>NC_056588.1:4872169-5218419 GCF_018340385.1 Cyprinus carpio | reverse complement strand
GCATGCTAAGTACGCAGATCGTGATGCAGTCTGTGCGGTCACATTTATCACTGTTTGCAGAATTTTTGTGGGCGAAATCCAGTCATTTCAATAGAAATCCACTCAACCTGGAAATTTCATGTGAGGATGAAATATTTTCCCAAGCAGATTTTGCAACAGGTTCAAGTTGGTTACACAGATACACACGGATGTTGACTAACAAAAAGCTGCTTGGTTTGAAAGTGACATCTGTGTAAGTAGTGCTTCATACATCATTACACTATTGACAATAGACATTTTTGGCCACAAAATTTTGGCAAAACTTCACTAATGTGAGTGCACCTTAAGAAAGGACATAATTTAACGCAATCAAGTTTTCTCCTTGTAAATATCCTCAACTTTGCTCATCTTTGTCATTCTGAAATATGGTAACAGAGTAATGCAGATACAAACATAAGGAAAGGTTATACAATTAAAAAAAAAAAAAAAAAAAAAAACACATTTAAACTGACAGGAAGAGAGGACAAGAAGTGTTTGAAGCACACTCACCCACTGTCTTCTGTCTGACGATGCTTCTGGCCTTCTCGATGCCTGGTGAGCCAGCAGTGGTAGCGCTGCGCTGTCTCATGACAGCAGCTTGGCCTGGTGGGTCTCGACTCCAGCCTTTGGAGAAAGACCTATCCACAGTGATTTTCTGGCACTCGTGGGCGCCACCTAGAGGGAGCAAATGTATCACGTATACATATGATAGTGATGTTTCAAATGTTTCAAAAGCTTCAATGGCTTGAGTTTGCATGTTGTGCAGCTACCTTAGTCTGTGTGCAAGCATAAGAGTATTTTAGTACAAACTCACCTTTGCCTTTGTGCTTCTTCTGTTTCTGTTCACTGAGCTTTTCCAGGGGCAGCTCGTTCAGGTCCAGGCTGTAAAGGTTGCGTGCTAATACCTTGGTGAGTGTCTCCATGGTGAGAGACCACTCAGTGACCAGCTCCTCCCAGCAGGTGAGAGATGAGAGTACAGACAGCAGGTCGTCCCACAGCTCCCGAGAGACGTACACATTCAGATTCCCTTTGATCCAGGCCACAATCAGAGTCTGAACAGGAAGACAGCCCAAAGTATGGACTACATCAGACACTTCAACAGATGGACTAGAAATAATAATTGTAGGTAATTATTTAAATATTACATTGTATTTATCAATATTCTATATATAATATAAATATATTCTATATGTAATAATGCAATAAAAAAGGCTAAAGCACACAACATATACGATGTGTAGTATGTGGTGAGTGGACCAATGAGAATTCATTATGGGCGGAGCCATCTAAAAATGTCTCCTACGGCTCACTAAAAAAAATAATAACTGGCATGGTGTGTTGGTGGGCGGTACCTGAAAAATGGCCCCCGCCAAACGGCCCGATAAAGTGTTACTCTTCTTCCCATGAGGCATAATAGATGGAGGCCTCTTCATCACACACTCGGTTACCCTTAGCAACACCAGCAAGATCTGCTCCCTGTGACAAACATAAATACACTCAGGATGCGCAGATATTCCAAGCAGACACCTGAGACCTGATTAATGAATTGGAATGTCATAGTCATACCAGGTCTTCTGGCTCATGGTTTCATGCATGACCAGACTGCGGTATATATTGAGCACACGCTTGCACATGTCAACATGCTCTTCCAGAAGTGACTTCAGCTCATTGGCTGCCTCCAGAAGGAAGACGTTAGAGGAGTTGGTGATGAAAACCTGCATGAAAAAAAGATTAGTGGGGAACTGAGACTGGAAGGAGAAATGTTTCACAAAATTTCCCATGAACTGAACTCTGCGTCATCTAAAAATAAATAAGTTAATAAACAGCCAACTATTTGACATGCAAAGCTATGTCAAGGTCAAGGTCAACTTTATTATTCCCGAAGGGCAATTTGTTTCATAGCCAGCAGTAAACCATATGCAAACAACAAACAAGCATCACGACACACAGACAAAAACAATGACTTCAATTAATGATATACATAAAATTATTTGTAATTTAAAAAAGCAATAGCAGCTGGTATGAACACAGCACAGCATCCACATGAGCATCAAAGGTCAACTTTTCATCTATTACAGTACCAAGGTATTTAAATTGATGTACAACCTCAACAACATGATCATTAATGACCACAGGAGAGATGACTGTAGGATTCTTCCTAAAATCTATAATCATCTCTTTAGTTATAAGTACATTAATGTCCAGAAAGGACAATTTACACCAATCAATAAAATCTGTCAGTACAGGACCATGATCAAGATCCTCACTATTTAAAAGGGAAACAATCATTGAATCATCCGCAAACTTGATATGACGCCTCTCTAGTTGCGTTTGACACTCATTAATATAAAGCACAAATAAAAGAGGTGAAAGAACGCATCCTTGTGGTGACGCAGCCGAAGAAAAAAGTACAGATAAAACCCTGTTTACTTTCACACGTTGAGACCTATCAGTTAAAAAATCCAACAGCCAACTTATCAGCCCAGAATCAATATTATAAACCCTATTTAACCTTTCTGCTAAGATATGAGGGTGGATACAGTTAAAGGCAGATGAAAAATCGATAAAAACTAATCGCACAAAAGTCTTTGCACCCTCAAGATGTGCTAAAATCATGTTTAACAGAGTACCTATCGCATCATCAACACCCCTACTAGACCTGTAGGCAAACTGAAACGGATCTAAATTGTCCTGTACCATGGTCCAAAGCTTATCCTTAACAACCTTCTCAAATGTTTTAATAATCAAAGAGTAAGTAAGTGCTACTGGCCTGTACTCATTTAAACATTGTGGTACATTATTCTTAGACACAGGTACAATAATAGATTCCTTCCAGAGATGAGGAACTTTATGAAGGTGCAGTGACATACTAAAAAGGAAACAAAACATATCTGCCAATTGTTCTGCACAATTTTTAATAATATGGCCTCCAACACCATCAGGGCCTAGACTTTTACTCTCTTTAACACCCTGGAAAAGTTTTAAGGCTGTATCCCTATCAACACTTATGCTATTTTGCTCAAAGGAAGCGTTTTTAAAAGCTGCCAATTCCTGACTATAATTATGAATATTAAAACGAATATTAAAAAAAAACATTCAAATAACTGGCAAGATCAAAGTCAAGCTTCCTGTCTAAAGAAATATTAAATTTCTTAGAATGCATCCCAATCATGGAACATATACTCCACTTTATCCTTGTAATTAAGCCTTGCCTATTTAATATCCTTTTTTATCTTGTTTTTGTAATACCTTATACTGAGTAACATCACCTTGATTAAAACAAATGTTCCTCTGAATAATTGTGTTTTTAACAGATTTAGTAACCCACGGTTTATTGTTAGGATAAATGCAAATTTCCTTCTTGGGGATAACAAGGTCCTCACAGAAAGTAACTAAATCAACACAAGCATTTATAAACACATCCCAATTTGTGCAGCTAAAACAGTCCTGGAAAGAGTTAATAGATTCCTGCGACCACACCAGAACTAAACAACGTTCTTGCTTAGTTTTCTTAAAGGTGCTGTTTGTAAGATTTTGACTCTACTAAAGCATAAAAATACCATAATATGTTTGCAGATATTTAAGAAACATGCTAAGTTAACATACTTGTTTATCTGAAAAACAATGCTACAGTCAGTTATTCTTCTTTGAAAATGTACGTTCCGGGTCGGAATGTCCATCTTTGTTTTGGTTTGTGAAACCCTCCCACTGCCAGTTTACCCAATTGTATTTCGGCACCCCGGGTTGCCAGCTGGTGGAAAACACAGTGTATTTCATTTCATTCATCATCAAGTGTGCTCGATCCTGTTTGTGTCGTCAATCTGGCAACCTGCGTGTGTGTCAAGTCTGAGGAGGAGGGGCCGGGTGAAAAACCCTCTCCAATATTTTGAATTTGGGCTGCAATAACTAGTTCAACCACTCGGTGTCTATCCTACATACAGCACCTTTAATGACCGATTTGTATAACGGAACCAGGTACACCACATTATGATCTGACATACCTAAAGGAGCTCTACAAAAAGATGTACGCTCCCTTCACAGATCCATAACATAGATCGATGTGCATCAATGTCTTAATAACTCATCAATTGGTCTTTGCAGGGTTTGAACCATAGACTGTATGAAAACATGGACGTAGTGTCCGTTACGTCACCCATAGGTCTCCGAAGAGCGTTTTTGAAGCCAAAAGTAGGAGGAGCCGGCCGTCGCCATCTTGAAAATGGGCAAAAAGGAGGGAGCTGGTTGCTGAAACCATGCCATCAGCTCGACGACAGTGTCAGCAGCGGCAATCCACCTGTCACTCAAGTGGCCACGCCCTTAATTATAATAATAATTAATCTCCCCACTCACAGATGTCATGAAGGGCAAAATTAACTACATAGACCAAAATCATTTTTTGAACCAGGCTGTAAACATGTTTTTTTCTGCTGTAAATTTGGGCATTTTAACAGTCTATGGGATTGACTCCCTTTTGCAACCAGTCAATGAATTACAGTTTAAGTAACTTCCGTATGGGTTTCAAGAGAGAGAGAGCGGGAGGTTGCCGCTTGGTTTTAACCTACAATCTTTCAGTTTCCAGTCTAGGTCGTAAACCACCTGTACACCAACACCTAACCTCACCTGTAGTGTGGCTTGGACACCAGCATGGACATTATACTCCAATACCTCAGAATCAGAGGATTTACTCCCAGAATTCCTACACCAATTAGGGTTTCGACTATTAACGGACACTGTGAGCCCAACATCCTACAAAACAAAATAGACACTGATTGGTAAACAACAGCAGTACAGTATTAATAACAGATAATTGCTTAGATAGTCAATATAAAAATATATGCTGTTTTATCTGTTCTATGAAAAAAAAAAATATTGTATTATAATAAATAAATACATTTTACACTAACATTCCATTGTTTTCAATCACCAATAATATAATATACATACTATTTTTATACATTTTATTGAATACTTCAGAAACTTGTTTTAGAAAAAGTACATACTCTTTGAATTGGGGAAAAAATAAGGCCTGATTATAAGCTTCTTACATCAACTTAGCCAGACGGAATAATTAAAAAAGTGGGTATTAGCCAATACTACCACTGATGTATCAGATGCAAAAAAACAAAACAAAGGGAGCAAGCTGTTGAGCAGGCTGACTCAGTCTCTAATAACTGCCTTTGTATTCCTCTGTTGTCAACTTTAGAGACAGCTACCTCCTCCTCTTTATCACTTCTCTGCCCGTGGGTGGAGTTCAGCTGGCCTGTGAATTGGTCTTCCTCTGGTTCTCTCATAAAGACAGGTTTATCCTGCTGAGAGATCCACTCTTGATATACCCGCACCACCTTACGCATGGCTGCGGCCTCACACATGGGCAGCAGAAACGCCTGCAAGATATAATACACTCTCTTATATTCACAGACAAGAATCAGTGTACAGAGGCATCAGTGACTAAAGAGATACATTAGCTGGACATCTTTCCTCACACCAAAATAAAGGCTTTTGTACACATCAAGTGCACCATTTTGTACAGGGACTTTGAGATCTTCAGAATAAGGGCTATAACAATCCCTATTGATATTTAACATTTCTCACACATAGCAGTTCCTCTTTGTGAACTTTAATCACACTAGGACAAACAATCAGAACAATCAACCTCTCTCATCACAACTTCTTCAAAAATGAGCCAGACTTCTTCCTTTTTCATTGATATTTAGATGTACTGAAGTCTTTCTGTTCCTCATGATAGAATTACCTGTCGAAAGATTTCAGTGATGAAGTTGACGTTGGTTCTAGAGGAGCACAGGACTCTGCGCACCACCTCAATGTCTGTGAGGTGCTCTTCATCCATGCTGCAGAGGCTGGAGGAGCTGGGCTCTCTCTCCGTCAGGGTGCTGGTGTTGGAGTGCGACTGCTCCGGCTCACCAGTCCCACCCCCATCCAGTCCATCTGGTCTCAGGCCACCATCCTCCCCTCGGGCAGCCAGGCCCGCCGCCGCTCTCTGAAACAGCAGCAACATTGCAAAAATGTGCATACAAAGCTTGATTGCTAGCAATGTGTAGCTTAATAAGACTTTAACCGTTTGGTTACCGGTCCAGAACTTAAAGGGAAATTCTGTCATTATTTACTCATATAATCTCTAACCCATAAGACTCCAGTTCACCTTTGAAACAAAAATTAAGATATTTTTAATGAAACCTGAAAGGTTTCATCTAAAAGTCCTGGTTACCAAAACTAAAAATAAATAAATAAATAAACCAAAGACCAAAAAGGTCATAAAGGCACCATTAAATGAATTCATATGAATCAAGCGGTTTGATCGAAGAGATACCATCGGCTGCATTGCATATAGTATACACAGAATCTCGTTCTCGCCACATGGTAGAACAAACACGGGTTTGGAAATTAGGGTGAGTAAATGATAACAGAATTTAAATTTTTGAGCGAGCTATCCCTTTAAAAAGTCCAAGTCATGCCAACCCTAAAAGTGCTTTACAACCATTTCTGTGTTATACATCTGTTTATTTTTACCTGGATGTTCTTTGGCACGTTTTCTCCTTCCATGCCAGGGATGTGTGTTCCTGTGTTTGACCGCGGCTCCAGCCAGAAGGAGACCAGCCAGCGGATAAATATGACTCTGGCATTGAGGAAGTTCTCTTTAGTGCAGTACAGGGCTTCATTGGTCTCTGGGTCTCTTTTTACAACTACGTAGTAAGGCTTTGGTCTCATGGATGGAACCTCTATTATAAAACAGGACACAAATCCAAATCAGACATCTTATCATCATGAGCAATTATAACTGGCTAAATAGTTCCTCCATAACAGCGAGAAATAAAAATTAGGTTTGCTTTGACATAAAGAAGGATGGCATGATCGTTAACTCTTACCCAGGATAGGACTGTACAAATTGGTCTCCTTGGAGAAGCTGGGGAAGATATGGGGCAGGTAATATTTTTTGAAATTGGCGAATAGGAAGGAGAACCCCTTCTCGTGGTTCTCCTTGCACTTCCACTCTAGACTTTTGGCCTGTAGGGAGACAGATCACACATGGCAAGCTGAGCACATACACAGCCGCTGGGACAGAACAGCTTGTTTGTGTTATGTGGAGGACAGTGGGGATGGTGGAGGCAGGCAGTGTGTGGTGCTGCTGTTTATGTTGGGGAGGGTGTAAAGCAGAGCAGCCGTTACAGCGCAAGGAAAACATACCGCTGCAGCAAGGCTATCTGGCATCAAATGCATGCAGATCAGGGGTCAGTGGCATGTAAGTCTGGTTTCCGCAGCTTTAGCGTTGGGTCTGAACCAGCCATGTTAGCATAAGCAGTGTTAGTAGGAGGGGGGGAGTACCTGGTTTACCATGTATTTTAGTAGAGCCTCCAGGAAGTAGCCAGTGAGATCTTCCTGGGATTTATCTCCTGACTGGGGTGGCACCAGGGGACTGATCTCCTCTGGAGTCACTTGAGCTGCAGCAATGGACAAAAAGATGTTGTAAAGGGTATTTTTCATGTAAAACATTTTTTTTAATTTATATTTTGATGTTAATAATTTAGTTTACCATGCAGAGAAAATCATCATAAATCTCCCTGCACAGTGCACACAATACATTTATTGAAACTATGCTGCAGAACAGAGTAATTCAGAATTAGATGTGGTTCTGATATCAAAACCAGGAGCCAGTGTTGTTACTTATGAACTAAAACTATTAAAAATAATTTGTGTTAATTGATATCACACTAAAGTAAATTTAAATTTAAATATTTGTTAAAATAAGTTTTAGTACTAAAATTATAATTAATAATTAAAACAAAAATAAATTAAAGCTAAACAGAATAGAAATAATAAAAAATAGAAAAAAATTACAAAGCCACGCAGTAAATTTAAACTAAATTTGAAATTAAATCAAATAATTTAAAATATTAATAAACACTTTAATAGTAAAAAAACAAAAAACAAAACTTAAAGCTGCCATGAACATACTATTTTGCATGCAAACAATTAAGCCAATCATTACAAAAGTAATTTAAACAAGTCTTAAAACTATAAAACAAACAAAAACAAAAAAATCCTGTTTAATTTTAAATGTCAGAGAGAGGATGGAAAATGCTCATGAAAAATGAAATTATGAATATTTTGGTGAGAGAAATCTTGAATAACATTAATCATGGCCTTTAGATACAAAATAAAAATACTACAAAAGTGTAACAAAAGATCTGTGAAAGATTTTGAATATCAGATTTTATTATCTGATTGAGACATAAGTTGTGAGAGACAGCAAACAACACTCACACTCCTGAAGGTTAAGGGGAGGGCTGATCAGATTATCCAGGGTTCGAGGGCCCAGCTCGGACTGTGGTGCAGGGAATCCTGGGATTAGACAGGCGAAGATCCAGAGCTGCTCTCTCAGAGCGTTGTGCTGCAGAGCCTGCATCCACAGAAGGAAGAGACGCACTCCTTCCCTCCTGATCTATACACCACACAAACAACCAGATTATTGGTTAAAATGACTTTTAGCAGCACTCTCAACCTTGTTTATGTCAGCAGAAAAAAACCCTGAATAACATGAACTGATTAAATATGTACTGAATAAATAAGACAAAAGCATTTAAGAAATAATAAGGATTGCAAAATATTTCCTTAAATTTCTTTCAAAAAGAACAACCGCTCACACAATGACAATGTTTATTCAGATTTTGACCTTTTATATAATGTAAAGAATTTTTTAACATTTAATACCTTTAGGGAGTTTCCAGTGTGTAGCAGTTTCTTCAGAATGAGACCTATGAAGCAACAAAGTAGTTTAAGCTGAGGAACAAATTCATAACTTCCAAATGAGCTGGCTTTCTAGATAATTCTGGAAAACGTTTGCTCTGGTCTCTTTGCTTATTATCAGTCAGTGATGTTTATTTGTTTATATGGAATGTGGGTTTATCGAGAAAAGAGCAAAATAAAATAAGACTGAAAATCCTTCATGGTATTGTCACATATTGTTTATCTCACTGATGAAGGACTGTAATGTCAGAGTTCTCGGTCAGATCTGGGTGTTTCTGGGCCCCAGGTCCTTGGCATTCTCTGTGTTTATCTTGGTGGTCTGTGTATCCTTCTACTAAAAGACTTCAAAGCAGAGGAAAAGGAGAGACCACCGCAACCAGGCGCAAAGTATCACTCGATACATCGGATCTCTTCCATGTTAATTTGAGTTTTCTGCCCTAACTATGATGGGACTTGGTTTCTATTTTAGCTTCGCCCATAGTGGAAGCTCATTAGTCCAAAACCACATTCCATTTACACTACTGTTCAAAAGTCTGGGGTCAGGAAGACTTTTTTTCTAATTAGATTTTTTACTTCAGCAAGGAGGCATTAAATTGACAAAAGTGACAGTTAAGACAATTATAATGTTACAAAAGACTTCTATTTCAAATAAATGCTATTCTTTTGAACTTTCTATTTATCAAATAATAATAAAAAACGGTTCCACAAATATATTAAGCAGCACAACTGTTTTCAAAATTGATGCTAATAAAAAAAATGTTTCTTGAGGGGCAAATCAGCACATTAGAAGGATTTCCGAAGGATCATGTGACACTTAAGACTAGAGTAATGGCTGCTGAAAATTCAGCTTTGCATCACAGGAATAAATTACATTTTTAAATATATTCATTTAGAAAACAGCTATTTTAAATTGCAAAAATATTTCACAATATTACTGTTTCTACTGTGTTTTCAATTAAATAAATGCAGCCTTGGTGAGCATAAGAAAGTAGAAAGTAGAAATGTTCACCTATGCTGTGGAACTGCCATCTTCCTTGTATTCGCTCTGGTAACAGCTGCAGGATTTTCTGCAAGGTAAGCACATGGATTTGACTGCAGACATGCCTATATATACTCATGTTAGTACATGCATTTAAACAACTCAATGAATGTAACAAGAGATTGAAAAATGTGGTGACTGTAGCACATTTTTACATTTCAAAACAGATGAACAGATTTGTGCAAACACACATTACTAGGCTTCTTTGTGACATTGCAACAGGCTGGAATGTTTCAATAGCTCTCCTACACATTGACATCATGCCTGTCTCATCATGATGGGGCATCTAAAGTGTCTCCTGCCTTCACCATTACAAACAGCCCATAGGGACATACCAGGTGAGCAAAAGCTACAGCTCATAAGAAGCATTTAGGGTGTGGCAAATAACACCTGTTTTCTGTTTGAGGGACTTACAATTATCTGTCAGGTGCATGTCAATCTTTCTTATCAATGATCTCATTACTGATGAAACTGAAGCCTCAGTAAATATGAACTTAGTGGATCATACACGTAACAGTGCAAACATTCATACTGCGCCAGATGGGAATATGTGAATGAGAGTTTACACAGGAGAAAATGTCACAAAGAAACCAAAGCTGATGAGACTGAGCTAATGTGTGTAAACAGCCATCAAGTGATTATTTATAGTTCTTACCTCAAATATAAAAAGAATAGAATCAAGCTCTTCTCGTTGTGATTTGTGACCTGTAGGAAAAATAAAAACAAACACAAAACATACTGAATGTCACCAAGGGATCACAGAAACCCACAGGGCTTCTATTAATAGCGCAACAAACAAGGATTACGCATCGGTGCTGGAAACATGGGACACTCAACATGTGGCATCAAGACCAGCAGCTCAAAACAATCTTTTTAATCAGTTTTATTGAAAGATATGTTAAGAAAATAAAGCTGGACAGAAAGTGATCAATGCCCTAACATTTTTTTTGTTGTCAAGATTTTATCATTTAAAGTTGGCAGGACATAGAAATCAACCCAATCTATTTTCTAAATGCATGTTACAGATCTTATTGTGAATGATTTATCCATACATTTCATTTTTTCACAATTTTGTTGAACTTGTAATTTCATTTTAATCAAAATGTCATACAGTAAATAGATAATCTGGTGTAATGACACATGCCGCACTTCTCCAATCATTTTGATCACTTAAACCCTGCCTTCCTTACAACTGACTGTAAGCTTGCATTCAGATCTGCCTCCATTCAATCAAAAAACAAAATAAAAAACCAAAATAAAACCTAACAAGACTTTATATTTCAATAATCCTTTAGATTTTTAATATATATCACAATACAGAAGAAAACCTGCTATCCAAGAACATGAACATGGGGTGCTTCTAGATACAGAAGCTTTTTCACATGTTGTTGAATTCAGAATTGCATCAGAAACTAGATATCTACATTTTCTGAAGAAAATGTGAGTGGTGGCAAAACTCAGCACTGAGCAGTTACTAGGGTCTTTTATCACCTTTTAACAATTAGGATTTTTGCATGTTTTAACTCAGAGGTTAACTTTGTAACCATTCAAAGTTAACCATTGCTAGCATGTGTAGCATGCTGGAAGTCCTGTGTGCTAACATGAATCAAATGAACCAAGCCCCATGTCTATTCTATGGCCTGATGCAGAGATATAGGTCTTGCTAGGGTGCTCTAAATAGTTGCTAGGGCATGGCTTGATAAATTCACAGTGATCCTGAAAGACTGACTGGTTGCCTGAGTAAAATGAACCCACCCCATGTCTCTTTGACACTGTGATCCACCACAGAGGGAAAAAAACGTAGGCTCAGTTCCTTCACCATAGCACGTCCATGGGACGATTTTGGAGGGCTCTTGCACTCTAGGGGTACAACGTATGTCCAATTGGGAAGTATGTTCTTGCACAGCATGACAGTCTCTTCAAATGTGGTGAGCCACATGTTTCTACGGAATCCTTGCTCTGTACTATGACCCGTCAAATTTGGCCGCAATGCAAAGTCTAAGGGATTTTGGTAGCACTTTATTTTACAGTCCTGTTCCTCATGTACATAATATGTACTTATTATAATAATTACAATAACTATGTAATAAATAGGTACTAACCCTGAACCTACCCCTAAACCTAATGTAGTTACCTTGTATTACCAGAACTTAGATAAATACACTGTAAGTACACTATAAGTACATGTAAGTACACATACTGTAAAATAAAGTGCAACCGGGATTTTTCGCCCCCCTATGCGAAGATCGTACACCCGATTGCTTACAAATGTCATAGCAAACCACTTCACAATAAGCCACACAATTTTAGGCCTCTTTCATGGGTCTGTGACAAACTTACGTGCCGAAGTTTGTCCGAAATTTATAATCATAAAAGACAAGTGCTTCACAAGCACCACTAATTCATTTATAATGCAGTGCAATCTATGTCCTCATACAGTCATTTTTATCTTTCAGGTCAGCTACTCTAGTGGTGGTACAACAGTCTGAAAAAAATAATTGCTGAACAAGTTAGTTAAACCTAAACTGTCAATGTTTCTAGCCAACTACCTGAATAATAACATATCTGTTTTTATTGGCACAAAGAGTAAGACAAAAATGAATATTAAGTAAATTAAGTAAAAGTCAAAGCTGATCATGTTCCGATCCCATTTCACCCTTTATGTCCTGTCCACACTTGAGTGTCCTATAAAAAAAGGCACACTACCTAAAAAAATTAATTATGAAGAAAGCAAGTGGGGGGGGGGGGCCTGGAACAACTGCTTGTACCGAGCAAAGGACAACAATATGAACTGTAGTTGCAATAGAACAAGACGAAATGTTAAGACATAAAATGAGAGGTCAAAGGCAGTGAGCAGCTCTCTGAATACTCAATAAGCAACTGTGCAGTGTTCCGAGACACTGGCTGCGCTCTCTGTGCACTATAATGAGCCCGTGTGACCGGACATGGCTAACTGGGGGCTGGCTAATTTTCGTCATAAGCCATTTCATGGAAACTTGCTCATTAACACAGTGACTTCTGACTGTGTGTTTGCTGAGAGCACACAATGAGTAGGCCAGCTGAAAAACAATGCAATCGAACCCTGAAAAACATTAAACTATCAAACAACAGTGCAGAGAACATTCTCATGAGACAGTGGGTGAGAGATAAAATGAAGCGCTGCTGGTCTTACCTTTCTGTTTCAGGTTAACCTCGATGGTGACGAAGTTTTCAAAGAACACATAGTAGATGTGGGAGTAATTCTGCTCGAAGAGGTGTTTGAGTTCAGCAGGCTCTGCATTTTCTACAAAAACAACAACAAAAAAACAATGAATCAACTAGTCATTTTAGTAGTTTTTTTCTGAAATCACTTCAGTAGAGTTGTACAATTTAAAACTGAATTACTTTCTATATTGTGGTGTTTCAAAAGGAAAAGACATTCTGGGGAAGAATTTTATTGTGCTAATAATAATTGAGTGTGCTAACAGTCAGCACTGATAAACCCTCTCCTCAAGGACACCCAAATATGAAAATCTCATTGCAATGAACCCCATTCAATAAATGTAAAAGACAGCTACATATTTCCACACATAACAACCAATTTATACTGTGTGAGAAAAATATTAGGCGGGTCACTGTGAGAAAAAAAAATAAAAATAAGCGTGATACAGAGTTAACATTTTGTTTAAAAATAGATTAACTGGCTTCTATACTGTCATTATACTAAAGCAAATTATTAAAATTTATCTGGAATTTTTTTAATTCAGTCAACGCTCAGTCAAGTGCCCGCTCCAGTCTGTTTATAGAGCTGTGAGCCGTCATGAACACCAGAGCCAACAGAGAGACCTGGTCCAGATAAACACTGATAAATATTCAGACCAAGGGTTTATTCTATCATTACTGAGACAGCATAAGCAGTGGAGAACTCATTCTTGGGCACTAAAGTCACTCTGGGCATACTACAGATGTGCACAAGTTTACTCTAAACTTCTTAAAGTGATCTATTATTGCCTGCAACCCACAGAAAGAGGACTGTTTTTTTATAAAGAGAATATAAAGAAAACAGAAAGAAATAGAAGAAACCTATGAGAAATATACAAGAAAGAATGCAAATGTTTTTATTGCCATTTTAAGAATGTGATGTTTTAATGCATTTTTTAATGTCATTTTCAAAAACACTCTATTTATAAGGCATTATTAGTGATGTGCAAATAAAACAAAATATAATTTTTTTATGTACACATTGCTAAACTGCTTATTTTTGACTTGCATTTAATAGTACTTGACTACAAATTTTTGTGTGTTATATATGGACATCAAAAATAATAATGCTACAATAAAATATAATATTTCTAAATATATATTAATAATATATCAACAGTTATTATTATTTATGAACAACTTGAAGTTTTATTTATTTATACTTTGAACTATTTGTGTACTAAGTTACACAAATCCTCACAATGTCCATGCCTTATTTAAACTAACAATGTCTAACAGTGCAGTAGTGAACCAGAGCTCTACGAATTTTACAGATTGTAGTGTATTTCAAAAACCTTTGAGAACATACAGACGGAGGGGAATTTTGGCTGAAACTACACAACATGAGAGAGAACAGACCAATGGCTGGTGCTTCACTGGCTGTCGGAAATATCTGTGATCTAAAATAGATCACAGCAGCGAGCACAAGTGTCTGACGGTGTATTAGAATCACTTGAAGATAATGGCCCTCATCTTTAAAGATGAACTGAACACCATGAAAAGAACGATGCCACAAACACTCCCAAACTGTCAATCTCAAAGAATGCACAATGCATTAGTGTGCATCTTAAAACCAGAACTAAATACAATCCTTCTGATGTCAGGTTGTTGCCATGTGGTTGCTAAGGTATTCTGAGGGGTTGCTAGGTAGGCACTTTCTAACCAAGGTCAAAAACTATGTCTATGTCTTTTTTTTTAATCATCAAACATGCAAAGTCATAATTTCAATTGCTTGAGATACCTTTAATATCCATATTACAAACGGTACAGGACAAATTACATGCACGTTTTTAGTTTGTTTACATCTCTAACCTTAAGTATGTGCAGGGATGCAGTCATTTCAATATCGGCATCAATCAATCTGTGGTACTTCACAAGTTATTGAGTGTGCAGCATTCGGTTGAGAGCCCATTTAATGATTGACTTCACATAAAATATGACTGTTGTTCACATCAGTAATTCTCAAGCCCAGCATGCTAAAGATGCAGATTGACTGCACAGAAAGGCTAATGTAGAGATGCAGAACTTCAGCAGACTACAGTCTGAACTAAATACATATTATATTCATAAGTTCACACAGTTCAAACAGTCCCACTTGCATTCAAATAACAGGTAGTTCTTAAACCAAATCTCAAACAGTGAGTTTCCTATTTCTCTGGAAACACACCCATCCGTTTATTTAGGCTACACTTCACTTCCTCAGGTCCCCCAGTGCACAAAAGCTGTTGTGCACAGGGTCTGATCTAGGCCACAATAAGTGAATGTGTGAAATGAATAGTTTTTCATATGTGAATATTGAGCATATCATTTTTATAGAGAAACACCAAACATAATAAAATGTCCCACACCTGTAAATTCAGGGCGGAATCAGCAGGAACCTGGTGATACAACATTATATCAATATCTGATGACACCATAATATTTAGCAATTCTTTATGTTTAGTGCATTCAAACGTACTTATATATGCAATATTTATATAATAATTTATATTTCAAATAAAAGTTGCTCATCTGAACATCTTGTTCATGAAGGAATAGTAATAATATATATATATATATATATATATATATATATATATATATATATATATATATATATATATATATATATATATATATATATATATATATATATATATATATATATATACACACACACACACACACATATCATGGTTTCCACAAACTGTGATATTAAGCAGAATAAATGTTTTCAACACTTATAATAAAAATAAAATGATTTTTAAGAGCCAAATCAGCATATTAGTATGATTTCTGAAGAATCATATAACACTAAAGACTTTAGTAAAGACTGTTAATAATTCAGCTTTGCCCTCACAGAAATAAAAAAAATTAATATATATTAAAATAGAAAGCTGTTATTTTAAATTATAATAATATTTCAGAATATTTCTGCTTTTACTGTATTTTATTAAATAACTACAGCCTTGGTGAACATAAGAGACTTCTTTCAAAAACATTTAAAAATCTTACTAAGCTCAAACTTTTAAACCGTAGTGTACATTCAGCTCATTATTTTAATTTGTCCAAAATGAACAAGTAATGCCACCATAGTTTTGCTGACCCTTTCCCCCCCAAACAAAATATTATGAAAAATGTAGCTGACTAAAAATACTGATTTTCTGCAATGCAAACAGTACAATACAGTGAGGCAATAATGCAATTCTTCGAAATACTCATTGTTTTACTGACCTCTTCTTTTAGAATACACCTTAAAAATAATTAGTCACATGATAACAAACGCATAGTATTTGATGTTACACAAGAGTCACTATGAAACAATCACAGACACAATGACTTTTCAACAATCCTTTTATACTGTGTTGGAGGCAGTTTCCTCGCCATTCATAGCAAACATCACATAGTTTTCATCTTCAAAACAATCATCAGCGTAACACAATGGCACCAGGAAGCCAGATAATACCACAGAAGGCAATTCAGGAAACGGGGTCGTGATTGGACAGTAACGACTGCAGGGCAGGCCAACAACATCTCAAATAGATTCTTTAACCACAGACACTGATAGTTTGCTGAAGAATCTGCCATGTTACACGAACCATCCTCACGTCCAACATTCAGGACGTCAGTGCAGCTTTAAAGCTTAACAACTCAGGAATCTGAGGCAACCGGCCTGAGACCGACTCCTTCTCTGACTTCCTTGACAACTCCCAAAGGAAGTGCTGGCTTTTTTGTTATTCTGTGACGTCCCACCCAGTCCTGAAGAACCATATCTTTGCCCCACCCAAAACATGAACTAATCTCCAGTGGCCAAGAAGCATCTTTTTCCTTCATTGCATTATGAATGACAGGCCATGAACTTGACCCTTCTTGTTGATACTGAGAGACAACAACTGCATTTACAGTTTTTCCTAAACTGTTTATGCTTGATTCTCGAATGAGATTAGTTTTTGTTCACACCAGATTTGAATTGCACATTTTGGCAAATATGTGCAAAAGAGTAAATATAATTGTTTACAATTTGCACAATGCCTAAATGCACATCATGGCTTGCTGATTAAAATTAATTAATTGATTCTCAGTGAAACTTTCATACTCTTAGCAATGCCCGATCATGTGAGCCATAATTTAATATATATATATATATATATATATATATATATATATATATATATATATATATATATGTATATGTGTGTGTGTGTGTGTATGTGTGTGTACATGCTATATAAATTTATATTTGATTTATATATAATTTATACTATTTTATTTATTTGCACAATTCTTAATTATATTTATATTATGCACATAAATAGACAGGTTAATAAACCTAAATAAGGAAAATGTCAATCATTTAATTGCACTTGCAGAACGAATAACCATTAAACTTAATAACAAGATTAAAAAATGCATGCAAAACATCAACTCAACAGATTGACTGACATCCAAAGAGGTTCCAGTGAAACCAATGCATGTGTCATGTCACTGTAAAGACACAAAAACACTCAACCACACAATAGAGAGAGAAACAAAACACTATAAAACCACTGCATTCCTGACCACACTTCTAAATGCAAACTTGTCAATAATTGTCACAACAACAATAATACAGGTAAACACCCTATTGCTGGTGGTGCCTCATTCTCCTGTTTATAGCATATTAGCACCCTGCAAGGCAACATTAGGAGCATAAAATTAGTTCAGATAATGTTATTTCTCACCAATAACGACTCTCAGATGTTTCAATCTTGTCAGCACGTCCTTCTTGGGGTCCAGCACTTTCTGTGTCGATTTCCTGACGTCTCCATGAGTTTTTTTAGAGAACATTCCGCGATGTTTTGAAGAGCTAATGATAATCTTCCGTTAAGTCCCTCAAACATGGAAGGGGTTGTCAGGTTCACGGCTCGAAAGGTGTTGTGGGTTGTAAGGAAACTTGAGGAAATAGAGGTGAGGCGTGCATTTTTGCAGAGGAGGTCAAACAAAAGAAAAAAGCAGCAAGCCCTCCTCTGTGTGTGTGTGTCTCGTGAACCACACACCTCTCTGAAGATCTGAAAACATGGCGGAGGACGCGACATGAAAAACACCTTAATCGAGGCCAGAGTCATTCAACGCTCAGACGTCATCCAAAGCGCAATCACACATCAAGATCCACACATTCACATTCATAAACAATATTTTTAATAATTATTAATGTTTTTTTTTTTCGAGTAACGATGGATGATTGCACTTCATATCTGACAATAAAATGTTTAAGACATTTCTAAACTGTTATAATGAGGTCTGTTTCTTATATATTTTTGCATTCATGTTTTCTTTAATGTTGTTATATTTGTTTTATTTTTTATGTATGCGTAATTGATATACCGTTTTCTATTTTTCATTGTGTGTCTTGCTTTTGTTCACTTTTTATAATGTTTTAATCGTGTAATTTTGAATATAAAATATACTTTATTTTATGAAATAATGAATTGAACCTTTTTATTATTTATTATTATTTTGTTGATTCATAAGGAAAAAATTGCAAGCAAGTAAAATGGATGAATGAAGCAATGAAAACAATAAAACTTCAAGCTTTGCCTTCACTGTTCAGTTTTTTTTAAATCGTTTTCTTCATCTGTTATACCTTTGTTTTGTGTAACATATTTCTTTGATAATAAATTAATGAAAAGAAAAAAAAACTTGTCAGAAAAAAATATATAACAAGAAAGAGGGCCATTTCATAATGTTTGTAGATTGTGAATTATTCTTGCATTGTACAATTATCTGAAAATGAAATTGAGTAAACAACAACAACTCTGTTCCAAAATAAATGAAATAATAATAAATTAGAATTTATAAGTTTTATTACTACACTAATGAAAACAACACAATCATTTCATCCAGTCGTCCATTGATTTATACAGCCTGTTTTTATAGTCGTAAACACGCTCGTCATAGGACGAGTGACGATGGGGAACTGTAGTTCTTTAGACCATTAAAAACAATGGTACCCTAAATATAGGTGTCACCATAAAAACTACAAACCCCAGAGTGCTACAACAGCGCACATAACGCGCCAGTGTCCCTGCCTTTCAGAGGCTAGCATGGCTTAATAAACTAAAACAGGAGGGTTTTTTGGGGTTACAAAAATATTAAAACAGGTAAAGCGATTTAATATGCAAGAGCCCCCCGTTTTGATTTAATCATATCTGGACTAAACGACAGCAGCTGGTCATTTGCAGGATGTGAACGCTTGTTAGCATGATACCTTTAAATGTTTATGTATCTGTTTTGTTTTTAGCAATAACATCAAGCTAACATACAGATCTGTTCACAAGAAAAAAAAAAGAGTAATTTAAAGTTGAGAAGTAGTTCAGTAGATTTCCCGGTAGTCTTAGTTTAAAAAAAAAAAGACGGAATGCCAGTGCACTCGAGAGAAAAGAAGGAGAGCAACCATGAAGAGATGGAGGTGGATTTCGCAGAGCAAGAGGGGAGCAGCTCAGAAGATGAGGATACAGAGAGCTCTTCTGTCTCTGAAGATGGGGAAAGTTCAGGTGCGAATCAGGCTTTTGATTTTCTCTATGTAGATATATAGGAACAGATAGATACATGTAAAAATGCATTGCGATTAAAAATGCAATACAACAAGAACCATTAATATTTGAAAATTGAAATAGAAAATATGCCGAAAATTGATTCACCCTCATACCATCAAAAATGTAGATGAATTTGTTTCTTCGTCTGAGCAGATTTGGAGAAAGTTTACTTAACTTTAACTCTGCAGTGAATGGGTGCCATCAGAATGAGAGTTTAAACAGATGATAAACACATCGACTTATCCATCAATTAATGTCTTGTGAAGGGAAAAGTTTTTTTTTTTTTTTTTTTTTAAATATTAAACAGTCCTTTCTGGTCAAAATATAAACACACAGCAATAATCCATAAGTAATGCATTTTTCTCTTCTGATTCAGACAAGATTACTTTTTTTTTTTTTGTACTGGCGAAAGCAATATTATGGATAGAGTACTTTGTTTGAATTTAAAAACATCTTAATGATGAAGCCTTTTGCTTAACAATATGTTACAGCAATTGATGGACTGGAGACATGTGGATTACTTGTGGATTATTCTCATATTTTTTATGTGCTGTGTGGACTCTCATTCTGACGGCACACATTCACTGCAGATGCTACATTGGTGAGCAAGTGATGCAATGCTAAATTTTTCCAAATATGTTCAGATGAAGAAACAAACTCATCTACATCTTAGATGTCCTGAGGTTGGACCACCTCCCCCCCACCAACCACGCAAAAAAAAAAAACAACAACACTAGGGCACCAAATCACATAACTACAATAAAAGTGAAAACACAAAGTGCCAAAAATAAATCACAACAATATAACACAAATACCTGACTAGAAAAAAAAAACACACATAAAAATGCAAATTATGCAGTCAGCATCATTATTGCAGAAAAGGACGAAAATCAAACTCTTTGTTAAGACCGTTAGGTGATAATGTGTTCAAAGTATAAATCCAATAGGCTTCATGTCTTAAAAGCAAATTGTTGATATCACCCCCTCTCCAAGGTAATTTAATAGCTTCAATGCCAATATACTGTAGAAACTGAATGTTTAAATCTAACAAAATATTGTACTACTGGACTTCTAGGGTCATGCAGCCTAATGGCATTTTGATGTTCAGCAATCCACATTTAGATTTTTCTGCTGGTTTTTCCCACATAACAGAGTCCACATGGGCAGCGCAGCATATAAATAACATTAGAGGTCTTACAAGAAATCGTTGTTTACAATAGTTGGGCACCGTCATTGATGTTTTTGTTGCCCGACAGATGCACATTTTTTATTTTTTTTTGGTGAACTATTCATTTAAACATAGAGAAAGAAACAATCTTTTTATTTCAGAAATGGACGATGAAGATTGTGAAAGGAGAAGGATGGAATGCTTAGACGAAATGACTAATCTAGAAAAACAGTTCACTGACCTCAAAGACCAGTATGTACCATCCTCTTGTTTGTATTTAATCTGTGCATGATTTTATGTTATTTACAAGTGCATTTTTTTTTATTATTATTATTATTTTTTTTACATTGGTCACTAAGTGTGCATGCTTTCCTTAGGTTATATAAAGAGAGACTGAGTCAAATTGATGCCAAACTTCAGGAAGTGATGTCAGGAAAGTCACCAGAGTACCTGGAACCCCTTGCAAATCTTCAGGAGAACATGCAAATCAGAACTAAAGTTGCAGGTCGGTCTGCTGTTCAAACTCAACATGGGATTATTGTTCTTTGAAACTGTGCATTTTGGTGCATTATCTCATTGTTGAAACAATACATGCATGCATAGGTATCTACAGAGAACTGTGCTTGGAATCAGTGAAGAATAAATACGACTGTGAAACCCAAGCAGCGCTCCAGCACTGGGAGGTGAGTTTTACAGATGCAATCCGCTATTACCTAAACAACAGTGCATGTCTGAAATGTCTTGCTGAGTCATCATAACAGAGCCATACAGGACTATTTATACTGTTTGATCTAACAGCACCAAAAGCATCTGTTTAAACAAAATTAAATACAATTCTAATTTGGTTCATTTGATCTCTTCAAAGTGAAAAACTGTTATTATTTGATACGGTGCAAAGTGAACTAGAGGAGAAGATCAGACGTTTGGAGGAAGACCGTCACAGCATAGATATCACCTCAGGTATTGGAATTGTGAATATGGTCACAAATAATATCGTTTTTTTTGTGTTATTTATACAATCTTTGTCATATTTCCCCTACAGAGCTCTGGAACGATGAGTTACAATCAAGAAAAAATAAGAAGAAAGATCCCTTCAGTCCAGACAAAAAGAAAAAGCCTGTTGTTGTGTCAGATATCCTTTACTACAACCAATTAAACACCTACTGTATAATCAATCAATCCGGAATGAGCTGGAAATGTGTATAATTTGTGAGTTTCTTAACATGTGCACGCCCATATATAGTTTACATGCTGCAAGACCTGGATATACTGGAAGACTGGACTGCTATTAGAAAGGTTAGACTGTCAAAAACATAACACTTTTTAAATGAAACCATTTTTATTGTGACCCAAATAATGTATTTTGTTAATATCTTGTAGGCCATGGCAACATTAGGACCTCACAGAGTAAAGACTGATGGTAAGATCATATTTATTACTGTATTTAATTTTCATAACAACAACTGGTTAAATTATACACTACAGTTTAAAAGTTTGTGGACATACTAGAAGAAAAAAAAATGTTGTAGAATTTCCCTTTTACTATAGTGACCTTGAACAAATACATCTGTTCTAAGTCCCTTTTGCTCTGGGCAACTTCCTGGAGTTTTGGTGCATAATTACTGCATCTAACTCTTAAGTGGTAAACTATTAATAAATTCCTGTTAAATATAGACACATCATGTTTGTATAGTTACTGCAGTTATATTAGCTTATCCTTTAGGTGCTTTATTATGTAATGTTTCCGCTGTTACATTGGTAACAGTAGAAATTGCATCATTTGTTATAGGCTCTTCAAAGAGTGACAAACACCAGCACAATGCCAGCTCAGAGGATGGACGCTTGTTTTACGACGGGGAATGGTACAGCCGTGGACAAGCCATATGTATTGACAAGAAAGACGAGTATCCTACGAGGTGAGGGATCCTGAAATACCAAGCTCATATTGATTATTTTGCAGCACTTTTGTGAGTTCTTTTCTCCTGTCTTCTGATTCAAACAGCGCTATAATAACTACAGTCAATCATGATGAAGTCTGGTTTAAGCGAGTCGATGGGAGCAAGTCAAAACTCTACATCTCACAGCTTCAGAAAGGCAAATGCTCCATAAAATACGCCTGATCTACCTGAGATCTGATCAGATGTAAGGATGCCAGTCCGACATGTTTAATAGTGCCATTTTATGTACAGTATATCATGATTTAAATACCTTTTCGATGTTTAAAAACATATGTTGGTGTATTTGTCTGTCATTTGAAATGTGAGGAAAGTTTGTTATTTTATTATACATTCAGTGCAATGTCATTAGTAAGATTAGATAAAAATGTAGTATAATTACTGCCATGAAATGTATTTTGTATTTTTATGACTGGCCTCGTTTTCTATTTTAGTTAAACTCAGTGGTGTTTGAACCCAATTCTAATGTGTAGTCATTTGGAATGCTATGTCTGGCCACCAAATGGTTTCCAACTTTTTGTATATTTCTGCCTCATCACTGTGTTCAGATACAAATGATATGCCACAATTTGCATTTGCCATTCTTGGTGGGTTTTTTTTCTAACAGTGTAATGAAATGATTTTGCTTGTGCGGCATCTTATATGAAATAAAGATATTTGAAATATTTTTAGGAGTGAGTAAACAATAAGACGTTGTCACAACTTTCAGAGTCTCAGCTCTTCAAACAGCTGTTTACTGTTCAGGATGTGATCTTGCTGCTCTATTTACAGTCTAAACAAGCCATAAATGTTGTGAATACTTTATATAACTCATTGTAATGTGCATTTCAGTTCTGGTCTTTGGTTCAGTGTTGTCATGTGGGGTTACAGCACCACCCTTTGGTTTCATTGTTGTACTGTTTCTGTTGTTTTTTATGCCTTTTTTTTCTTGATTTATCCATACTTTTGAAAATTCTGTGCTAAATGTTTTTTTTTTTTTCAGTTATGAATTACATTGAACAGAATTTCAAAATACAGCATTTTGATATCATAGAGCCTTGTTGTCCTTTATGAGTGACACAATTCCATATGTCTAATTAGAATAGAAATATTATGGGCTTAAAAAAAATGAAAGCCATAGGGATGTCATATTGTAATGGAAAGGTGTATGTTTTAAACTTTAAGCTTTGATCTTTGCAAAACTAATTTAGTTAGTGGAATGATACTATTATCATTTACTCATGTTTGCCAGAGAATTAAAAATCGTTCACCCAAAAATGAAAATGTACTCACCCTCAGGGCATCCAAGGTGAAGATGTGTTTGTTTCTTCATTGGAACAGATTTGGAAAAATTTAACATTGCATCACTTGCTCAACCAATGGGTCCCCTGCAGTGAATGGGTGCCGTCAGAACGAGAGTCCAAACAGCTGATAAAAATACAATCCACAATAAATAAAACTAACATTATTTAAACCAAATCATTTGAATCACTGATATGTCCTGAGTTGTGTTCTTATGCAACACAATCTTTTCTGCTATTTGCTAGTTTTATTGTCAATAATCACTGTTATACAAACTGTAGGTTTACTTATATATTTATTTTAGTCATCCTGAAGGGAACATTCAGATACAATCAGCTTGATGATGCTGTAATTTTAACACAATGCAATAATTATCCTGTGGCTAAATGTTGCAGCATAAAAATAATTTAGTGATGTAGAACATTGAGAAGCAGGAAAATGTATTTTATAAATGCTGCATTAGAGTAAAAGCCACTTGTGATTGCTTTTGGGTAATATGTTATAATTCTGAATGTAAAATTCAGATGTTTGTTGTTAACACATTTCCATTAATGTGCATAGAGAGAAACGCTAGGTTAAAGGGATAGTTCACCCAAAAATGAAAATTCTGTCATCTATGGAAGTCAATAGGGACCAGAAACTATTTGGTTACCCACATTCTTCAAAATATCTGCCTTTCTTTGCAGCAGAAGAAAGAAATTCATACAGATTTGGAACAACTTAGGTGGGAAAATGATAACAAAATTAAATTTTTGGATAAACTATCCCTTTAAACAGACCACCAAAGATAACATTCAAGTGTGTAAGCAACAGACAGATACATAGACCTGACTATGAAGAACAATAGCTTTAGATCTCAAAAACGGCATGAAAATACATAGTCCTTCACTAAAAGGCTTTTTGAGTTATGCACTTTTATGGTCAGAAAACATGCAGCATGTGTATACATGTGTAAAAGCAAATGTACTGCATTAAAACTGAATTTTGTGTTACAAATATAAATATCCACTGGTATTCATTTCATGGACAGTACTCGACAAACACTCATGTGCAGCCTTTGTTGTCAGAAAAAAAAATGCTACTTAATGAATATCACAGCAAATATTCTTTAACGGAAGTTTTGAGGTTAACAGTTCAATCAAAATACTGTTAAACAGATAAAACCTCATTGATGCCCAAACTTATGTTCTAATCAAATAATAACAGACATGAAAAAGGGAACAAAGGTGTGTTCTAACTCTTTAAAATAAATGAATCAATAGATGCTAAGCAATAGCACATACTTCAAGGGTAGAGGACGTATAATATGTTCTCTCTGAAGGGCAGACCTTCTTTAAACAGATGTGGCATTAGTGTACTTGAATATACAATAAAGCATTCTCCAGTGTAAATGTCCTCATAAAGCTGAGTCTGCGTTGTATTTCGGTTTATAAAATCTTTGTGAGTGAAAGAGTGATGCAAGGTCCATACAGTGCGGTCTGTACTTCAACATGATGAACAGCAGGGCTGGGGTTTCTGAGCAGTCATTCTACCAAGTTGTGAAGCAGTCTTGACCATTTTTTCATTCCCGTCTTGCCATTTACACGAGCAGTCCCAGCTGAAACCTCTCTACGGTAAGCCCAATGCAGAGGACAGGTGCAGCAAGCCTCTGACTGCTCACGCAAATTTCTTCTTTGTTGCAGTGAAACGCTCCATGTACTGAAGAAAACAAAATTAAAGCAAGTCATTGCAAGAAAGAAAAAGAGTAAAAAAAATGTAGATTGGCATTAGATGCTTAAATCACATTTAAGGCTATTTATATAATGTATTCTACGGGTCAACCGTTGGAATATTTAGGATTTTTTTCATGTTTTTGAAATGTGATCTTGCTCACCAAGGCTGCATTTGTTTTATTACAAATACAATTTAAAATAGCTGTTTTCTATTATTAAAGTCTAAAATGTAATTTATTCCTGTGATGCAAAGCAGTCTTTAGTGTCACATGATATTTCAGAAATCATTCTAATATGTTGATTTGGTGCTCAAGAAACATTTCTTTTTATTATCAGTGTTGAAAACATTTTTCTGTTTAATATTTTTGTGGAAACTGTGATAGACTAAGATAGCATAAACATAAATGATCTGCTCATTTTGGGAAATGAAACCAGTACTTATAACATGATTGTCATAAAATCTTTAATGTGGAAAATCAAACTCTTAAAGCTTTTAACTGATGTAAATGAAAATAAGCAGATTTGATTTTGAACAGAGGATATAAATAGGTTTAATTGGGTTATAAGATTGAGTCAAATAAGAGAGGTTGTATTGAATTTGATATTTGTGTAGTCACTTGGCCCTGTTTACACCTGGAAGTAAGATCTGTTTTAACTGATTTAAACTGGGTTCAAAATGTTTTGAGATCAAATCAAACTACATTCAGAATCAACAACACACAAAACTACATCACATCAGCAGTGTAAACACTAATATGTCTTTCAAATAACTGATATTTACGCTTGAAACAGTAAAATGTTCTTATAATAATACAGGATTATATTTGGGGGGAATTCAATTTTGAGGGTTTTTGGTTTTCTTTTTTAATCCCAGGTGTAAATGTGACAAGTGCGATACAAGAATAAATCTGAATTGAACTGAAGTGAATTGCTCAATTCAGAGCTAGTATCATCTCTTCCTGGATTTTCCCTGCTTCTAGATTTTGGGGGATTTGACATGTTTCAAAAACAAATCATTAGACCAGTTTTGTTTTACATTCAAACTTAAACTGTGGTATTTTCCATCTTGGAAAAACATGATATTTATAGAAGAGGATGAGACACACAAAACTGACTGTTAAGACAGGACATGGAGTATAACCTGAAAAACAAAACTATAAAAGACATATAAAAGACATAAGGTTTAAAGCGATAATAGTAGGCTAAACTGACACAAACTTACCTTATCATATCCTTCTAGGTCACGCATCTTTTTAACTTCAAACAGGTTGCCCTCCAAGGACAGCAGGGACACCTGGGAGTCTGTGAGGATGGAGAGGGGTATAGAGGAGAGCTCCAGACAGTTCTCCTCCAGCCGTAAGACCTTCAGTCTGGGAGCACGGGACACCTCTGGAGACACTGTTGAAATCTGAAACAAAACAAACACAGCACAAAAAGTCACCCTGACACTCCTTTATCATCATGTGACATTTCAACAAAATAATAACTCACCTGGTTCTGATTGAGGTTGATTTCAATGGCTTGCAGTTCAGCCACTTCTGCAGGAACCACCTGGATCTTATTCTTGGACAGGTCCAGAACATCGAGCTGGCGGAGGGTGCCGAGTCCACTAGGAAACTCCTTGAAGTGATTCCCAGACAGGCTCAAGGTGCGCAAGGACTTCAGCTGACCAACCGATGAAGGAAGCTGCTTCAAATGGTTCCCATTTAAAATAAGAGTCTCCAGCTTCTTGAGTTTCCCGATGTCATTTGGTAGACTGGCTATACACATAAAAAAAAAAAAATCATACATTAATGGAGTGCTTAAGGGTTCATAGAACAGAATACAGGCTGCTCTGCAATAAAATGATTTACAATGTAGAATCTATAGTAAGAAATATTTAATGAACAGCAAATCAGCATATAAGAATGACTTCTGAAGGATCTGAGGACTAGAGTAATGCATTCTGAAAATCCATCTTTGCATTACATGAATAATTAAATAAGAATTAAATAAGAAAGTGTTATTTTAATTGTAATAATATTTCACAGTATTACTGTTTTTACTCTATTTTTGATCAAATAATTGCAGCCTTAAGAGATTAGCGCATTAGAGAACATTTTTAAAAACATCAAAAATCTTAATTATTCCAAATTTTTGGAATATATATTATTTATTTATTATATATATTATATTTTGAAAAATATATTATGATCACACATATTTAATTCTACACACACACACATATATATATCTCATTGTTCATCAGTTCAACAGGGAATTACTCATTTCACATGCAAAGATGTTAGCCAGTCACAACAAGAGGTCATTTACATACAAACGTCTTAAAAGTTAAATAGCAAAATGAGCCTATTTAATTCTATGGGACAAAAGAGTGTGAAAAGCACTATAAAATTATGTTTTGATTGCAAAAAAAACCCAAACAAATAATACAAAAAAAAAATATTAATTAAAAGAGTATAATGATAAGTTTATAAGATGGCCATATTTAGCTATTTGTCAACACTTACTCAGTTTATTGCTGCTTATGGTAAGACTCTTGATTTGCTGGAAACCTCCTATGAATGCTGGAAGCACCTCAATTTTATTGTTGGACAGATCAACTGTCCGCAGGTTTCCAGTGAGTTTCTGCAGCTCCTCCGGGAACTGCACGAACAAAGACACGTGAGCATGAGGACATCGCTGCTAAGTGCATTTGTGTGGTGAATATGATTACGACAAGCCTATTAGCACCTCTGTCAAGCCCTTTCCGGTCAGCTGAAAGACTCCAGTCTTCTGAGATGTTTCCAAATGAGCTTTGAGCGCACTGTTCCCCATTTACAGGATATGGATGCTGCCGAATCTGATATCAGGAAATCCACCGGAAGACTAAAATAAAGTCAGATAAAAAATAAAGTTAGCTCGACCTGTAAATGAACAAAGGTTATTGTACAGTAACATTATTTAAAGGGATAGTTCACCAAAAAAATAAAAATGTGGTCAATTACTCACCCAAGTTGTTCCAAACCTGTATGATTTTCTTTCTTTTGTTGAACACAAAAGAAGATATTTTGAAAAAAAAAAAAAAAAACTGCTGGTAAGCAAACAGTTGCTGGTAGCCGTTGAAACAACATAATGGTTGAGTAAATGATGACAGAATCTTCATGTTTTGGGTGAACTCTCCCTTTAACTTTCACCGCTGTTAGATTAACACAAATATGATTTCTATAAAATATAATAGAATGTGTTATGAAAAATAGGAGTCGTGATACACATTTATAAGATTCATTCACTGATTCAAATTATTTATTTATTTATTTATCATTCACAAATTATTTAGTTAAAAACCTACTTGAACATTTAAGCTAAAATCTTATAGTTAAAATAGTTGCAACTAAAGTAAAAACATGGTAAATAATAAAATCCAGATGGCAATTACGTAATTTCCGAGCTGAAAAAACACTTATAACATTGAATAATCTTTCAGGACTTCAGCGCAAAGTCTAATTAGCAACGAGCTGTCAAAAACCTGAAAATGAGCGACTTAAAAACACTCGGTAGCAACATTTAACGTTACCTTAGCCAGCTAGCTCGACTAGCTATCTGTAAATCCACAGTTTGACAATGTGTACAGCAGGAAAAGTTTACAGAATCATGCCTGCGGATACAGCTAAAGAACCTTCATTAAGCGCTTAATTAATGTGTAAAAAAAAAAGTAATTAAATGTTATCGGGTGGTGATCTGAGGAACTTTGTCCATCCCCAGGTTGATGTTTGTTTATGTAGAAACAGACATGATTAAGGCTCCTGCGTGTAATTGCACCTCCCGTCCGCTGGCCGGCGGTAATAGACAATGTATATTCCGTTACATATTCTGTATGTCGCCACTTAGTGGCTTGGCTGTGAATGGGCCTCATTTTTACCGTCACTCAGTTACAGCCTGTGACTTCTAAATTAAAATAAAATAAATTAAATCCCTTATAAAAAAAACTCTCCCATTATTACCACCAGAGTTCCACATTATAGTCCACTCCAGCCTGCATCTTATTCACTGCACTGTTCATAAACAAGACAGCCAGGCCCGGCTCCAGATATGAGATGAAAGGTGGGCCAAATGATATCCCAGGTGGGCCGGTCGGATATAACTTATATATATATACATATATATATATATATATATATATATATAGTATATATATATATATATATATATATATACATATACACATATATATATATACACAGGGCTCCAAACAAAAAAAAATCGAGTAAGGAGCCATTGGCTCCTATAAGAAAAAAACTTAGGAGCCAAATAATTTTTTTAGGTGCCACAGAATAAACGTGTTTTATTTATTTTACGATTATTATTATTTATTTATTTACATTTCAACATTTCAATCATACTGTCATGTGTTTATGTCTCATCTTTTCTTGATTTTATCAGCATTTAATCCATCTTGTAGATGACCCTGGAACTAAGGTTCACTTAAAGTGGGAACTAAATGTCTTTTCCAGCTTGAAATATACAGTCACAAAGAATTGTTCATTACACAGAATCTGTACCATCATGGAGCATAAGCATCACTTGCACGCTGAGTGTAGCTTGGGCTCCTCCTACATGAGACATTTCAGTAAGTTGTACTGTAGGCTCTCTTATAAAATAGCCTACCTTTTGATGTTAATTCATGTTCATTATGTACTATATTAGTAAAGAGAAAGATTAAATGGGTTCACTTGCCCTTGAACTGAGGCGCTAAAGCGACCGTGCCTGCCCCATTAAGGAGCGCCAAAAATATTGTTTGAATTTCGTTATGAATTCGGAATAATTTTAAAGCTAGTACTTTTTATTAAAAAGTTACAAAGCATCGAGCTTTTTGCGATTACTGGACGGCAGTTGCACTTCAAATAATGAAGTTCACGCATTAAAAGAACACAGACCAAGATCTGTTTAGAAGAAGCCATATTAGTAATTATTATAAACGAGAATTGTTAACGATATTGCCAATATTCATACAGCTGACAGCTTTACCTGTTCTAGTTTGTTCAAGTTGTGCACGAAATAGATGCTGTATTTTCTGCACTTTCCCTTCTTACGTCTCCGTCATTTCTCTCTCGCTGCACAGCTGAGCTGCGTTTATCAGACTGTGTGCGGCAGCACTGATGTGCGGCAGAGATGAGGACTGTCTGAAACTCTCTTTTTCCACTAAAACTTTGATGCGCATCGTCTGTTTAATACGTGAACATAACAAAAGTTCTGATCGCAAATCAATTAGGAAAAAAGGCATTACATTCAAATTTTTAAGTTATAACATGTAAATATATACCCAGATAGCAATAACACTCGGGCTGATTCTGGGTGAAATGCGTCTCTGTCGGTTCAGTCTCGGCATCGTTGAGAAGATAATGGGCCAGAGCCACACCGACTCTACAAAACACTTCTGGCTGACAGACGGCTTTTTCTCTATGGACCGATCTCGGCTGAAAGCTGATGTACACGCGGCAGGTCCACACTCGGTGTAGTTGTGTGTATTAACCTTCGGCCCGAGTTCGTTTTATCACAGACGGGGCGCTGCTAGAATGAAGCAAATCATCCGCCTGAGAAAACTTTTTTAGTGGTTAAATCCTGAGGAGCTTTCGGCGAGTAGTCGCCAGTGGCGACCTCAGCAAAAACGTCACTCGCAAATTAATATTTATAGTCGCAGTTTGGAGCCCTGATATAAATAGACAGATAGATAAAAATGGTTGACATGTTTATTTTTACATTCTCTTTTTGCATTTGTAATTTTTTTTTGACCCCTTAACAGATCTTGTATCAATTAAGTAACATTAAAAAAGGGGCAGTTCTTTTAATTTTGTGATTGGCTGTTATGTGGTGTGGGGCCAGGGTGGGCCAAGCCTCTGATTGGGTGGGCCAGGCCCACCCTGGCCCCCCCGTTTAATGATATTTCAAAAAGCAAACTAAAACAAAAAAACATAAACAACTTATGATATATCAAAAATCAAAAAAAAACAAAACTAAAAAAATAAAAATTACAAAACATCAAACACAACAAAAAAAAAACAAAATAGAAAAACAACAACATCAACAACATGGGATTTGCGGATTTATTTAAAAATTATAAGGCACTAAATTATGGAAAATGCCTCAGCATTCAGAATAGCTTTAGTTATGTTCTTTTTGTATGACTGGCAGCAAGATGATTTGTTGTAGTAACAAAAACTAATATTGTTGACAGACACTATGTTACCATGGTGAATGTTGGCTGCTCAGTGTCGAGTGGCAGAGACCACATCCACGTCCTGACATGTATGTGGTAAAAGATGCAGTTGTTGCTATTTAGTTACTTTATTATATAATGACTTTCCCCCTTACTTTTCAACGCGGAAGAAAGCCGTTTTCTGTGAATGTGCGAAACTTCCGGTTCATTAGCCGCTGGAAAGAACGAGAAGAATAAAAGTGAAGTAAACTGTGTGCACTACAAACCAGTGTGTTCATAATTAAGAGAATTGCTGAAAGGTAGGGGTGTGGATAAAGGTTAGGATTAGGGGTCAGTTTCTGTTGTAGCATTGACCTTTCGGCACGCCACATTTTGCAACACACCCATTACTCCAACCAGCAGCTACCTGTACCTTTAAGGGTTGTCACAGGGACGATTTTATACCTTATTTACCCTGAAATGGTTTATAGTAATAGTTTATAAGATACTAATACGCACCTTTTATGCATATATTAATATGATACTATACTAATATGATAAGATACTAATATGCACTGTTGATAAGGTACAACACTCCCTTGAGTTCATTTCCCAGTGACAAGCTGTTGTACACATATTCATAAATTCATACAGTCTGTGTATAAATTGCAATTAGTATATTTGACGGAAGTATAGTACAGCAGAGGCCAAACTAACATGGGAATGTTCTCAGAATGTTAACCTTTCAGAATAACCTATTTGGTCTTTAACAATTTTCTCAAAATGTAGCACCAAAACATTTATGCATCATTCATGGAACATTTATTTTCCTGAAATGTTTTAGTTGGATGCTCATCTAATGTTTTTTAAAAAAAAAAAAAAAAACTGAAAAAAAAAAAAAAAATTAAACTTGTTTCAGAATGTTCCGAGAAAATTCAAAAATAACATTCCTGTAATGTTAGTGTTCTTGTGGCTCAGTGGTGAGGCATTGTGTTAGCAGTGCAAAAGGTTGTGGGTTCAATTCCCAGGGAACACGTTAGGTAAAAAAAAAAAAAATGTTAGCCTGAATGCACTTTAAGTCGCTTTGGATAAAAGTGTCTGCTAAATGCATAAATGTAAAATATAAATAAAACCAAAAAAATGAAATGTTCCCTTAATGTTTGCATAACCAAAAAAAAAAAAAAAAAAAAAAAAAACATTTAGAGAATGTTCAGAAGCATATTTATAACTTAAAGGAAACATTAGGAGAACATTCTTAGAACACATTTTCTTAGAACATATAAGTCTTTATTTTGTGTTTTTTTTTCACCAAAATCAATTACTATTTAAACATTTTAGGAAAAAAAGTTTGAGATAACTATAAATCTGAAGATAACTTCATCGAGACATCGGTTTGGTTATGGAGAGTGCACAATAAAGATCAGTGATAGATAAGTGTTATGCTTCATAAAATTTTTTGTTAACTATCAAAACATGTTTAAATATTTTATTAATACTAAATACATAAGTATAACAAATGTCTACTAAATTAATAAATGCAAATATTTAATACAAATTTAATTCTGGGACTATTTTGTTTGTAAAATAACAAAATCAGTTAAAGGTCTCAGCTTCCTTGGAACAAATAGCTAAGTTCATTCTAACATATAAGTCATTTTAGGAGGTTTTGGCCCACACACAGGTACAGCCCACTATTACTCTCTCAAAAGTCACCCTGAAACACTTCCTGTCCTCTGTATCCTGTTTCAGCACCAGGATGTCCTGATAAATAGGGAAAGAGTTCAGCCTCGTATCCATTCCACTGGGAAATGTGCAATATTCTGAACTGCACTGGGCTTCAAAGATGACCTGTGGTATTCTGTGTGGTGAAATCTTTGGTCTGAAAGTGAAGAAAACAAGAAGCTTATTTCTCTGAGGCAAAACCCACAGAACTAACTTACTTGATGTTTCACACTGACGTCACATGGCCTGCTGTATCTTAAAAATGCTTACATGACAGCTAGCTTAATGTTAACCTCCCAAACATAGCAATAAATCTGATTCCTGCTGCGTCATCAAACTTTGTGTTATTATTTTCATTGACAGTAAGCACTAAGCAGAAATCAACATCATTCTACCTCTGTAACTCCAGATCTTAGAACTTTTTGATTCATTTTTTGATTCACTTCAGATATTGGCGAATGTATCATTTGTTTCTGTGTCTTTGCAACTCACATCCAGGTCCATGCAGATAGTGAGCGGTTGTGGATGTTGCCATTTCCCTCCGCATCCGTATCCGGAGAGCCATTTAAGTCACTGGAAATCATCAAACTAGTGTCGCATATTCTTTTCTGCCCTTGTTTTGCAAATGTGAGGTTCGCCAGTGCACAGCCCAGCAAAACCTGAAAGAAAGATCATTATCGCTTATTATATTTCACTAAAATCAAACCATTTCTGAGTGGAGGCCTGTTTTTATCACAACGTACAACATTAAGATTTTACTCTTTAGTGAAGCAAGCAAATATAGTGTTAGCATACCTATTAGCATCCCTAACAGAGTTAAACTACTGCAAAATATCTTTGAACGTTTCGGTCTTCTCACCATGTATTTAGCGTTGAAGAAGCTCAGAAACATCTTTAATGCCCTCTTCTTATTCTCTTGCAGTGTGAAAATGTTTCTCGTTCACCTCATCTATTTATGCAATGCTTTATCGTGTGATTGCATAGATAATATGGCCTACCTCTGACCTGGATTTCTTCATCAGATCAATTGATAGGTGATTGGTGCTATGTTAAGACCTACATTTTTCTTCTCATTGCCAGTAATCTGAGCTACGGATTAAAGATCATTCTATGTTGGCATTGTTGCAGATCCATTTGACCGAATTTCGGTTGGGAAAAAAATGATGAATCATAATAATCAGGCTTTTTGGGTGAGTTATCAAGATTTTGGATTCTGTTCAATCTTTTAGACACATTTCGAAAACTCTATTTGGTTGTGTCTTGTCTGATTAGGTTTTACGCATGGAGAATCATTTAGGAACTTTTATTAAACACACCTTGCATTGATTTCATGCCAGTTTAATATGTTGAAAAAAAAAAGGCTTTGAAAAATTTTCACTAAGAAACTGCTAGTAAATGTCACAACTAATTACTAAGAAATAGACTGAACAGACGGAATACAGTAACATACTGGAAATTAAGCATGAAGTAGAAAGACTGAAATAGTATTTTCTTGTAAAAAAGTACAATAGTTTGTTTTATTTACAACTTAATTTTTTTTTTTACAAATTGTTAATTTTTTTTTTCTTTTTTTTTTTTTTAACAGTGACAATCTTGCAAGATAATCTTAAATGAATAATTAACGTTTTTATTTGTGAGTATTTTCATTCATCTTGGTCATGGTATAATGTGTGGTATAATTGGATGAATAGCAACTGGTCTTCATGTGCTGATGAAGGCTACAGTCATCCTAATGTGCCCAATAAATGAATGTATATATTTTCCTATTAAAAATGAACATGCATTTCCAGCTTTCTAACTTATTGACAAAGCACAAAAGCCCAGCATATATTACACTTTGGATGCTTGTATTCTACCATGGTTGGTTGGTTTGCACCCACTAGACAGCTAAGTCAGGAAGACCACCTTGGTGAACCAACTTCACCAGAAACACTTTGCTGGTTGTTATTTAAGGGATAATTCACCCAAAGATGAAAATTCTGCCATCATTTACTAACCCTCATGTTGTTTATAACCTGTATAACTTTCTTTTGTGGAACTAAAAAATAAGCTATTTTGAACCAAACTGTTTTGGTTACCACTGACATCTGTTGTATGAAAAAAACACTGAGAGATTTCTAAAAGAAAGAAATTCAAACAGATTTGAAACAATATGAGGGTGAGTAATGATGACAGAAGTTTCATTTTTGATTGAACTATCCCTTAAAGTTTTATTGCACGGCTTTTCTATTCTTTCACCAACTAGACAGGTGAACAGGAAATGTTCTTAGAACTTTGCTTAATGTTCTGGCAACGCTATGGACAAACGTTCTTCCATTAACATAAATAGAAAGTTCATTCAAAGTTCATTCAATCTGGTCTTTAATAATGTTCTCAAAACGTTAGCACAAAAGCATTATTTATGCATCATTTATGGAACATTTTTCTGAAATATTTTAGGTGGACGTTCATCTAGGATGGTTTATAGAACATTCAAAAGAAACATTCCCATATATAATAAAATTAAATGTTCCTTTTAATGTTGTCTTTAACATTCACATAACCAAGAAAAAAAGTTTTTTAAACATACACTCTCAGAAATAAAGGTACAAAAGCTGTCACTTTTCAAAAGGTACACTTTTGTACCTATTGGTTTCTGATATATACACTTTAAGTACTAATATGTACCTTTAAGGTACCAAAATGGACCCTTAAGGTACAAATATGTACCTCTTGAAAAGGTACCGCCTCAGTGACAGCTTTTGTACCTTTATTTCTGAGAGTATATAAAAAACTCAGAGAACATTCAGAAATAACGTTTTCATAACTTCATAGGAATCTTAGCAAAACGTTCTTTGAGCATATTTTTGTTAGCTGGGAACCAGGAGCAGGGAATTTACGCTGGTTGGAATATTTAACTATTGCATAATCAGCTCACATGCACATTGTTGAAGCTGGGCTCGTAATCTCCACAAATGAAAGTTTTTATATGGGAAAGAGCAGAATGTAATTGTATAAAGCTGTAAATTTATGGTTACGTGATTGTAAAACATTACTTTTACTCACTGTCTTTACATTATTCACATTTGATTCAGATCAGTACTGAACCAAAACAATGCCAAAAACTATTCATGAATGAATATGCCAGTATCAACAAATATTTGTAATTGTTTGAATAAGCGAAAACAATGGAAAAAACAAAACAATGCACTCTTTACAAAAAATACATGCCAAATATCAATAACAAAAGTTGATTATCTAAAGTGATTGACTCTTATTAAGCTATTTTGCCATCTCAAGAGTCTCTCGGGAAATTCCGCCATGTCGAAAGTGTCAATGCAAAATGTTAAAACATGCTTATTCGTATATACACGTTGTGGCTGGTATATACTGATGCGTGAGATCTTATCCCAGCATCAAAGTAAGAAGTGCTCTTGATAGATTGTTTTCATTGATACAGTGTCTATCTGCGGTGAGATCAGTGGCATCTGAGAGCTACAGTGCAAACCGGCCTATTTTCACCACCCACATAACCGTTCACATTCGGTTGCAAACGCAGCTCTTTTTTTGGTCAGTATTCTGACTTTGGTTTATTTTTTTATTGTTTTTTATTATGTATAATTTTATTATTTATAATGTACGTTTATTTGGAAAAGCGTGTCTTAAAGGGATACTCCACCCCAAAATGAAAATTTTGTCATTAATCACTTACCCCCATGTCGTTCCAAACTTGTAAAAGCTCCGTTCGTCTTCTGAACACAATTTAAGATATTTTTGATGAAAACCAGGAGGCCTGTGACTGTCCCATAGACTGCCAAGTAAATACCAGAGTCAAGGTCCAGAAAAGGTATGAATTTTGTCACCAGAATACTCCATCTGCCATCAGACGTGCAATCTGGGTTATATGAAGCGACGGGAACACTTTTTGTAAGTGGAGAAAACAAAAATAACAACTTTATTCAACAATTCCATTGTCAACAGTCTCATCTGTGTCTCTTCATATCACCATATGCTGCGTATGCTCTTCTGTATCATCCGTGCCACAAGGATGCGCTGTTTCTACGTGTATTTAGCTTTGATTTGAAAGAAAACAGTGCATCCTTGTGGCGCGGATGATACAGAAGAGCATACAGTGATACAGAGAGAGACAGAGAAGACTGTTGTCAAAGGAATTATTGAATAAAGTCATTATTTTTGTTTACTACGCTTACAAAAAGTGTTCCCGTCGCTTCATATAACCCAGACTGCAAGTCTGATGGCAGATGGAGTATTCTGATGACGACTTTCATACCTTTTATGGCTCTTGACACTGTTATTTACTTGGCAGTCTATGGAACAGTCACAGTCCTCCCGGTTTTCATCCAAAATGTCTTAAATTGTGTTCTGAAGACGAACGAAGCTTTAAAGGGTTTGGAACGACATGGGGGTAAGTGATTAATGTTTTGGGGTGGAGTATCCCTTTAAAAACAACTTTTAAAGAATATATATAAAAATGGTTCATTTTGGAAAAGCAGCCATTCAAAAATTATGAAACCACGTTTTGTAAAGTGACGTCTATTAATGGGCAGTTTTTTCATGCTTGCCCTGTGTTAACTCAGTGTTATGTCACCGTTATGCCTTTCTTTGATGTGGCGGCTCCCAATGCGGGAACCCTCTCTGTGTAGGTTTTTTTTCACTTGCTTTCAAATTGACTGATGACAAACCATTTACACAGCGAGCGGAAGCTACTCAGCGAATCACTGACCCCATTTTACCATTCTGCTTTTGATGAAAGGAAAATATAGCAAAGATCTTTTGTGACATATCAGTCAGCCCTGTATTGTGTAATTTCACCACAATAAAATAAATTAATAGGATTCCACTTAATGAGTGGCCAGAAGAAAAAAAATTAGCATGACTAGTGTGATGAAATAAGAATATTACCAATTGCTTGGGGGGAAAAAGCCTTAGAGCTGCTTATGCATTTTAGCTGAACTTCATCATTGCCTAATTCAAAGAAATATGAAACTTTAAGGTTCTCCCAAGTTTGGGATTAATCAGTTCGCAATGTTAAATGAAATATCCATCATAAATAATAGCAGTACCCTAACAAGTGCAATAATCCTTCCCCCATTAGATTACCATACTTACACTATTACTATTACCTCACTGTACTACCTCAGTGTAATTATTTTCTTATATTTATATTTTTGTATTTATGCCTTTGTCTCGAATGTTGCTGTTTTTTTTATAATGTCTACTTTTCTTGTTTATAAACACTGTCATACTGTTTGTTACCTGCTAATCTGAAGAGCTGCTAAACTGTATTTCGTTGTTCCCAAACAATTACAATAAAGTGCTATTCTGTTCTATAATATGCCTTCAGTAGTAAAAATCCAGAGTAGGATTTGGAAATAATCTCACAAGTGATGAAATTGAGTCATTAATTTACGTCATTTTTGCCATTTAGGAAATTTAGGTTTGAGATTTCAGTTCTTTTAAAGATTCTCCAAGTGTGTGGTCTTATGTGGGTAGCTACAAAAGCCCCTGTTCCTGGACATGAGTAACTAAAATCCTTTTCATGAGGAGATCTAAGATTTCAGGACCTTCTTTGAAACTCCAAAAAGTAGGTCAGAGGCCTGTGTCACATTTTAAACAGGTTTTGGGAACATTCAGGGTTTAATGGTCTAAAATAATGAATCATAGTATTTTTAAAAGGCATATTTCATCCAAAAATTAAAATTCTGTAATGTTGATTCAAACCTGTATGTTTTTTTTTTCTTTTGTGGAACATAGCCTATTTTTTGTTTATACAAGGAATGTCGACGGGGTCCAATATTGTTCAGATCCCAATTGTCTTCAAAATATGTTCTTTTGAAATAAAGTAAAACAGTTTTGAAACAACATATCATACAATCATATCTGGGTGAACTGTCCCTTTAAGTATTTCTAAATCATAAAACAAAGATTATATTGCTTATAGATTCACAACAAAGAAAATCCTTTATTGATCTTCACAACAAGAACACTTTTGAAATGCATGCATTTTTTTTTTATTGTATTACTGTCATTTGCATGTGCATCACCCTCAATTCTGAGTCATGCAAAATGCACCCCTTTTTCCCCCACAATCCTTAGAAATTTCAGAGTAGGAGAGGGTAAGACCGCAACTGCTCTGCCACTGACGCAATCGTAAACCAGCACCGGTGGGAAACTGTGCATCGCTAAGATGCAAGCCATCACAGACACTGGGGCGGAAGTCTCCATGTCGATATGACTTTTTGCAAACTATGTCAATCGAGGTTGCTGGCATTAACAGAAGGCAACTTTGGAGCTGACGTACAGTGGACAGAATCACAACCAGCAAGAACTTAATTCATCATACTAATATATTCCTTCTGATCTGAGTGCATATGGGACGGCTGTCAGTGAAAGTAGGTTATGTTAGGATATAATGGTTGCTATGCTAAAGTGAAATAAACACAATAATATGTGGGCACAAAATGTATTTAGACACTTCAAAAACACTAAATGTATGAACTTCTTTGCATTAGATAACAAACTATTGAACCAAATGGCATTTATGTGAAATAAAAATACTTACTAAAAATTTTACTAAAAGAAACAGTTAAAAATAAATTCAAAAAGTATTTGGACTCTTTTTGGTTGTAAAACGTTAGTGGAATGTGTTCCGACATCAATGACTTCATACATCCACTAAAAATCACTTTGGGTCCAGTTGGTTAAATTTAATAGCCAAAAAAAAAAAAAAAAAAAAAACAAGTGTGGAAGGCCGATTCACCCATGGGACAATCAATCAATCAATCAATCAATAAAAAAATGCTAATTATCATAACTCTGACTTTTTATCAGAATTTTAAGTTTACTGTACATCTGACAATTCTGACTTTTTTTTCAGAATTACAAAATATAAAATCAGAATTGTGGGATAAAAAATGATGACAGTGAAGCGACGTCTTCTGAAAATCTGCAGAAGAAACATTTATATCTTATAGAATGAAAGTAAACATTGTATACACAGTAAACACAGTATAAGTGCATCATATCGCTTAAATGCATTGTTTAAAACAAATTTGTCAGCCACATATTGCCGAAAGGAAATAGCATAGTGTGATATTTGATTGCATTGACAATACACTCAAGTGATTTTTGCTGACACACTGAATATGACAACATAAAATACCATCAATAGGGAGAATTCATCACAGGAAGTGCGAATGCACGAACAGGCCTCTCTATATAAACTGCACTTACCACTGCAGATGTAGAGCAGCAAGACTTAAGACTGACAGAAGACATCAGAAGAAAAAAAAACAGGTCAAATGAATGCAACTATGTCAACAGCGATAAACATCCAGTTCCTCATGGTGAGTAATGCTGAAATGTTCGAAGTCGGCCTGCTAACTATCTCCTAAGGATTTTAGCTGCCGAAGTCGCAATGCTAATACAATTGAATCTGAAATGACGTGTCTGTGTTTCACAGGTGGCTTGTGTGATGGGGCTTGTTTTAATATCATTTGGAGCTGAGGGAGCATCTTCAAAACATCTTCTGAAGAAAGGAAACCACAGGTCATCAGAAGAATTGGATCCATCATCATCATCATCATACCGGTTGATCTTGGATCCTGAGTTCAAATCCCCGGCCAACCCGAACCTTCCAATAAACAACGACTCCATCTCTCCATGGACCTACACGTAAGACCTTATAGACGCTTTCCTTTCTTTCTTATAGTTGCTAAACCCGAAATGGTTCTTCTATGACATCACTGCAAAACCCCCTATTTGGAACTTTTATTGTAAGAGTTATGATCATGAACCGTCATTTCTGTATCATATTCACATGCGCTTCTTTGTTGTCTTTATAATTAGAATGTGACTGTTGTAACACACAAACCTAAAACTCCACATGATTAATTTTGCTTCATAGGTTTATGCAGGATGAGAGCCTGTACCCTTCTAACATCGCAGTGGCGAAGTGTTCACTGACTGGATGTCTTATAGATGGCACCGAGGACCAGGATTACCAGTCCAAACCTATTTACACCCAAATCATGGTCTTGAGGAAAATTCGAGGAGAAAAGCACAACTATTCCTTGAGACTCGAGTACAAAACCATCGCAGTGGGATGCACCTGCGTTCGTCCATATGTACAACATGTTTAAAATGTGGGAGCTATATGTTGGATCATTAGTGTTACGGTATTACAAAATCCAGAACATAAGGCTTAAGACTTATGACTTTATAATTTATTTATGGTATCATGTACATGTTCACAAAATGTGGGATATTTATTTATTTTCATGATATTTTATGATTATATATTTGTTTTTGTTTTATTTTATTTTTTTGCCAATAGAAGAATTGGATCCATCATCGTCATACTGGCTGATATTTGAATAATGAGTTAAAACTTTCATCCGACTTGATCCATAATAATCTAATTTATTAACGTCATTATACATGTGGTTTCAAATGTGTTATTTATTTTCACTGGATTTTTTTTTTTTTAAGATTTTTATTCAAATATTTTGTAGTAACTTTTTTATTTATTGATCCAAATGTGTTTTTAAGGATATGACTGCCACAATAAACAAGAAAAAAATTACAAATATTGTTCTGATGGCCTTTTTTTTTAAACAACTCAAAATCCATAATGAGGAAGTCACAAGGACAAAACTATACCAGAAGTCCTTTAATTACCTCTGCCTCTAAAATATATCACAATTTCTGTACAGAATATAGCCAAATCAGACACCAGCTGATCATGAGGCAAGTGAACATATGTACAGCGGCAAAAGCGTAAGCAGTTTACCAAAAATAGAGCCTTAAAGACAGGACAGAAGACAAACTGACTGCATCCATATGGGCTTTAAAGTACATGAAACCGTCCAAACGTCATCCAGATACTCATAAACACAAAAAAAGTTACCACTAACATTCACTCATTTTTGGCACTATTGGCATACAAGCTCATCGCAGAGACAAACAAATCTCTGCGTTTCTCAGATTAAGGTAGTAAAGATTCCATCACAATCTTTGCTGGCCAGCCAGTTCCGTTCATCTGACAACATGGCCATCGTACCTTACAATGATATAGTGATATCATAATCTGGTTTCAGAGTCATAATCTCTTATGATCCAAGCTAAAAAGCTCAGCGTGATAGTCAGTCCTTTGGTGAATGGTCTCCCATATGATCAGCATGTGTTGTGAGAAGATCTCAAGGCACCTGGAACATAAAGTTCAGAGATATAGCAATTAATAACAGGACAAAAACCACACGGTCACACACCAAATGGCTTTTCACAAGTTTTATCAAGTGTCTCATGGCATGCAAGCATTAAAACTGTTGATTTCAGCCACATTTAATACACTATTTGTCAGGTAACTAACAAATATTCTACTAATGATTCCTCTACTACAGGAAACCAACACTAAGACACAAAAATACAAAGCCAAACTACAGTACTAAGTACACATCACCTCTTTGAATGCATAAACAATGTTACAAACAGCTAATTCACAGCAGTACAACACAAATACACATCTTGGTAGTTTTCATCTGCCTTGTCGTTCATTATCTTTATCTCATCAGTACATGCAAAGCTATTATATACTAAAGACTAAAGAGATGACACACTTTGACTAACTCTTTCGCATTTTCTAATTAATTCCCAATTCCACATCCATGATACACGGCATTTTGCGTGGCAGCAGACACAAGAATATTGTTTCTTTAGCTGCAAATATCATATGAGAGGCCTTTGAATCTTTGCCAATTCCAAAACACAGGCTTTCTTAGCGTGATTAGGACCCGCTAGGCCTTATTTTGTTGTTTTTTCTTGAAAATGCTTTTGATTCATGTCATTCTACTGCCAATCCAGTTCCATCTGTTCCTTGTTTTTCCTCACCTCCTCAGCATGCTTGTCCTGGAAAAACACAAGACAAAAAGAACTATTAAATAATAGCTCAATCTCAATTTTAAAGTGTCCTTAAAAAGTCTACCTAGTGGCACCAAATGGAATCGCAAAACTGATGCATATTTCCAAAAAAGTTACATTCAGATGATCTCACCCTAAATTTATGTCATCAGCTGAGCAGATTGCAGTTCCCTTTGGTGCCATTAGTGGTGCAGTAGTAATAAAATGGAACTGGGTTAGGATGTAAAGTTGCACCGTACCTTCTCCTGAAGACGTTCCAGCATGGCAGCGATGTGGGCCTCCCTGTTCTCTTTGTTAATCTCCATTCTTTGCTCCAGCTTTTCTTTGGCCATCTTGATGAAGTTGTTGTGTTCCTCTATGGCTTTCTGGGCCACCTCTCGTTCATGTTCTCTTTTTTCAGCCAAGTGCTTTAGAAGTTCAGCTTCCTGACACTGAGGAGAAAAAGCATAAGATTCAGTAACTCAATATGAGACTCAAATAGAAGCATATTTACTTAAACACTATATATATATATATATATCTATATATATATATATATATATATATATATATATATATATATATATATATATATAAATCATTATTAGTATTTGGAAAAAATAAATGTACAGTATATATATATATAATATATATATATATATATATATATATATATATATATATATATATATTACAAAAACACAAAAATGACTCAAATTTAAAATAAAATTCAAATGAATACTGCAATTATAAAAAAATAAAGCTAATGCAAAATATTATTACACCATAATAGCATATAAATAATACTATATTATTTACAATATAATATTTATAATTTATAATAATAATAAAAAAAACACTGAGCATATCAGCTTTTAAACATCTATCTGAAGTTGACTTGCATTTATTTAAGTTTAAATTAGCAAGCCAAACTATATCTCAGTTATAGATATGCAAGTAAAAGCAATAACAATTAGACATGTCTGATTACTGACATCAACTGACTAATTGATATTTAGAGAAAAAATCATCACTGTTTCTCACTTTTCTTCTCTCCTCAGCTGCATCCAGTTTCTTCTGGATCTCCTCCAGCGAGGGGTCACTGCGAGGTGGGAAAGTGGGGTGGAATTCCCTCTGACCGTCAAAAGATGGAGGTCTGAGGATGACCTCAAAGGCCTGGCCCGATGACCTCTTGTTTAGCTCAATCACCTCCATGTCTTTAATAATGCCCAGGTTGAGGTCCACAACATCTAAAACAGAAGATCAACAATGACTGATTTGATTGATATTTATTCATGTAGATTTTAGATCTTAGATTTGAAACCTTTAAAGGTGCCTTTAAGGTACCTTGTGTTTTCTTGGTGGGCTTTTCCCGAGGCTCTGGTAGGATGCAGGAGCAGAAGAGAGACACTAGAGGGAGCTCCTTCATCTTCTCTCTGTATGCTGCAAGAGAGAGACAGAGTTATTTTGAGGTAAGGTCATCACTGATGCCATGTGCTCACACATCATTCCTTCAGCTCCATTAAACACTCCCAAGTTCACATGTCAACAAGCAGGTGAATGTACACGTACCTGCAAGAGTCATCTTTCCTTTTTCTGAGTCCTCTGAGGCGTTTCAAACTGAGCTGATCCTGCAGGAGAGAGAAACGATGATGTAATCAGAAACCACAGTCAATCGATTCCTCTGGATATGTCTTTGTCCTCAGATAAAGGTCCCACAAGCAAAGATTATAAAATAACAAACCCAAATCAAACGTTCATACTGCAAAAATATCATTTTTATAATCAGTATGGTCTTTCTAAAAAAAAAAAAAAAAAAAACTCTTTGAAACTGAGAGGCAAAATTCCATCAGATTAATCAGTTTGCATCAAGTTTTTGTTATAAGCATAATTAAAAAAAGGATAAATAATAATAATGAAATAAAGATATATACATTATTTTAAATTAATATATATTCTCAGAAGACTTAATCCTTTACGTATTTTTAGATACTGGTTAGATATATTTATTTATTATTCTTTTTTTTTTTTTCAAAAAGACAACAACAACAAAACAAATACTGAAGTAAATGATTTGTTTGCAGTGTAAGAGAATCACACAGCTACATCTAAGCACATAATAGTATGCATACTATATAAAATCTATTTTAATCCACAAAACAAAGCAAGAAACAAATAAATTCAATGGTAATATACTTGATGGCAATTGTTTGCAAAAGAGAACATGAATCTGGTTTGCTCAGGATTTATGATCATCTCTCAGCCTACGCGCCTTCTCTGTTAGTCTCTCTCATTCATCCTGCCTCTGCCCTCGCTGTGCCCCCTCATTTCCCACACTCACGATCGCTGCACCCGCTAACACCTTTGAAACGTTTTGACACATTCAATGCATAGGTTTATTTCATAAAACATTTCAACACTTTTAGGGGTCAACTGATAGCATAAAGGGCACAAATGTTGATTCTGTAGGCCATTATAGGACAATGTGCATCATATTTCTTGTCCCACTGCATGCACACAAAGTAAAAAAATCCTCCTGTTTTATTGATGCCAGCAACACAGCTTATATAATAAATAATACATGCTTTGGAACACAACTCAACAGCACTGTTGTCTACCTTAAACAAATAAAAATTTCACATGCAATTGTGTACAGCTCTTGCAAAGCAAGTCATTTTCTCAACCTCCCACTGCCTTCTGATCGGAATAAACGCTTGTTGGTCTGAAAGCAAAGGAAGTGTCGCTCTATGAAGGGGCCATGGCCTTTTGCACACTAACATACTCAATCTCACCTCTCAGTACCACCCACAGTGCAGACTAGCACGTTCACTGCAGGACCTAGCTATTTTTCACCTTGCACGACTATACAATGTACTCTGCACTATGCAGTGCACATCTGTTCTTTAGACTAACGTAATTTCAAGCACAATATCATGTGACCACAATTTTAATTTCTAAATTGATTCTGATATGCTACTAAGACTCTTAACAGTTGCAAATCCCAATAAAATCATTCTTATATATGCATTTATGCATATATATAAGTCTAACAACCTCGACTGTATGCTCTAATTCTTGCAAGCATGCAAATCTGCAATGCAACATAATCTAAGGAATGCCAAACTAGATTTCTGCGCTATTAAAACCAGAACAAAAACAGAATTAATGGAACTTGCTATAGTGAATAAAACTTTAGTCCAACAGATCAGCAGTCTCCTTTTTTCCTGCAAAAGAATAATACAGTAAATAACAGATTATGATATATAATATTACCTTAACTCACCAACAGAGTGCTGTGATCTTCTGTCAGAGTCTTTCCCTCACGTTCAGTCCAACAGTCTGCTGCTGTTTGGATGCTCAACCTGGCAGCATCAGCACCACCTCTGCTAGATAAAGCATGACATCACCTCCAAGCGTTGTGATTGGTCGAGAGGGATGCAGGCTCCTGATGGGCTGGAATGGCTGGGAGTGCAGATAGGGGGTGGTTAACTCTTTGTTGAAAGCTGTTTTCAGAGAAAGAAAAGGCATAGATTCTGCAGCTTTATGCAGAAGAAACAGTATTTCTTCTTCATTTTTAAATATGGCAAAAAAAATTGAGTAATATAAGTATAGAATTTTTTTTTTTTTTTTTTTTTGGTTTAATATTTTTTATGGAAACCTGGCTTTGGGAGCTATCAAAATTAGCACTGAGATTACTTTAATTTGCTTTCTTACATGTCATTTTTTAGCAAATAAAGACTTGGAATCCATGCATTACTTTTTTTTTTGTTAGTTCATTTCAGTTTAGAATTATGCGCAGCATCGTGTGCTAAACCAGCTCTGTCTGGTTTTGGGAGCTGTTTGAAAATGTCATGTCTAAAAACGGAGGAGGACAGGGATTTATGTGTCATCTTCTCACTCACTCATGGCTCGAGTCTTGTTGATGACTATGACACAGCAACCTTGCCAGCATGCTCGTCTGGATTTGGGAAGACTGGGCCTGTTTGAACAGTCTGTCAATGGCCCATCTGTTGCTCTGGTCCTGTGTCAAATTAATTACTGGTGTTTTTCCAATTTGAAATACAGCTCGTAAAACCTTGCATTCCTTTTATGTAGAAAAACCTGATTTTACAACCAAAATTGTAATAAATTCACACTTTCAGTGTTTGGGATAGAGAACCTCTTGTTCACACAGTAGTTTACCATAGAGGCTCGAATATGGCCTGCATAAATGTTCAAAATGTCTTCTTTTTTTTGTTCAACAGAGAAAGAAAATCATGCAGGTTTGGAACAACATGAGAGTGAGTGAATGATGATAAAATTTTAATCTCTTTAATGATTAAAATGCAGGACTGACAGCAATATTCTGTTGCTGTATGAATGTGGCCAGTAATGTGCAGGGTACTCTTTGATGATTTCAGCATCCATATAAGGCGCTAATATGAACCTGTTTGCAGTTTTGAAGTCTCTCAGGTGAGGTGGAAATATCCCCAGCGGTCTGATATGGATGCTGAATATGACGGAACACACTGTACCTACTTTATTTCCCAGTAGCAACAAGAACACTGATGTCAGGCACTTAACCCACCAAACGAAACTAAATTACCTGCCATATATCTCCAACCAAGATGTAATGTCTTTCTTTAGTGAACAGAACAAAGGAACTCAATGCACATGGGTAAATGCAAAACAAAAGATTGCATAATTTTTTTTTTTTTTTTTTGCAGTTAATAATACAATGAAATGATATATAGGCACATCATTTGTGCATGAAGGATCACCCACCCATATAAACTGGATGTGAGCATTGAGTTGCGTATATGCTGGATGTGATCACTGAAGGGGGCCGCAGGGGGAGGGGAGACGGCAGTGCTCTAGCGATGATGTCATCCAGTTGTCTGTTAGGTGGAGAGACGTGTGCACACATACAGGGTTTTTCACATGGCAACAGAGCAAAGAATGCAGCAAATGAGGTCCTGGAGCTGATTAACAGAGACATGAAGGACAAAAAAGAATGTATACTGGGAATTGTTCACAAAAGGTGCACCAAAATCCTTTGCTGATTGATAACGAGGGACTGAAAAGACAAGGGTGGGGAACGTAGTGAAGGAAAACAATGTGCCTTCAAGGAAAGCCTGATCATCACTGGTAACCCTGCTATGATGTCATTTTCATCCAATCAGGAGCGTGCGCTGGATTCTCTAGTCAAAGTGATGCAGTTTCCAGTTGACATCTGACCTGACAGGCAGTGATGATGATGACGATGATGAAGCTAATCATGCATACAAACAAACCATACCATTTTTGATTTTTTTGCTAAGCATAAATATGTTCTTATTTAAATATCTCAATCTTATCATGATGTTAGTTGATAGGGTGAACAGGACTGTTCCTAAATTGTGCAAATTAAAATTTGCTATTATATTATATATATCCCTTGTGTTGAGTTTTAGAGATGATTTTCTCTTTCCAGAAAATGCTAGTTAATGTTAATGTTATCGCATTGGACTAAATGCAACTCAGAACTGGGTATAAGAAATGTTGATATTTTTTGTATCATATATATAAAAAATACAAAATTTGCTTAAAAATAGAGATAAATGACGCCTATGATCACTCAGTTCCAAAAAAGAAAGTTCCAAAAACAAGTTGACAAAAAATAACGAATCCAAGATTTGGTGATAATATAGCATAACAAGTGATTTACAAGCATTTTTTAACAAGCCTGTAATTTTTTACCATATCTGACTGGGAACAAATAAATAAATATATATAGGATTGCAGGAATAGGGATGCTAAGTTTATCAAACAGCACTTATTATATAAAACAAACAATACTGATAATTATTTCAAATTATTTTCTGCTATATTAAGCCTTTTCATTTTTCAATCTCATTACATACTGTACTTGATACAAAATACACAGAAGAGCACAGCTGCAGTTCAATATTCTGACGTCAGTCTAATTGCTTGTGATACTTTGTGGCAGAATGACTGATGGGCACACTTTGCTTAAGAGGAATATTATGGTGTTCTAGTTGAATTATATTAGAACATATTGCGATGAGCTCATTCTGGCACACCCCTCTTGAATAATACAGAGCAAAACAGTGAATAATTCATAGTCATGCTTTGTTTTGAGTCAAAACTGCACAAATGCTTGTCTATTTCCTAACAGTGAAGTTGTATTTTGGTCTCAAAACTGTCCACAGTGGCAAACATCAAGGTCAACATTATAATGTAAATTTGTCGCTGAACTACATTCTTAGGACAAGTGTTGTTTAATAAATATCAAGTCGATTTATGTTTGAGATTTATCTACAATTTGTTTTTGAGTCATTGGAACTTGTCCAAATGTTACGAACCATTAGGCATCACTTATAGCTGTAAAGCATTTAGTATTTAAACGAATAAGTCAAAGCTCTACGTGATCTGATTCTGTATTCTAGGTGCGAAGTGCTCTGGATAGTGTGATGTGAGAGCAGGGCATATCTGCAGGCTCTAAACTCAGGACATGACATCACTCTAATGGTCGCGTGCTGCATGACTCATTGCTTTTTACTCTGGCTGTCAGTATCTCTCTGGCCTGGCCTTACGGTCAAAACCAATCTGTATGCTGTTTACTTACAATAAACAGAGAACAAAAGATGATGACATCACATACAGTCATAAAAAAATAAAGACATGGTGTATACTGTATAGCAACTACTATTTCTTAATATGTGAAGCTGCCTGCATTTCAAACAGTAGTATGCTACTATTGTTGCCATGACTTCACGAGACACTGCATGGTTATTTCAGTAAATGGCATCCATTTTAATCTTGTAAATAAATGTGATTTTTCTGAATTTTCAATCAAGCATACTGTACCATATAGCATAGTCATGCTTTGAAACAAAAAAATACAAATTAAAATTTAATAAATAAATGCTTGTTTTTTTCCCTTGGTAGTGATCTTTTGGTCTTAATATGGTCCACAATGGCATACTTTAAAGTAATATTTCACCTAAATACAAACATATACTGAAATTTTACTCACCCTCAGATCATACAAGATGTAGATGAGTTTGTTTCCTGATCAGAACAAATTTGGAGAAATTTAATATTACATCACTTGCTCACAAATGGATCCTCTGCAGTGAATGGGTGCCGTCAGAATGGGAGTCCAAACAGCTGACAAAAACATCACAAAAATCCACATGTAACCCACACGACTCCAGTCCACCAATCTTGTCAAGTGAAAAAACTGCATTTTGATATTTCTGCACTATGAACATCACAAGTGAATTTTGTCTGTTTCCCAAACCGTGTAGTATACACTGCACCAATACAATGCTTTCGATTTGACAAATGAACCAAAACTCAGCTGCAATATCTAAAATTTATTTTTTATACTTCTTATTAAATGATGCTACCAAAGACACATTGGCACAACAATTTTAAAATGCTAATTAACATTTTTGTATCAGAGATGATAACTAGACCACTTGGGAAAAAAATGTGCAAAACATTAGGTCAAGTGACAATAATGTTCTAGTGTTGAAATCTTAATCGTTGCATATGTACAATTTCACACTCTATTTTATCAGTATTCCTTGTATACCACTCAGTATACAGCAAGCAGTAAAAATGCACACTGTGCACTATATGCATAAATAATATTGTAGTATGTCATTCCAATGTGTTTCAATATGTAATAGTATCTGATTCTGTTCTTGCCACTTTGGGAAAGCATTTGTTGGCCATAAAGTGCATGCACGGTACTGTATTTTACAGTACTACTGCCATCCAAGCAGTGCAGTGGTGTCTATGAATGAACAATGACAAAATACCTCTTTGACTTTTAACAGTTATAAAACAGAAGAACAACCTGAGACCGGTAAAAACCAGTTATGACTGACTTTTGAATCTCACCAGGCAATGTTCTTCCTACCAGACATGCAATTATAGTAGGCGTCCTAACACTTCCCGCTTCCATTCAACTCATCCTTTCCTCTTTTATGTTCAGCTAATATGTGTGTGTGTGGTAATATAAAAGGGTGTTAAAATTGAGCGCTGGTAAACTCAACCACATAGTGACTCATGCGCTGTGAAAATCCAAAGGCATCTGCCATGGTTAGGTTTGCCACACAACCTACATGCCTCAGAATGTGATGAGTCACCCACACAGGGAAAGCATGCTCGCATCTGTTCACGACTACTCTATTCTAGAAACTTACAGACTGAAGTTAGCTCTTATACAGTATATATATATATATATATATATATATATATATATATATATATATATATATATATATATATATAGCTTATATAGCTCTTATATTTATATAGCTCTTAACAATGAGAACATGACCTTTCAATTAATGCAATTCCTTTGAGAATGATGCAGAATTTTTAAGCAGTCTATAGTAACATCACCATAGTCTAAAAATCCTTATCTGTGTGCAGGTTTTCTGCAGGTTTTATGAAAGGAAATTTAACTCTTAAAGACCATTTTTAGATCAAGGGGGAAAAAAACTAACGAATAAATTGTTTGTAAGTTTGAAAATACAGCTTCCAACTGATCTCCAGTACTTTTTAATTTTACTAAAATAAACAGCTTAAGGTTAAAGGAATGCTCCACCCCAAAATGAAAATGTTGTCAATCACTTACCCCCATGTTGTTCCAAACCCATAAAAGCTTCATTCGTCTTCAGAACACAATTTAAGATATTATAAATTGTGTATACTTTCATACTTTCCTGGACCTTGACTGTGTTATTTACTTGGCAGTCTATGGGACAGTCACAAGCCTACCGGTTTTCATCCAAAATATCTTAAATTGTGCACCAAAGACGAACGAAGCTTTTACAGGTTTGGAACGACATGGAGGTAAGTGATTAATGACACTTTGGGGTGAAGTAACCCTTTAAGTCTAAATATTTAGGCTCCTAACCAAAGTAAATGTACCAAAAATACTGAGCAAGCATTTTTTGCAGTGGAAGCAGCATTTAATGCCACAACTTTATGAATTTAAGACTTTCTGCCCCTATTTTAATTTGTAGATAATAAGCCAGTCTCGAAGCAGCACTTAACTAATTCAATAGCTGAATGCAGTTTCGTCATGCAAATGATCAAATGGTCATTAATGTGAACAAAAGAACAGGAAATAAATGTTGTTTCCTCTGCATTCAAAGTCTTGCTAAGTGGTATTTCACACATGTGAAGGTCAACAAGAATCTAAATTCATGAAACCGAGGGGCTGAAGGCGTGAATCTGTACCCCACAGTCTCACTACACCCACAGTATCCATCAACAAAAACACACACTCTGCTCCATTCAATATGAACACGCTGAATGCTTCTTTAAATAAAACATTGAACATGAATAGACAAAGTAAGTTTGCAGCAAGGCAGATCTTGTGTGTGTATATATATATATTATTTCCCATCATAGAAATGTGACCTTTAAAGGTACATGGGGATAAACTGCAGATTTTGGTTTCTGTTCCAGGTTGTTAGGAAATACAAAGCATTTCTATTAACAGACAAATAGGATTATAGAACATAGATAAATATATTGTTCAAAAGAAAAACAAGGTATTTTCTGACATTTTTCAGAAGGTATTTGTTTGAATACTTGTTCAGTGGAGAACCAAGTTATTCAACTCCATGTTGACGTTTGGTTTTGAACTAATGAAGTTCTTAACCCGTGCATGATGCAAAAGACAAAATTCTGAAATCTCAGTGCAGACTAGCTGAAGACCACAACTGTAGAATACACGCAGATTTATGAAAAACTGTCCAAATGAACAACTTATGCCCTTGAAAGTGGAAAAGTCAGTGTTCTGGCATCAAACTCAAGTGGGTTGGGGAACAGTATACATAATGCTAATTTCCTGCCCTCACTTTGACTTCCTGTTGCGCACTTGCACTATTTCCCTTCTCTCCTTCAGAAAGTTTTTGAAAGCACCGACCTCTTAACTTTCTTCTATGACTGTTGGGGAAAAAGTGACATCATAAACACAAGTGTTACATGGTGATAGTGATTATGGTTCTTTAAGGGCTATTTGAAGTATCCTCGCCTGTGTGATCGATATCATCGGTATCGCTGTCTATGTCTTCCTCAGCTTTATCAGGGTTGCCGCAGGTAAAGATGAGGTCACTGGGCCCACCAAGATCTAGGGCATCTGAAGAACAAAATAATCAGCCAGTGTATACAGGGCACATGCATCATTTTTGGAGACAATGCTAATGAAGGAACACGCTAGAAGACCAGCTGATTGCAGAAAATGATAGACATCTGTTCTAAAAAAAGCAATTCAGGTTCAAAAGTTTTAGGGACAGTAAGTTTTTTTTTTATATGTGAAGAGTTCAAAGTTGTTTAATTTTTTTTTTTTTTTTTTTTTGAATGAATAGAGACGTGACCATTCTGAATGAATGTACCAGTACCAGGAACTGCAGTTTCCATGGGAACTGCTCCCATGTCCTTCCGAAGGCGTTCCAACTGCTCTTCTTGATTCTGACTCTGAGCTTCAGCCTGAGTATGAGATGAACGCATTAATAACAGTCAGACTTGACCTTTTCTCATGGAACGAAAAAGGAAAATTTTAATTTGCCTTTTAAATGAAATAAATAAATAGATAAAACCGGCAAAAAAACAAAAAAAAAAAAAAAAAAAAAAAAACAAAAACAAACAAACCTGTAGTTAAATAAGTGATGGAAGGATATTTGTGGAATGGCCAGATGATTTATGACTAGTTCATCAGCCCACATCAATGATTACTCACCAACTCTCTGTGCAGACGTTCATATTCAGGACGATACTCTCTGCAACACAGTAAAACTCATCAAATGTTTGCAGAATTTATATTTAAACATATATGTATATTGCCCTTAACAACACATACATCACTATCATTCAAATTAAAACAAAACTGCTCCTATTAGCATTATAATAAACTAAGCTAGAAGTGCTATTAAAATGTGTCTTTTGACATTACATCAAATCCAAAGTACTGGAGATCCCAATTTTCTTTTTTTAAAAAAACATAGTTAATTTAAAATTAATTCAATATTTTAAAACAGCCCATTCAAGATAAATTTTATTTTCATTTTTATTCTTTCTGAAGTGCAGCTTCTTGGTCCAAGCTGAGTGTTTTCAGTGTGCTATTTTAGTAAATTTATGCATTTAGCAGACGCTTTTATCCAAAGCAACTTACAGTGCATTCAGGCTATCAATTTTTACCTATCATTTTTTTACCTACCTATTTTTACCTATTTACTCAAATTAAACATATTTTAGTTACTTTTTTTTAGCTTTATTTCAATTAATAAAAATTATTTAAATAGATTAAAGACTATTATGCTTTTTCACATTTTCAACTTTAGTTAGTCTGTAATGTTGCTGTTTGATCATAAAAAAGATCAGTAGTCAACAATAACAACACTGGTAGACAGCCTAAAGCCACTGAGGTTCTGTAGTCGAAGTTATTTCCTTATTACACAGTGTTGGGATACGTACGTTTCATAGTCTTTAGCAGCATCTGCAACCTGTACAGACAGTTCATCAAGCCCAGAACCTGTGACTGCAGACACTCTGACAACCTACAGGACACAAAAAAGTCTGTAATGCTACAGCAAAGGCACTTGACAGAGAAAAAAACAACCTGCCACACAAGACTGATTACAACTGAGCCCAACAACACATTTCAGACGCTTATTCGTGGTGCTAGCCATGAACAAACATGTAACTCTAAGTACTAAATTTTTTTCTAAGCAATTAGATTTACATATCTAGATCATGAAGACTTAAAGCTGGGCTCTTCAGCAACTATGTATCAACCATCTAGAACATATAGCAATGCAGTTTAACTGCACCAGAGCTCTAAACTCACCCTCAGGTTGGTGTAGAACTCATCTAGGATGAGACTCATAGAGTGGGTCAGCTTACTAACGTAGGACATTTCCTGATTCAAAGCGTCCTGTAACACCTCAAAGTCCTGCATCCACTCCACCGCAAAACTGTGATCAATGATGTCAGTCTGATAAAGATACAGAAAAAACATGCTGTGCTGAATAGTTTAACATGATGAAACAAATGGCTTACACTGATTTATTCCATTTAAAACTAAAAACAAAGATGAGACTGTGTTATCCACCAAAGGCCTTATTAAAGGATATTAGAATAATATCTGCAGTTTGATCTTTTGAACAGAAACTGTATTCACATAAATTCAATAATAATATAAATAGTATACTAAATCAGCTTCCAGAAGAGATCAGATGTGCTAAAACATTAGTCACATTTAAATCTAGACTCAAAACTCATCTGTTTAGCTGTGCATTTATTGAATGAGCACTGTGTGATGTCCGAACTGATTGCACTGTATCTTACGTATTCACTGTATTTTATGTAAAATCATTTTCTATTTTAACTGTTTTAAATTAATTTTAAATAAGTCAATTTTAAAATCATTTTCAAAGTTTTAAAATTGCTTGTTTTTTAAAAAAAAATAATTTTTCTTCATGATTATTTTACTTTCTTTTATGTAAAGCACTTTGAATTACCATTGTGTATGAAATGTGCTACATAAATAAACTTACCTTGCCTTGCCTAAATATATTTAATATGTGAATAATAAATACCAATAAACATAATTTGCCTATTAAATATATTTGTTAATATTTATTTATAAATTTTTTTTATTAATATGACTAAAATAACTTTATTTATTTAATAAATATTGCATACATCTAATTTGCTTGTACAGTATGTATCATTCAATGTATATATCAGTCATCCTGCTTTGGCTGTTGACCATTAAAAATTTGCATGACAGTTTTGTTACTATTATAACCTTGTTTATGACGACTATTAAAGGTAGCTTGGTCTTGTAGAGAATATTGGAGAGAGAAAAAAAAGATATTTTGGAAAGATCTACTGAAATCATGACGTGACTTTCATGCTGCTGTTAACACTTATTTATACAGTGTGAATGTAAGAAGTGCAGAAGTACTGTGCTCTGAACTTGAAAACGACATGAAAATGTTTTGTGCAGTTTTTATTTCCAAAATAATGCATAAACAAGAAATAAAAAACAAGTCTCAGACACTGACCTGCAGGCGTAGAGCATGACAAATGTTGGACATAAAGGTGACCGGATTTACACTTTGTGATGTGTCCATCACATAAATAACCACACAGGGAAAAGAAGAATGACGCAATGCAAATCTAAGAAATCTGCAGTAAAAATAATCATGACTAAGAGTATCAGTCACATACCAGTGCTTCAGTTATGATGGTTCCAGATGCAGACCATGTGAACACCTCTATTTGCCCAGGAGTGTCAATTAAAACATATCTGCAAACAAGAATATTTCATTCATGAGACTGTAGTGATGAGCAAAATATATGGATATCACTAAATCTACTGAACACAAACTTACTAGTGGTTACTTTGCTTTTTCTCAATAAACTTCATGACCTAACAGAGGAGACACAGAAATGGTAAGTTGACGTAAAAGTGTAAAACAGTGACATCTACTGGATTTTTCAAGTGCAATACCTGATCAAATCGTGTTGAAAACAGATTGAGAGAGGTCAAGATTCCTCCATTTGGACCTAAACCATATCTGTGTGAGAGTCAACGACAGTCCACTCACATGAAATTAAATTAAACCAGTTTTCAGTCATTTGTGATTCACTGGATTTAATATATATATGTATATATATATATATATATATATATATATATATATATATATATATATATATCATAGGCTAAAAGTAATGTCTATCTAAAATAACATGAAAGCTGAGCTTAACTGCATTGCTTAAAACAAAAACAAAAGAAAGAAACTAGCTATGGAAATTTCCATGCATTTTTAAGATTTGAATGTACAGTATGTAACTTGTCCGGGACAGTAAATCATAAACTTACAATTCCCTGATATTTCAGGTTTTCCATGACAGTGCTATTTGAAGAAGCTTTAATCTGTTGTAAAGTGAAGGTTTAAATAACATTTCATGCCTGATGTCAATATGCATGATAATTATGATTCGAATCACAAGACAAAATTACACACTGAAAGGATACTGTTTCATGACTTCCTTGTAATTGACAGTGTCTCTGGTATCTGCAAGGAAAAACACAGTAAGACTTGATCTTTGACATTAATATAATCAACAAGATGCTCACCAATCATGAACATTTATCCATAATAAAAACCAAAGATGTCTTTTTGTCCAGTGTTTTAATCAGTGAAATTGCTATTATTAGACACTTACAGTAAAGTAATGTGTACTGGCATAAAATGACGAAAAAACAAAACAAAACATCCTGTCGTTGTTACTTACGACCCCTAGATGGAAGCAAATTCAATAGGATTTGTTTGATTTTATATAAGTGACTAGGACAGTTTAATATATATATAGAAATGACATCAAACATGTTGTATGCTTGCAAACCTTTTATATGCTACACTTTTAGAACAACTAAAAGACAACCAATCGGAAAACTGTCAGTAAAACCACGAGAAGAATATTCCAGTGTTTAGTACTGTTCACACTTTCTTCAGCAAACATTGATGACCGACAAACTTTGTTCACATTTTAGCTGCTCCCTTAGTAGCCTTTTAAACTCTCATAAAAAAACATACTAAAAATTTCACACTGATCTCACCTTTAAAAAAATAGTACTTTTCAAGGGTACTAAGATACAGCCTTTAGGGGTAAAGAAGGTACAAAGGTGTATCTTTTCAAAGGGACTGTCCCAGTGACAGCTTTTGTACCTTTTTTTTCTGAAAGTGTAACTGTTGTTAGTGGGTGGGTTGTGTCTCATGTTTAGCCAACATTCAGCATTCAGGTGAAATGTCAAGAACATGACTTGACATTATCTACTGTGGGATTGTTTCCTAACATACTTAATTAAGGTTTTTTTTTTTTTTTTTTGCGCAATATCTGTTGTATCTATAATTTTTAAAAATAAATTGCATTGTTCATAGAGGACGTTTCAAGGACATTGTTCATACAAGATAGAGTTACCTTGAACTTTTGTCTAGTTTTCTGGTAAAAATATCTAAATATCCATGACAGATTCATTTAGGGCTAAATTTAAAACCCATTCATTCATTTATTATTAATTTTTTTATTTTCATTTCTTACAATATTTCACAATGTTTTTATTTTATCTTTTATTTTTTATAGTTCTTATAATATTTAGTTTGACTTCCTGAAGTTGATATTCAGCATTTTCTGAAGGCAAAGCACCTCTCACTAACCATTTACTGAAAAACAGTATTTCAATTTTTTTTAATATATAAATATACACTGTAAAAAAAGGATTTTTCCAAGGATTTTTCAAAGTTGTAAATAAGTATGTTTGACAGGAAAATACTATTTCAGTTTTTCTGCTTCAGAATTTCATTTTTAAAATGAAGTTTTTTTTTCAGTGTTTGAACTTTTTTTTAATAGTTTTAGGCCGATTTTGCACTATACTGTATCTTGAATTATGTTTATTTTTCTTAGCCCACTGGCAAATTGTTTTCTTCTTGTTTTAAGCATAAACATCACAAAATCTTGTTTTGTTGATAGCAAATTTGGTTTGTTTTCTCATGGAGTGCATCTTTAATTTGTTTAACACACTGAGATCAGTTTTCTTTCCCTTGCACACAAACCTGATCCACGTTACATCCAATATTGATAGTTTTGGAATATCCTCTCTAAACACACCGAAAATAGGAAATAGATTGAATTAAGGATTTATTTTGGACTAAATGCATCTGTGGCTTTGTTTAAAAGATCATTTGCATTCTAAACGTGCTTTGCAGATGCGCACGATTACAGCGAGACAGAAACTGATGGCTCCTTTCAGAGACCCCCTCTGGTTGTAACACTCCGAGTAATGGAAAATTAAATGTGCATGTGGTTTAAATTCATTATGAGCATCCCTCTGAAGATCCCTCTCAAGTGAATCTGATACTGAATGTTGTATTCCTCTGTACATATAGATCTAATTTGACCTCTAAAGCATAGAGGAAACTGATAGTTGTTTAATTCATTGGCAATACAAGTGTGAGAAACAGTAATTGTGAAAATTGCATTTTTATCTGCAGCACCAACAAAATGTGGTTTAGAAACCAATAGTGATGCCTGCCTTAGAGATAAATCTTGTGTTGGATGCCGGTATTGGTTTGTGGCTGGCATGGCACTCGTGCAGGGTTGACTTTTTGGTTACAGGTCGTGAACTTAAACCCATTTAGGTGATGTCAGTTTCCGTTTGATCTCAGACTTATGGCCTCTATACAGGACTCTTTTCAGAGCTCAAAGGTCTTCTCAGTTTAATCAGATTTTGGAGACAGTGAAAACAAACGTGTTGTCTAGTGAAGAATGTAAAGAAAAATGAAAAGCTTCTGCCGGTGACCTTTAATCCACGATCACAGAAAGACCTCCAAAAGACCCTCAAAGATAACAGACGTATATCAACACGAGTCCTGCACTAAATGTAAAAACATCTCACAGACTCAGGCTGAATATAATGTGATTTTCATTGTCTGTATATATATTTTTTGGTTTTCCACATTGTAAAATATGCTTAAGTTGTCAATAAAACAAAGATTATGTTTTACAAGAAAATACTATTTCAATCTTTCCAAATGTAAAGTTTATTTGTAATTATTTGTGAAATTTACTAGCAAAAAATAAATCCTACACCATATTTTAAAAAAGTCTAAAAAATTATTATCAGTGCAGTGAAAAAATCTAATTAATTAATTAATCCTTGAATTTGCATTTACTTCAAGTTATAAGATTTGTTTTCAGAGAATATTTTACACTTATGTTATTTTAGCATCGATTTTAATCAATTATTATTTATATTTTCAGTCTTCATTGTAATTTTTAGTAAAGGTTTAATAAGTTAGTTTTTGTCATTTTTACTAGTTTTGTCTCTGTGTGTGTATGTATATATATATATATATATATATATGTACTGTACTGTATGTATGTATATATATATATATATATATTATATATATATATATATATATATATATATATATATATGTACTGTATGTATGTATGTATGTAGTTATTTTTGATACAGTTAAACTGTTCCCCCACTGGGAATCGTTTAATAATAATGTCAGAAGGGCGATACCAAAAGAAGGTACAAATAACACCCATCACTGTAACCTTAAATATGCCGTATTGAAACAAGTTCATACTTATGTCTGAGGCAGGGATTTCCAAACTTTCCCAGCTATGATGGAAGCACTGAAGTCATAGTCGGCAAACAGCCAAATGTAACTGCAATAGAACTGCAATGAAAAGAAATATGCCATCATTGCATAGAAAGGCCCTCACACTGTATAAAATACATTTGTCTTCATAGCAACCCTTGTTTCGTGTATAGTATGCACTCATTTTGTTTGACCTTGAGCGTTTTGAGAAGTCACAGCATAAAATATATCTAATTGCTTCCTTAAGAGATGCTATTTGATACTGGACTCCCCCTATAGTTGCATATCCTTACATGTAAACACCTAATTTTCTCTTGATGATGGGAGTCACCCGTCCATGGAACAGTATGTGTCAGATTCATGAGACACCTGCTCCGTTGGTTTTTATGTTTCTCACACAAAGCTAGGTTCAGAAAACTTAGAAATAGCACACAATTATGGTATAGACTGTGCTTTTGTGTCCTGTTTGAAGCTTGACAGTGGTGGTCAGTGAACTGTTGTGTTCACTATGAAATGTCACAGCTATAGGCTTGTATGTGTGTTTACAACATCTCATTGCACAATGAAAGATACAAACCACAGCCAGGCTGCATGTGCCAGATCTCTTTCTGGCTGACTCAGTGCTTTTGTTTTGCAGAAAGCATTTTCATCGGAAACGGCTACAAGAAAAGTCTGTGATGATGACACATTTATTGCCCTCTGATCTAGTGTCCTCGCTGTCACTTTCAGCATGTAGCATGATTTTACAATTCCTGTGCAGGATAGGAAGCCATAATTCTTTCTCTTCACACACTTAACCTTTGATCAAACAGGATATTTACAAGTGCTTTTCAATGAAACTATTGCCCGCACGTGATGGTTGGATAGGAAAAGGCATGTTATAGAGAAGCTACATGCTTTTCAACATATGCCTCTCTCTCTTCCTCTATTACTGCACCTTCACAACTCCTTCACATATTGTACAATGACAGACAGGAAGCACTCAAGCTATCCAAACAGATGGCGAGGCAGAGATGTGAAGTAATGATGCAAATTTCATACGTGAAGACCTTTTGTTAATACCAGGAAATTTCCTCACAGCTGCTTGAGAGGGACTTTCTCCACAGTTTAGCAAAAGAAAAACACAACACTCACCTCACTTTGCTCTGTTAAATAGAAATGTTTTGACTGAGATTTCTCTTGTTTTTTTTTTGTCTCAGGGGTTTCTCGGATCTCATTTTCTGAGCTTTTGAGGGGCGGAAAATTTGACTGTATCCTAACCTGTGCTTGGATGTATTTCCTAAGGTTTTCTCACTTTTAAACCAGACCCTGTTCCATAAAATGTAATTATTTTAGCCCGAACACATCTGACATCAATGAAACTCCCTTAAAGGTGGTTCAGATTTAATTGTGTTTTTTTTTATTTTACCATCAGATATGGTAGAAGGACTTTGTGATTAGTTAGTAAGACATTCTAATGGCACTTAAAGGCATACAGTAGATCATCTAAAATGCGAAAATTCAACAGTTCAGTGAAAATCTGTTTAAACTTAGTCCATTTAATTTAAATCAGAATAAAAATTAAATTAAAACCTTTAATTTTATTTTGTTCCTCCCAAAGTTATCGTATGGCCTCAGAAGACTTAGATTACAGAATAAAGTCATTTGAACTGCGTTTATGGTGTTTTTCATGCTTTTTTGAAGCTTGATCTTGATGACATTATGAACTAATGACTGTCATTTTTTGTAATCATTTGTAATTTTATATTTATAAATAATTTACTCTACCTAATGAGTTTCCACACTTGTAAAATACACACACACACACACACACACGCACGCACGCACGCACGCACGCACACACACACACACACACACACACACACACACACACACATTATGAATCATGAAATCAAGATGTTTATGCTTTATTCATTATTATTTTTAGAAGTACAATTTTTAAAGGATTACAGTTGTTCTTTTCCCCTTGATTAAAAAGGAAGGTAGAAGAATATACTCAGAACTCTCTGTGAACTGAGAACCAGTGATTCAGATTCACATATCAAGTCAACAAATTGTAGGAAGTGAAATGTGTGTATATGGAAGTGAGAGAGGGATGGCTGCCAGGAGGAATCAGAGAACAATAGTAGCTGAAATATAAGACATCCTCCTCGGCAAAAAAAGCAGCAGTACCACACCTCTGCTGGGAAAGATGCTCAGGTCAGCGGTGCTCACACACATTCACTAGTCAAACCAGTCAGGATCCAACGCGTCCTTGGATAAAAATACTTAAGTCACAGGGGTTGTGGAACACGTCAACGGATGTCCTTATGCAAACCAGAGATCCTGGGAGTTGCTTCCACTTTGTGCAACAGGATTTGATAACAAAAAAAGAGGCAATTAACTTCCATCTGGTGTTTTGTTGTAATTTATTTCATAGCACTTCCTGTTATTCTGGAATGATTGATATGACTCTATATGACTCTCATATGACTCTATTCATTTACAGTTTAGTGATTCCCACTCATTGCAAAATGTTTTTTTATTCAAAGTCATTATGGGCATAATTTCATATATTTCCCTGCCTTATTCAATAAGCATCACCTATGTTTGAGACAGTTCTTCTTTTTAATGAAATTTTAAAGTGGCCCTGTCATATTATTGAAGGAAAAGTTCAACCAAAAAAAAGTTATGTTATTATTTACGCACCATCATATGACTTTGTATCTTCAGAAAAAAAATGTTAGCCAGAATATCCATGCTCTGTTCCAGAGTAAGTTTCAAAGTTCCATAAATGACTTGATCATAAAATGACCATAAAACTAATTCTTATGACCAATGCAAAAAAGCCAAGCAATAGCGTAAGAAACAAAATCAAAAAAGCTAAATTTAAGTTTTAATGTCTTAAGCTGTGATGCACAAATCTGCAAATTAAATTTGATAGCTATGGCAAAGGAGATTTTTAGAGAATAAATACATTATTGTTTGGTTTCAGGCCCAAACCTTGAAATGCAATTTAATTTAACTTTAGTTAAAGGGGTAATTAAAAAAAAAAAAAAAAACAATTTGGGTATATGCAAATATATTTTGGACAATATAAAAATATTTAGTTTGGCAATTTGAATGGTCTCAAAAACTGCCTCAAAATTATTGATTAAATATAAGTAACTAAAACTTATTGAAACTATATTTATGTAAGTATATTTTAAAATATATATTAGCAATAAATATTGGGCATTTTTTGTATATCTTGAAATGTATAAAACATATATCTGAAAATCTGTTTTTTGCCAAATGTAAAAACCTAACAAGTTACATCAACTGTTTTTACAGTGCTTTTCAGTCATTTTTGAAGCTTCTCTAGTGTCTCTCTATATTTACTTTCATTTAATATTATTACTAACATCTCTATTTGTTTTTAATGGCAGAAAGAATGGGTTTAAACTTCTCATGGGTAAGTAAATGATGACAGAATTACATTTTCAGATGAACTGTTCCTTCAACCTTGATCTTTCACTTTTTAGTCAACAATTACAAAACTTACACCAAGTGGATGAAGGATGGATAGCTTAGTGGTTAAAAAATGTGGGTTGGTGACCCAAAGGTTGTAGGTTCAAACTCCAAAAGCAGTAATTCATTAGTTGCCACTGTTATGCCCTAGAGCAAGGTATTTATTTCAGAGGGGTACAGTAGTAGAAAATGTACTGTATGTACTGAAAACGTAAGCACAATAGCAGTAATCAAACTACTGTATGTGTGGCAACACCCTTACACAGTGTTTTATTCAGTCCAGTTGCACTATTGTCGTAGTTCCTTAACTGCACATCATCGATTTCCCCTAGACTTCCTTTCTGAAGTGACGATGTCAGCAGACCTCCTTGGTTGCTTGATTGTTCATGAGTGGTGAAAATCCTATGCTGCCCATTGATGAAGGTCAAACAAAGGACAGGCTCTGTTTATTTTTCTTCTAGCCGGCCTCTCCACATCATCTCAAGAAGCATGGAAGGCACTCAAAAAAACATTGTGGTGCCCGCTGGGATATTTGAGAGTGATGCCTTGTCTCCTGGCATCCAAATGTGGAAAAGGTGATGTTGCAATTTAAGCCTTTGATAGATGGCTGAAGTAGTTTTTAACAAATCCATCCCCATGCATCTTGCATGCATCCAAAACTAGCAGTGCATGAGCAGTGCAAACCAGATTTTTGAAGAAAATGGTGTTGCTTATAATTTCCATTTAGTGTGTGGATGTGTGTGCATGCACATTGCACAACACATTGCGGTCTGAGCATATTGTCAGATTCATTGCTATTGTCAGAATCATGATGAATAGAAGGTTTAGCACATTGCCCACTGCAGCCTTAATCAAAAGCAGCTTTGCCCAAAAGTGGCTACATATGACAGCAGGAAGAGTTTTATGAGTGTCTTTGTTTAAAGGAATAGACAATTTAATAGCAGTAAAAATGGAAATTTGTTATAAACAAATATACCAGAGGATTTTGATGTGAGAAGACAATAGGTTATGCACTTTTTCACTGGAGGAAACATTTTTATGGATTATGGACTGGTATTTTGGCCAGAAGCAACAAAAATAAAAATGATGGATTTGTTTCTTGCAAACATGCATCTTTTCACTCCACAAGACATTAACTGACGGACTGGAGATGTGTGGATTACTTGTGGATTATTGTGATGTTTTTATCAGCTGTTTGGACTCTCATTCTGACGGCACCCATTCACTGCAGAGGATCCATTGGTGAACAAGTGATGTAATGCTACATTTCTCCAAATCTGTTACGATGAAGAAACAAACTCATCTACATCATTGTAAAAAAAAAACATCTCAACTTAATATTTTAACATTTATATTACCAATATATTTTGGAGTATATTTAAAATAATTGTATTTTTTCCATAAGATTGGCTGTTAAAACATCCATGGAAACTAGAATACAGTCAGGAAGTTGTTCTGGAAGTTGTTCTGTTATTTTCAGACCAGCTGGATGGTATTCATCTATGTTACCTAGTTTGAAGCCAGTAGTCTTTGTTAAAAGAAATATGTATTATATGTTTGCCTTCATTAACGGTTCAATCTATGGGCTAGTAGCAATGGTTCCCTTGGCGGAAAATAAAGAGAAATGTTTTCTTTAGTTTGACTGTGTAAAGAGTGAACCCATTGCTCACAGTGGTGCCCGGTGAGAGCTACCTATTTATCCAGAAGAGATGAAGCACATGGATACAGAAGGAGAGAGAGAGAGTGCAGGGGTCAAGGAGTTCATATCCAGGGAATAACCCACAGCTTCATGCAACGAAAAGTGGTGGGCATTGTGAGTAATAGCATAGGAATGGTGGAGAAGAGAGCGAATGGAGGCAGCGGGGTTTAAATTTCATCACCAGAAAAGGGGATTAACAATGGCGGCGTCCCAGTGAGGAGAGAAAAGAAAAAGTTCTCCACTTTTGGCTGAACTTCACTCCATTGTGCAGTTTCAGATTTTCCCAGAGCATATTTCCACCAGGGATAAGGACATGCAGGGCAGTCAGAGGATTTGCAGTACTGAAATTCATCTTTTTTTTAAGTGTTTGCCATTGTTAGATACTGTAAATATCATCTCTTTAGAGTTGCTGTAAAAACAGTACCAATAATGTCTGCAGTATCTTATTTGTGTTCTATATACAATATACAGTACAGTAGTCAACATTTGAAGTGGATCAAAAAAGTTAATCAAAGTTGTCCTAAGACAAGAACACATTTTGGTTTTAGGACAACTTTGATGAAAGGTTTTGATCCACTTCATATATATATATATATATATATATATATATATATATATATATATATATATGCACACACACACACACACACACACACACACACCAAAGCTGCTTTTATTTGATTTTTAAAAAATACAGTAAAAGCAGTAATATTGTGAAGTATTTTCAATAATTGTTTTTTATTTAAAAATGTCATTTACCCCTGTGGTGGCAGAGCTGAATTTTCAGCAGCCATTACTCCAGTCTTCAGTCTTAAAACAGTGTTTATTTGAGATATATATTTTTTATAACAATGTTAAACATTTTACTGTCTCTTTTGATGAATTTAATGCATAATTGCTGAATAAAAGCATTAAAAAATCTGACTCATCCCATAGTTTCTTCAAAAGATAAGTTAGATAAGCTAACTCTCTTTTTTTAGATAGCTATTGTTGCATTTATTTCTGTTTGATATTATCATAATAGTTATGCAGAGATGCTTCTAGTCTTTTAGTGCCCATTTTTAGCACTCATTGTCTACGTGTTTTATGACAAAATGAGATGAAATGACATTGTACATTAAAACGCCATACAGCTTACTTCTTCAGCAAATCTTCTCTGAGAACAGTCATATTTGCAAATCATGGCAAAAGAAAGAAGTAGCATTGTGTTCCCTGTGTTCATACTGAACAGATAGAAATCAGCGCAAACTCAGCTGACATAGTCCACAATGCATAAAAAGCAATATTTAGTTGGATTTATTGTTGTCCTTATCAAATAATTTTTGTACGACAACTCTTCACTTCCAGTACAATTTCACAATGTATATCATCCCCATACAAAAGAAAGAAATCCAGCCTTCATATAAATATTTCATTTATTATATTTATTAGCAGATTAAATTTACAGCCAAAGATTTCAGTTCTGTCTCCTGAAGCTCTTTACTGCTCTGCTGTTTGTTAGTTAAAACATTTTGCCAGCACTTATAAACAGTTCTTTTAACTTCCATAATAAGTGTGTACTGGACATCTGGTGGATGATCTGCCTCTTTATGAGAGGGTGTCTTTTATGTTTTATACACATCCGTGTAAAGCTTACATCAGCGTGTGAAGTGTTGTGAGTGTTTCCGCCTGCAATGGTTTAAAAACGGCAAACTGCTGTTACAGTCAAAACACTCTGGAGCTCCTTTTGCTAATATTTAGTGAAGCTGCCAGATTTAAACTGTCACTGTATAGAAAAGGTCTGTTTGCATGTTGTGCAGGGTCAGAGTGACATGGACTTGTCTTGAAATTCATTGATACAGAATGAGTACATAAGCATAAATTAGGAGTCTAAAATGAATCAAGACTATTTCAGAAATGCACTATATATATGCTAAGCTACATTATATATAACATTTATCATATATAAACAAAATTATGCTGCTTTATAAGATGTTTTTAGTCAAAAGCTAATGCAGTATCACAAAATGCATTGCAAAATCCATTGCAAATCAACCATAATGTCCTTCATATATAAACATATCTATATATGCATAAATATGACAACATATGCCATACTACAAAAGCCTAAGCTACATCAGCTTAAACACGATAGAGATGTTTTGAGATGCTGATCATTCTTAACCAGTGTCAGCATGCAGTGTTTATGTTTAGCTATGTCAGAGAACGGTACTTTTTCAGGGGTTGGAAGTTTGTGCTAAGAGAGGAAACTTCACATCCGTGTTCTACAACAGCCAGCTGATGTTATTAGTTTGCAGCTGCTCTGTCTGGAGAGGCACTAAAGGGGCTATAAACATGGACTAAAAGAGCTTTAAGCGGACAGCAGTTAAGCTGGGTTTATTGAGGTTGTAATATAAACCCCTCATGTCCATTAGCAACAGTATAAGTGACTCTAACAGAGACCCTGGGAAGTATTCTTTTCCAGTCATATATTTCCAGTAATAGAGGTGTATTTCCCTTTTGGAGGTTTTTAACTATGGGTGGAAGTCACTGGTGAATTGACTTTGCCCGATCTACCATGTAAAAGGCAATTCTAAAACAAAACAAAACATCTGAAATTTCCTGTATGCACTCAGTAAAGAATGTTTTTGTAGTATGAAGCTAGATGGATTCATTATATGGCCTGTCTAAGGTTTGACAAGGATCTGTCTTGCTTTTTTAACTGAAGTGTATCTGTACAGTATATAAGCTTTTATGACCATACATCTTCTTTTTCAACATCTCCTGGCTGGGATTTTGCCTAAAATGTCTAGGTTGTGCCTTTTTTTTTTCCTACTGATGTGCTCGCTAAAGTCCTCTTAGATTATATGTGTATTTCCATTGCTTTGACTGTTCTATAGATCCCACCTTCTTGCATGCCACAATCTGTTGATTACGTTCAATGCCTGCACTGAACTACTTTCAGTCATTACTTTCAGCAAGTGTGAAAACAATAGGAAACCAAAGGCAAAATCATGACATTTTAGGCAATTTAGAAATCCCGTCCATGACATGAGGACATATGGTCACCCTATTTATGTTCTGGTCTCATCTTGTACAGACTTTGGATGTCTTGATGTTGTTGTCCTGTTGAATAACTGTGATAAAGAATAAGGTACTTATTTGTTTGCCCATACTAGTGAAGGCTATGTCTATAATATGGTTTGGCTTTTATTGAATTTTTTGTCTGAGGATGGCAATGTCATGTGAACTTTTATTTATGTGACATGTAAGAGTTTGGATTCTTTTGGACTATGCACCTGTTAACTCTTCGCACTCTCTAGGAACTGTGAGTATCCTTAATTTCAATGCAAAATTTCAATGTTATGGATTGTCTCCTTTGAGTATTGATAGTTTTAATCAGAATTGCCTAAAACTGCACGCATGGTTTTATAGACAGATCATGATGTTTATATATTGTTTTTCTTTTTAGCGTGAAAGTTATATTTTATAGTAGTGTAGCAACTCAAAGTAAAATTTGAGATATTTACCAGCTGTTTTTTCCTGATGAGGTATACATATTTGACATTTGATCATGATTTTATGATTTTTCACTTTGCGTGAAAATGTGATTTTATAGTGGTGTAGCAACTCATAACGTAGCATTTTAGGTGTTGTTTTTTCCTTTCACATCAAAATGTTGCAGTTTTCACATTTGTCTTTAAATACTTTACGTCAGAATCCTGAATATAAAACAACATGCTAGAATTTTAGAGACAGATCATGATGTTTCTTAGTTGTTTTATCTTACTTTTCTGTAAAAAGGTTAAGGTATACATAATGGCATTTTGTTGAAACACCCAAAATATTATTTTTCACAAGCTTCATCATCCTGAAGAATGATGAGTTTTCCCTGTGGCTGAGTGTTGTTTGCCAATGTGTATGAGTATACTTGCATATTTCCGCTGTTACTTAAACACAAGCGCTGGTGTGTACGTCAGCGTCATGATCTGAACTGTGTGGGGAAATGTAGCCAAGGATGTTGTGGGGAGGAAAAGAGCTGAAAATGACAAATACACGGGTACAGGCAAACCAACATAGAGTCATAACAGCTGAGAGGATGGTGTGGCCGATTGAGATCAGATTGTCTGAACCACAGAGTGACAGTAATAATCATATCCTCAGTCGACCGAACGGAGCTGGGCTTTTTTTGGAATGATTTAATGTAAGTCTCAAGCCTCGTGGTCATCCTGCATGATGAGATTTGTAAGGTCACTTCCTTCAGCAAAGCCAGAGGACTCACTGTCTGACCAAATGCGCCATAAATTATCGGCTTCCGCCTATGTACGTGCGGGAAAAGTGCATAACCTTGGGAGAAAGTAGCTGATGTCATGGAGTGCAATCTTGAAATGCTCAGCAATCGATGGGATGTGAATTTACTGCTGGTTGACTCGTCGAAACATATTTCTAATAAACCACGACCTGCCACAATTGCTGTCATAAAATTTGTCATGTCACATTGCCCCCTCTCAAATGTGAAGAGGTTAGTGGTCCTCTGTAAAACTTAATGGTCAAGTCAGTCTCTTGTCCCCTAGTAACCATGTAGTGAAAGCTGAAACTTATGGTTAAACTTTTTTTGTGACTTTGAAAAATTATTTTTTATTTTGGCCTGAAAAGGCCAAAACTAAAGACTCCCACAAGACCTCCCACAAGCTGAATAAAAATTATTGTGATAGTGGTTCTCTTGGTAGGTAAGCTCAAATGACTGTAAGGTTTTTATTAATGGTTTTAATTACTCATTCCTTGGTGGGTCCCTTATGGAGTTCAGTCTTACTGTACACTACCATTCAAAAGTTAGGGTTCAGTAAGATTTTCCTTTTTTTCATATTTTTGAAAGAAGTCTCATGCTCATCAAGGCTGCATTTATATGATCAAAAATGCTGAAAAAATAATTATATTTTGAAATATTATTACAATGTAAAATAACTGTTTCCTATTTTTATATATTTTATATTTTAATTTATTTCTGTAATGCAAAACTGAGTTTTCAGTGGCCATTACTTCAGCCATCGGTGTCACATGATCCTTCAGAAATCATTGTAATATGCTGATTGGCTATTCAAGAAACATTTCGTATTATCAGTGTTGAAAACATTGATGATAATGTGCTGTTTAATATTTTTGTGAAGACTGTCTTTTTTTCTCTGTCTTTTTTTTGAAAGTTCAGAAGAACAGCGTTTATTTGAAATGGAAATCTTTTGTAATATTATTTTAATTAATTTAATGGATCCTTGCTGAAGTATTCATTTCTAAAAAAAATATAAAAATAATAACTCACCACAAACTTTTGAACAGTGACATATGTGCATTTATATTCATATGCATTTTTTTTTTAAATATATGGCTCATCTTATTTTTATCTAAATCAATCGAAGATAATTTTTATAAATACATAAAGTACAGGTGCTAAAAAAAATATTAAATTCGCCTTGGCTTTTGTGGCCTAAACTTGCATGCATGTCATAGCTACCGTAACTGCAGTGAAAATGACAATTTACACAATGTTTACACAAAGATGCCTTATATTTCTTTTAATACCGACAAGTATTGATTATATTTGAGATATTATGCTATAAGCTTTGCAACATATCGTATATGTTAAGCCTCAAACTAAAATTTTATAAATAAATTTGAGTTAAGTCTCCTGCTGTCTGGGAGCAAGGCTGCTCACTAGGTTTTGGAACAGAGTTTGTGTGCACTTTTGTGTTATCAGTTTAGTCTGCGCTTACTAAGAACATAAACATAAATAAATGAATAATGCAAAATGAACAAATACTTTAAAGCTGAAACTGCTAGCTCTATTAGCAGAAGAGTCGTTGCTTGCTTAAAGACCTTCTGAATAATTGTTTCCTTGACCTGCCTTGCTGCTTGTCTTTAATAGGGCTGATGGTATTGTAAAAGGATGTTGTGATTTCTCTACCGAGGACATTGAGCCTCGTTCCATTTGATAAACAGATGCATGAGATGCCATCTAGAAATAATCTGGTTCTTAAATGCTTGCAGGCAGAATTACACACAATAACTCAATAGTGATGCCAATGGAGTGTCGAGCATAAAGTCTACAGTGCTTTTTTCTGTCCTGTTTGAAGTGAGAAAAACAGCTGTCTTCCAGCTGAGAACACTTGGAATAAACAAACACACATGATGATTTGTCAGCCTCAAAGTGAATGAACTGACTTCAGCATGGTTTCTGCACAAAATGGCTGTAAGAAAACAAGAAAGGCTTAAGAAACGTTTAAGCTTAAAACCAGTGGGAATAAATCTGGCAATGCAACAGCACTAAATAAGTTGCTTAGATCGTTTACTCACCTTCATGTCTTTCAAAACCAGTATAGTCTTCTTTCTTCCGTGAAACACAAGTCGGGGAAGTTTTTCAGGGAATTATGACTCAGCTGTGTGAAACACTTTCCTTTTTTTATATATGGAAAGGACTTGGACATCCTGCTGAACCATCCATCTATTTCTGTGTCTCATGGACGAAAGAAAATCATGCTGGTTTGGAAGAGGTAAATGATGACACGATTTTTACTTTGCGTGATCTATTTCTTTAAAACAATATGCACCGTCATAAGTTTTATTTGCTTTTAAGACATGCTGTCTGTACTTAATGAACAGCAGGTTTTGTCATCACCACTTTATGAAAACATTATTATGAGTTAGATTATTAATATTATATGTTATATTAGGGCAGATTAGAACTCAGAACCCCTTGTACTCAGATTTACTGCTAGACCAAGAAGTCATGGTGGTGTTGATTGATTGATTCTGATATTGATCCATGTATGTATCCACAGAGCTTCAGAATCCCAAGACTAACAGTGATGGATGTGATATTTAAGATATTTGAGCACTTGAATTGGACAGCAAGAATGAATATAAATGTAACTGAAAAAGGGCATTTGATGTGCTCTTGAAACTCTATGATTTTGCACATCATATTCCCTTATTGTTTACTTTGAAAAAAAAAAAAGATCTTAAAAATATTTTTTTAATTATTTGCGAACAACCTAATTAATATTCATGAGGAAGGTAGTTAACATTTTATGACTTCACAAACACATTCTCTGACCGTTTTGCTTCTCAAGTGGATTGGTCTTGTTTAAAGGATTTTAAAAAGGTTTTTTTTTTTTTTTTTTTCTCACTGGAAAATAGGATGCTGATGAAGTTTTTTTTTTCTACTGTACTGTACTTGTTTCTTGTAAAAATAGCATTTATAAATTATATTGTTATAGTTTACTAAAACCATAATGATAATAATAATAACTTTTGTTACTTGAAACAAAATTTAACTGAAATAAGATCAAATATATAAAAAGTAAAAAAAAAAAAAAAAGTAAATTAAAATAAAGAAATTTAAATATTATATTTCAGCTGTCAACTCATTTTCATTTAACTGATGCACTAAAATAGCTAAAACAAAAACGAATAAAAATGAAAAACGCACAACAAAATGACTAAAATTAAAAAGAAAATATGAAACTGCAATAATATTAAAAAAAATATATATATAAAAAAAACTATAATAATATTTAAATGAAGCTAAAATAACACTGACACAAAGGCATGTATTATTTTAAGCTTGTATGTATTGCTGGGAGTCATTGGGTTTACCCCAGTAATTGTAAAAGTTTTTTGTACAAATGCTCGATAAAAACATCTGACAACGTTTAGCTTGTCCCTCTCCCCTCTGTAGCATACTTTGGAAATGATCTGATACTTACTTTCTCTTTTCTTATGCTAACTATTTTACATCTAATTGGTCTTGTGTTCCTAGAAAAACCACACAAACCACCTAGTTTGGTTTCTATGTAATGTTTAAACATTATAAGAGAAAGAAAGACAAAGAGCCAGTGCTCTGTGTGTGTGTGGTGGGGGGTGAGGTGACTCCTCCTCCTGCTGCTGCTAAGCATCTTGTTTGTCAGGCGTGGCTGGGGAATTAAATAGGCAGAGCTTCAGCATTCTCCGCTGTAGAGGCAATGCTTACAGCGGCCAGGAGTTACGCACATCGTCCTCACTGGGGAGGATTAGAGACTATCAAGCTCACCACACACAAGATGCCTGGACTAACAAAAACCAATGTCAGAAAAGCAAATATCAGATCAGTACTTCAGGACTTCAATTTTAATTTACACAGTTGTTTATATGTATGTATTTGGTGCCACATTATTTGCACTTTTCATGGAAAATCAACCGAAAATGGCTTTCTTATAGTTATCTGTGCACATTTAAGCTGCATACTAAAAAGTATTTTAACTCTGAAAAATAGTGAAAGTGAAAGTCGTGACATTTGCCAAGTATGGTAACCCTTACTCGGAATTGGTGCTCTGCATTTAACCCATCCAAGTGCACACACACAGCAGTGAGAAGTGACTGTGGCATAGCCATATACCCAGCGCCCGGGGAGCACCTAGGGGTTCAGTGCCTTGCTCAAGGGTACTTCAGCCATGGGTATTGAGGGTGGAAGAGAGCGCTGTTCATTCACCCCCCCCACCTACAACTCCTGCCAGCAATGAGACTCGAATCTATGACCTTCGGGTTACAAGTCCAACTCTCTAACCATTAGGCCACAGCTGCCCCTAGCACACTTCATCTTTAAGGTCACAAATCAAGGAGGAATTATGGATAAAAGTCATATTTTTGGGCAAAATAATATTTATAATTATTAACCGCCTGTTACATATGTAAACCTTTCATGAACAGCTAAAAAAAATGAATGGCCTGTTGTTGTTTTTAACTGCATAAAGCTGGTACTGTTCTCATGTAGTGCTATTACTCTAAGCTCTGAAACTCAACTCTCGAGTGGCTATTTTTAGAGTGGAAAACATTTCCAAAGGGTACTACGCTTTTACGTTTTTTCAATTATCGCCATCCTGTCAGCTTAAAGTGACCAACCGTTCCCATGATGCCACCTATTAAGGGGCAACGGGTGGTGTGTGTCAGCAATGCCAAGTAGCATTGCTCTTTTGAAAAGCATCTCATTGGATTGTTCCAGCCAGTTTTATGGATATCCACGTGTTGCTCCTCAGAAAACTGTTACTTTGTTAGCATAACACCCTAGCATTGTATCAGCAACTTGTGCACGAATATACACCTCTCACATTTTCACTGGGTAATGTAAGATTCTAATTAGTGATCTTTTATCTTATGATGTACATGTGCTTCTTTTGGTCTTCTTGAAGGAATAGTTCAACCAAAAATGAAGATTTGCTGAAAATGTACTCATCCTCAGGTCATCAAAGATGTAGTTGATGAGTTTGTTTCTTCATCAGAACAGATTTGGAGGAGTTTAGCATTACATCACTTGCTCACCAATGGATCCTCTGCAGTGAATGGGTGCCGTCAGAATGAGAGTCCAAACAGCTGATTAAAACATCACAATAATCCACAAGTAATCCAGACCACTCCAGTCCATCAATTAACATCTTGCAAAGTGAAAAATCCAATTAGGAGGGAAATATGCTTAAATCAAAAATATTTACAAGCGAAAACATTCCAAAAGATTTTTTAAACAAATATACAGCGGATTATGGACTTATATTTTGTCCAGAAGCAAAGTTAATACACCTTAATGATGTATTTGTTTCTAACAAATGCACAACTTTTCACGTCACAAGATATTAATTGAAGGACTGGAGTGGTCTGGATTACTTGTGGATTATTGTAATGTTTTTATCAGATGTTTGGACTCTCATTCTGACGGCACCCATTCACTGCAGAGGATCCACTTGTGAGCAAGTGACATAATGCTACATTTCTCCAAATCTGTTCCAATGAATAAACAAACTGATCTGCATCTTGGATGGCCTGAGGGTGAGTAAATTATCAGAGATTTTTTTTATTTTTGGGTGAATTATTCCTTTAGTTTACATACGAAATATGAGTCAGCCTCATATCTCATCACAAGCATATACACCAAATTTGGAAGTCCAAATGCTTATCACAAAACTAAAAAAAACATATGGGATGTTTTTTTTAGTTTTGTGATAAGCATTTGGACTTCCAAATTTGTTGTATATGCTTGTGATGATTTAAACTGACCTTATAAATCAAAAGTTGTTGTGAAATCTATTGCTTGAGTTTTATACAAACATTCTGATATCATTCCCAACTCCTCTAGGAACAAAATATAATTTAAAAGAAATAAACAATATATATACAATGTACAATGACTTTGTTCAAATCAAGGAAATGATTTTCAGTATTACGTTTATTGCCATAAAGTTAGTCAAAGTTTTGTCCAGTGGGCGTTTTACCATTAAACTAGTTCTATATGTTTTACTGCCTCTACACGGTTGAAAAGTAAAAAATGGAGAGGGAAGAGATGGTTGAGATGTTTGTAGTGTGATTTAAGGTAGCTCTGAGAAGACTTGAGATCAGTTTCTGTTTATTCTGGATTGTCTCATGGTGAGGGCTGGCGGCCACCCACATGTGTGACAGATTTAGTTAGGAATCTCTCGAATATGAGGCAAGAAACATCATTACCAGAGGTCCAGTTCTTATCCTTGGCCAGATTTTCAATTAGACATTAACAGTATTGACTGTAACTGGATACTTTGTACCATTGCTGGTAAAATCTAAAAAATAGACTCTTGTTTTCTAAAAATACATTTTCAATATGCTTTAGACAGAGTAGATGACATATATTTTTGCAAATGAAAAAAGGCTGTGAAAGACTGATGCACAGTCTCTTCAAAGAGTTGTACTGTCTTATGATTCAATACAGTGTCATGGCGATTTGTAACTTTTTTCTGTTTTGGCAAATTCATATAAATAGTTTGATCTTGATTCTACATTTTCGGATGATCCGCTTTTGCCCTTCTGATGGTTCGGTTTAGGGATGGACTTTCATGCTTGCTTTTTTCCTAAAAATATGAATCACTTTGTACTAATTCAGAAGAAATCTCCACCCCAAAATAACTACCTTTTCTTGTGAGACCGGGTTGTAAAGTATAGGTCCTACATTATGCCTAAACTTAACATATTTCCAGAGTTTTGTGTCACCAGGAATTGTTTCAGAAAATCATATTTCAGTATCTTTCATCTTCATTTGCCAAAACAGTACATAGCATCTACCCTAGGTCCTTAGTCACTGAAGTTCTTATTTTAGTTTTAGCAGAACACAAATGGGATATTTTTTATATTTACACAATGTGCTTCAATAAAGTCTGGCTTCAAAGTTGCGTACTGTATCAGACTGGAGGATGCCACATGGAGGATGGCCTTTGGAGTGTGAAAAACTGACTAATGGACTGAAAAGTTTCCTTGATGTAGTGCCATGAAATGGAGCACAATGTAAAATAGAAAGCTGGCTTGACCCCCAGAGTCACATTTAGGCTCTCAGTGAATTATTTTCTGCAGTCCAGTTCCAAATTCCCACACTGGCTGCTAATGCTTTACCACTGTTTATCAGAACTGAACTATAGCTGATCCCAATTGAAGGGCATTCTAAATAAAGTCTTGGTCCATTAGAAAAATTAGAAAAACAAGACATTATGGTCTGTGAATTTGTTCCTTTACAGATTCCCTGACACATTCATTATAATTATTTATGTTTATTTTTTATTTTTTTGTGCAAATGCAAAAAGAAGACAATTCTGCTTATTTGCACATTTTCTCAAAGGAATGGCTTAAACAAAGTTTTCTGTCCTGTGATTTAGGAGCATGCTAACATAGATGATCTCAGCATCAGCAGACATTTGCTCAAAGGCACAAAACTCCAGTTTTTTTCTTTTCTTTTCTTTTCATTATGTTTAATTTTGCTGCAGCTTATGTTGATTATACTTTGCTTCGTTGAGGTTCTGAAAATCATAAACTTTCATGCTTTTCACATTTAACTTCTTCATTCTCTTTCTCTCATTGAAATAATGGTTTTGCACAAACCTGCTTGGCAAATCTACAGTGTGTTCAACTTTGCTTGCATTTCTTCATACTCTCCATGTACAGTACATTAGGTCAGTAAACATCAATTCTCCATGGATTTTACAGCTTAGTCAATTTAAAATGCCCGCTGCTTGTCCTAATGCAATGCTTGCTTCCAAATTTGACCTTCCATTTCAACTATGATGAATGCAAAAGAAACCATTCATTATTTGACTGGACATCCAACAGCCAAAAAGGTTAAAAATTAGGTTATTTTAATTTTTGAAAAGATAACTGTTGAAACAACTGCATACTGTTTAAAAAAAGAAAAAAATGTCTGCACTGTGCCATTTGCACTAAGTAGCACACTGTAAAAAATGACCGTGAAATTTACAGAAAAACTATGTAAAATCCATACAGAAAAGTATTGTAAACCCCAAAACATATTTTTTTTGTTTAATTCACAGTGGAATTTTGTAAACTATTAAACATAATATTTTGTTAATATTTACAATAACAATATGTGATTGTAATCAAAATTATTTGTTAAAATTACAAATTATTGGTATCAAAAAAAGAGAAATACTGTAATACTCATAACAAAACAATTTTGTTAATTTGACATGCAAATATTGTAAAAACTAAAGTTTTAGTCTGTTGTTTTTTTAAAAATACAAATAAAGTATGTATGTCACTTTACAAGTTTATGCTGTAGACTAATTTTAGCATGATTGATGAAACGATGCAAATTGAGGTAATACATTTTTTTTTTCCACAAAAAATAAAAAATAATTGTGAACCTGAGAGGTTGCCCATCTATATATATAAAAAATATGGCTACAATTATAATAATATTGTTTTTATAATTTAGGCTATTTGTTTGTAGCATATTGTACACTGTAAAAAATAAGTGTCATTTTAACTGTACAATTTTGTAAAAACGCTACAAAAAAAAGTGTTAATAAGTTAACAGTAAGTTCCTGTACTATATACAGGGAAAAACTGTAAAAGATCTAACCAGACATTTCATGTAATTTTACAGTAAAATGCTGTTAATTTTACAGTTTTTAGAAATAAAAAAAAGAACAAATCAATGTATAATTTACAGTCAAAAACTGTAAACTGATATTCCCAGAATTCACTGTGTGACGCTCCACATTTGAAAAGTATTTTGTTTAAATAATCATGTTTTTTAATAGTTTTTTGTTATCAGTTGTACATTTGGGCTTTATGTTACATCTTCTGCTGTTTAATGAAAGTTTATTGAATTGTTTAAGTATCGTGTGTCACCATGATGGTGTTTTGTGTTTGCATGAATGACTTTGTGCACCTTCTATATATTAATATAAACTTCTGCTTGTGGCGAAGCAACTTGTGATGAACTTCGATTCTTCATGTGGCTTTCTCTTTTACCACCTGCATTATTATGGTGGTTGTCAGTATGTTAAAGGTACAAAACAGATTTTAATAGCAGTGTGCGTTGTTGAATTTACTGGTTTACATTCAAATTTTCTTGTTTGTAAATAACAGTTTTATACTGTAAAATTTACAGTTTTTGGCCGTAATTGTGTTTACAGTTTTTCTGTATTTTTTACAAAAGTATTCTGGCAACCACAGCTGCCAAAATTATTTTGTAAAAACTACAGACTTTTTTTTACAGTGTACTGTAAAATTTACAGTTTTTGGCCGTAATTGTGTTTTACAGTTTTTCTGTATTTTTTCAAAAGTATTCTGGCAACCACAGCTGCCAAAATTATTTTGTAAAAACTACAGACTTTTTTTTACAGTGCATGCTATTATTCCATCGCCAAAATAAACTTCTTTTGAGACTGCTTCCCATTATACAGTGCACCCGACTTGCATTTAACATTATCAACTACCATTTTTAACTTCCTGGCTCATTCTTTGATTGTGCTATCAAAAGTTTTGGGGAATTTGAGTTCAAAATTGGATTCATTTATTTCTGAGATGATAACTGAAACTGCATACTGTTTCATGTTCTTTTTTCTTTTTTTAATGGAAGAAAATGTTTGTTTTTATAGATGTCAACTGCTTTCCATAACGCGATGCACTGAACTTGCAATGTGCTCGAGTGTGACAAATGCAACAAAAATGTTACCAGCCAGCCTTTTAATCATCTTGAATCATTATTTGATTGTACTACTGAAATTAAATTAAAATTGGATTCATTTATTTTTGAGATGATACCCTTTGAAACAACTGCATGCTGTTTCACATTCTATTTTGTCTGTACCCTGTACTGTATTATGCACTAAGCAGCATTCTAGTGTTCCATTTCCAATATAACCCTCATTTTGAGCTGTTGACAGAGGTGTAATAGATATATGTGAATGTGGATGTCATTTTTATGGGTCGTATTGGTTTCTCATTGTCTTTGCATGCCTGTAGTGGACAGCAGAAGACACGATCATTAGGCAAAGTGCACAATACCCAGTTGTGCTGCCATGTTTCTGGCAAATCACTCAAGTAAATGTTGTGAAACTTTGTTATAGGCTGGCTGCCCGTCCCTTGGTTTTTACTGGGGGGTTATGTTGGATTAATTCAGAAACTGTGGTTTAGCATTTGGTTGGGGCAGTTTAGTGATGAGTCGCGGTGGAGGGATCGTTTTTAAAGAGATTGGGATGAAATAGGGTCTGAATCAAGCTAACCCTCCCGTAGCGACTTATGAAATGGATCAAAGCGATGACTCATTCATTTCCTCTCTGGATGATTTTTAACTCCCTCATTCTCAGGGGTGTGTTTGAGGAGTCTTTGTAGCATTAAAAGGCCATTTGCTGGACCCGCTCAGTTTGAGAAGTATTTTGAATGCAATATGCTGTACTAATGTGTTTGGCCAAACATTGCATGACTTTGTGCTTGGCCTGTAACTCGTCTTGCTACAGACGTGCATGATATTTAGGAGAATATTGTAAAGCATGACAGACTGAGTAAGTTTGATATCTGATTCTCTGAGCAGGGCAGGAATAAACCTTTTTTCTGTAAAACTGTGAGCGTCTGTGCCAACAGAAACAGTCTGCTGCCAGCAGAACCATTTTATAGACCTCCTATAGGTTAAATTCTGCTGCTTGGGAGGACATGAACTAAATCATAACTAATTTTTTTTATTTTATTTTTGGGTTGATTTTGTAGTTGAAATGTCACTATAATGAGATCTCATTATTGTTACATTGGCAACATTGTGAAAACATGGCAAAACAAAGTAAACAAAGATTATTGGAATATGTTTAACAAGAAAATACTATTTCAGTCTTTCTATTTCATTTCTATTTCATATTTAATTCAATGTGTTATTGTAATTGTGAAATATACTAGCAATTTCTGTGTGAAAATTAACCAAAACCAGTTGTTTTATGGGTTAGGGTTATACTCTCGAAAGTCAGTAATTCATTTCACAAAACATGTTGTGGTCTGCACAAACCAAGTTTATCCTGGCTGAGGTTAACCCCTATTTAATGTAATTTGGGTCATATTTTCTTTTATTTTGAGTAGTTTTATTCATGATTTTAGAGGAGATGAATATGCACTCAAAAACATGGAGATTGATTGGCCTTTGATGTCATATGGAAAGTGTTTTTATCTTTTTGTTAGCCTATTTGATTAGCCTATTTATTTTTTTGCCATTCGTGCATGATAATACAGTTAGTTGCATTTATGTTTTTACATTTAGGACAATTTTTGGGTTGTGTCTCACCAGTCAAAAACCTAGAAAAGCAAACAAAATTGTCCTTAGAATTAAACACTGAAATGTATTAATTTTGAACTGAAAAGCACCAGCAGTGTGCAGAATTAGTACCATCACAGACTAAGTACATTTCATTTTACTAAATGTCTGTTTAAAAACCAGAACTGAACTCTTTCTAAACTGAGATTTTAGTGCTCTCAGCAGACAATAATTCACCCTTTTGTGGTTAGCTCAAACCATGTTTATCCTTGCTGACGTGAACCTATATTTAGTGTAGTCTAGGTCAGATTTGTTCTTCATTTTTAAGGATGAGGGCATGTTATGCAACCTGTCCGTGTTGACATTCACCTGATTTTCTATTTATTTTTTGCCATTTATGCATGATTATATGGTTAGTTGTATGTTATTGTTCATTGATTTAGCACTGATTTTGAAAGCTGAGAATATCTAACCAAACATCCTGCAAATTGGTACTGTATTTATGTATTATTTCAATATTTATTGACTTATACAATAGTTAGTCCAAGGTCAAAGTGTGTTCCTTAATAAATGGCTTTCATAAGAATAAAGTGTATGCAGCAGTCTTATCTTAGTATACTTTATAGTTTTTATTAATTTTGAATTTTTTACTTTTTGTTCCATTAAAATTTTGGGTGTTTTAGTAATTTTGTTGTATATTTTTATTATTATTTTTTAAATGCTGTGTCTAGTTTTTTTTTTATATATATTTTATTTTTAGTTGTTTTAATCAAGTTAAACTAAATTAAAATGAGAAATGTTGCAGAACTTGAGGAGGACTGAAATAAAATGTTTTTTTTTTTATCTTTTTGTTTTATGAGTTAACATTTATTTTATTTAAAATAATGGATTTTGTATTGTTTTAGTTAACTATAATAACCATGCTATGCAAAGGTATCATTATCATTATCAATTTACATAAATATTTGGCTGTTATTGCACCGCTCTTTATGACAGAAAAAAGAAAAAAAGAAAATGTCAAAATTTCAGCTCTCTGGCCTTATATAGTCCCTATAAAATTATAATAATAGTAATAATATTCAGTGCTTGTGTAGTGAAGCAGTGCATAAGAGCAGTGTTTGCCATTTAAACATTAGCACTGGCACCATTCAAAAGGAATCCAATATTTGTTTAATCTGTTATGCTTCCACAGGTGCCTATCACTCTAGGTATGCTTATTACAATAGTTTATATTCTCTAAATGTCCTTGTTTTGCAGTTAGACCAAGTGCTTGCTGAACAGAGCAGTAAAAAATAAAATATGAAAAATATAGATCTATTATCTGAAGAAATGAAATGCCTCCACCATTGCTCAACAGAATTAATTTGAGGCAACAAAAACATTCCAGGCACTCCTTGGCAACAAATTCACATTCATTGCATAAATGCAATGTTTATTCAACAGCCCCCTTGAGGCAAAATTGACTGATTAAGATAGTGATGAAATATTTATAATATCTTGTGCACTACTTTCAACTTTCTCAATCTAGGTTAGGCATTTCTTTTCTATTTCTGTTTTTTGGACTAAAACAAGTATCTACATGATGTTACACCATTGTCACAACATGCTTTGAAAGAAGATGAGTTGAGATCATCAAGAGTAAGCGATTTTCCCAGAAGATATTAATCCAGACTTTGGTGTCCTTAACTGTTCTGAGCTCCAACTACTATAAATCCACATTCATAAACCTTTGAAAAAAGAAGAACGAAAGAAGAAGCCAGAGAAGAAACCACACAAGCCCTGCTTCATGCTGGAATTTAAGCATACCTTGGCAGGACAATTGCTAAAAGAGCCTGGCCCCCTCGACACATAGCGGCCCCCTCAGTTCTGGCTTTGCACTCTTCACCGTACTCGAGAGACGCAGTGTAAGCGCATATAAATACGACAGCCCTCTGATTGCGGCTTGGGCCCACCGTTGAGCTGAAACATGTTGTGTAGCTAATCCTTCTCTCTGAAATATAGCGCTGGCATGCGTGTGCTATTAGCCAGGTCTGATGACAGCTGGGAATGTGACAGCATTTCAGGTTAATGTTCCAGGCGCCCATGTCACGTCAGTGGGATGGTGAGTGCCGTTGAATGACAAAGGGCAGGGGGATGTGGATGAGACGCAGGAGATATTCTGAGAAATTTGTAGAAGCATATAGGATTCATCATCAATTTTCAGCACATGTTCAGCCATAAAAGTGAAAAAATAATGTATACAGTATAAAAATGTGTGTAATTGTTTTTTCAGAAAAATGCACTATACTGTCAAAAATGTAAATTTGGTTGCCACAAGTATAAACTTCTAACTTCTAATTGAGCTCAATCTTGTATAACTTAAAAAAAAAACAGGTTGAGATTGCTTAAATGACTTTGGTAGAAAGTTAAAGTAATGGAAAAAGATATGTTAGCATGACTTACTGATCACATCTTTTTTTTTTTCTTTTTTTTTTTTTTTACATTGTACAGTGGTTATTGGTTAACTGTAAGTTACTTTAGCACTGTAAAAGTATAAATGGTTTACATTGCATAAAAGATTGCATAGTATTTAATCTTATTGTAAATATTGATACATTTCTGGCTTTGAAAAACAAAAATGACTGTTTAATGTACAGTGAAAACTGTAAAAGGACATTCTTAGAGTGATACACCACACTATATTATATGTAAATGATTTTGTTGCTTCTCTTTTTTCATCTTTTTTCATATCTATGGAGTACATAAGGGTGTTTTTATGTTATGTTTCTAGTTATTTAGGCAATGTTTATATATATATATATATATATATATATATATATATATATATATATATATATATATATATATATATATATCAAATAGCATGGGGGTTTTGGCTTGGCTTTTTTTATTTTTGTTACCACATTTGCATGACTTTTGTAGTGAATTTGGTGCATTTACATGTACATAAATGACTCTATCCTATCATGAGGCACAATGCATTCTTAGAAAAAACTGTACATTTTTGCATCTGTATTGAAATGTCATGTATGTAATAGAGCCCTTGGGTGAAGTTCTCTGAGTCATCTTTATCTGAATGTTCAGAAAAAATAAATTCGGTCTGTCAGTGGAAAGAAAGGAAATGCATCCAGTCTAAACATCTTTCTTGGTGTGGGTGATAAATTCAGAGCGGTGTAACTGCCCCTCAGTTAAATAACTGACGTGGGCCAACTTTTCCAGACAAAAACACTCCGAGAAACTCTGGATATGGAATAAAGATAGTAGCCATCTGGACAGAGTTCAGAAATTCGAATGTGTAACCAGCAAAACTTCCCAAAGCAAACATTGATCTTTAGGAGTGTTGGATGTGAGTCAGTTCATCATCTCAGCTCTTGAGTTCATACTTATCTACTGGTCTTCCACAAACAGAGCTTAATGAAGCATTTCTTAATGAATATATCTGAACCTGATCAGCATGTGTGAAATACATTTAGACACGTTTACACCACTGATTGACCTAAAACACATTTGCTCTAAAGAGAAGCTCCAATGTTTAAGGTCTCAGTCATTCTAACACCAGTGGGTATCCTTGTGATGGAGGCCAAACATTTGGAGTGGTTTAACCATCCTGACTAGAATAACTAATGCAATGGCTATCTGATTCTAACAGAGTGTTTTGGATAGGCCTTATTCCAGATAAGCAGCCAAGATAATGAAACATGTTATTCAGCCCCAGTAAGGCTTGAAAAATCTTGTGACCTAAATGACTCTGTGAGATTATCATAAAAAATGAAATGTGTGTGTATATATTCTATTCTATTAGATTAGATTAACCTACTACATACACATATACTTAATATTATTTAGAAATAATTAAAGGTTTGATTATGCGTTTTTATGAATATAAAAAATATGTTTTGTCAACTAAAATATTATTTTTTTCATTCCATTTGGTAAATGACAAATAACTGCTTCCCATTAAACTGTGAAAAAAGGAGGGAAAAACATATTGTTCATTCATTATACTTTTTTTTTGTCTGTGGTGGAATGAATGAGGTGTAGACAGTTTTAAATGTGAAAATGTTTTCCGGAGGTGCGAGTGTAGGTGAGCGAGCTTAAGGAGTGCAGGTGCAGGCCTGGTATAGGTTTGCTGTGGTGATTGATGCTGTGCCGGTGTGCGTGTGTGAAGTGTCAGTCGTGGGTTTCACTGGGGGTTGTCAAGTGTTGTTGTCAAGGTTATAGGCAGCCAGTCCAGTACAGAGGAAATGAAATCACATATAAGTGGTGCAGTGGAGCAGTCTCCCAACTGAAGTGCTGGATCTGCTTTGGTCAATAAGGAGCAGCTGTGGCCTGATGAACATGAGCCTGTGTTTTGGTGGTTACCCAGGGTGAAGTTAATGCATGCTCAAAGGAGTGCCTCATGGTCTCTTTAGATTAAATCACAGTTGGGCTGTTTAGTGTTTAAACAAGGTAGGTACAACAAACCTAAAGGATAGTTCTGGCACTTTTGTTGATCTTTGAACATAACAGGTCTACTACATATTTTAATACATTAATTTGTATTTTTTTTCTAATTGTTCTGATTTGTTATATTATTCGTATTTAAAGCAACTGTATGTAGTTATTTTTGCAACTTTGGAGCCCCCAACAGTTACATAGCTGTACACTTGCATTTGTTGCTGCCATAAAGCAATCCACTCTTTTGGCTGAATTTCATACCCGCTCACCTGTTTGTGGGAAAGAAACTGAAGCCATTTGCCATATTAGAATCAGTACCACCTGAATGATTTTGAAGCTGATATTTCAAGGTTAAAATCTACATATAGCTGCTTTAAACTTAACATGTCGTATGTTGAATAAAATATCAAAAACAAACATGTGAGCTATAATTACCTACAGTATAAACAAAATAAAGTTCACTATAACACTTTACGTTTTGTATAACCGTAAGTATTACTGTATGTATAAAAAGTATACTGAACATAATGTAAAAATTAGCTTGATTTAATTAAATTTGATCTTATCCATCAGAAGTGGATTCAATTATTAAAAAACACATTGAACACACACCCTAAAAAATTACATTGCTGGCAATACAGGTGGTTTGAGTGAAGTGGAAAAATAAGTGTGATTCATTCAAAAGAGAAAGTTTCTTTTTTTTTTTTTTTTTTTTTTTTAAAGGTTATGAAAACAAACATTTTTTCCTTCATATGCAACAATGAATCATTAACAATAAGGCCAGGAACATGTGTTAAGAAGGTTTTGCTTTAATCTTGAGTTTAAATCAGAAAAGAAGTTTGGATAAGAGACTTGAGACATTAAGCAATTTTAAGGACTGATTTCTTTGTGACCACATTCAATGCGATCCCTGGCTTGAAGCATATTGGTAGGGGCGTAGCCATCATATCAGAAGTGAGAGGGACAGAAATGTCCAATATAATAATACCTTTTTTTTGGCCTAATTGACAGATTTTCTTATCTTTTACTTTCAGTTGGCTAAGAAATCAAATACACAGCTGGACAATTACCAATAATTTGTATTCTGTAATATTTTTTCCTATATTTTCCTAAAGGCAATTTTTTGATTTGTTCACATACTACACTTTTTTTTCTCTCTTTTTTATATCACAGAATAAGGCAGAAAATATATTTTATAGTTTCTATAGGCTGCTGTTATAGGCTAAATGCTATGTCAGTTAGCACAGCATTATTCAGATACTTTGTTTATTAGGCCGTTTTGTTTGAATGTATGTCAGTGGAGGAGAGGCTTCAATACGCTGAATAAACAGCTTTTTTGAGGAAACAGCCTAAATCATTTAATGAATCAACAGCCTATCGGCTATTCTTCAAAATGTTTTACACTAAACAGTAGTTTTGGATTGAACTATTTTTAGAATTTACACCGAAAATAATGCTTTTTAAAAGAGAAATCACAGATTTTTTGCAATAGGTGGTATTCATTCCTATGGTTACCGTTAAGGGTGAAACGTCCCCCGCGTATTCTACGCCCATGGTATTGGGAGAGCCTGCATGTGCATTTGCATGGTGTTTGTTAGTGTGCACTTTCTGGCACTAAATTGTACAATGTGAGATCGGCTGTTAGTGATTATGTTTGGCAGTCTACTGAGTGCAAACCAAAAGTAGTTTCCTGCCAAACTCTGATACTGTCTGCAATCACATGCACGTTGTGAAGAAATATTTAGCAAGAATAAATTATCATCCTGTTCCATTTGCACAGTTGATCATCCTATAAAACTTCTGAGAACTAATTAATGACTCTTTCATTTCTTAAATTTAGTAATTTAAGTCCTTTTTTTTTTAGCGTACAGTCACTATACAGTCATAATGAAAGCATCAGAGATCGATTTCGGTTTTGGAGACATGGCTGTGGATCCGGTTACACATATTGATACATTTATGAGTCACTGTTTGATTGGAATTGTAAAAATAGAATCACTTCCTCTGTGCTCTTTGACCGGTGGCCAGATTCTTGAAAATCTTCTCAATAAGTAAAAAAAAAAATAATTAACATAAATTCCAAGAAGTTTGTAATTTCTTTGTACGTGTAAGTGAATTTTTTGAGGAAGTTGTCAGATATCTAAGACCACCTTATCTTTTATTTATAAGTAGTAAATTACAGGCTTTATTTGTGTTCTCTAAAGGTAATGCATCCTAAGGTCCTTATTTGTTTTTGAAGAGTTGTTACTGAATTAGAATTCAGCGAAAAGCTACGCCACACTTAATCATGACTAATCACTTTGTGAATCCGGCCCCAGCTGTATGGAACTGTCCCACAATTCTCTACCTTTTTATGATAATCTCACAGAGTCATTTAGGTCACAAGATTTTTCAAGCCTTACTGGGGCTGAATAACATGTTTCATTATCTTGGCTGCTTATCTGGAATAAGTTGTGGAATCAGTGTGAAAAGAAAACAGAGTTGAGTCAGAGTTTTTAAGGGTTGATTGTTTCTTTCGTGGGACTTGCTTGTCAAAATGGGTGTCAGGTTTCCCTGTTAAGTCCTTCCTGTGAACCTCATCACCTCTGAAAGGTGTTTAAAGAGACAACTGGTTATGCATCTCAATTTGAGCAACATAACACAATCTCTGAAGAATACAGGATTCTGATTGGTTAATCTTATTGCTGCAGTCAAATATGTTGATGTAAACTGTATAATTAAAAGTTGTCCCTAGTTTCATGTCTCTCAAATCACAGTCTCTTCAACTCAGAATAATATTTTATATCCATTTATTTATTTTTTTATGTTTTTTGTAAGTGGCCATGTAATAAGTGAGAGTCAACGCACAAAATAAACTGCTTCGGTGTGATTCAAAACCACTGACTGTATATTATCCCTTATTTTACAACTAAACAGTGCCTTGTCAGTTACTAACCATGCAGGTCTTTCTAATTCATAACTAATAAGCTCTGTATTTATGCCATCTTTTCTTCATAAGTACAGCCTTTATCTCTTGTGGACAGAAGAAAACCTCTAAAGGTAATCATCAGCCAATTGTATGTCAACTTAGCATGCACGGATTCACTTTTGTTTAACAGGTTATGTACTTAAATTCTGCACAAGTTTACAATATATCAAATCATTTGAGGGTGGCTTGCCAAAGTACATTTTTACGGTTTCATTCAAGTTGTTTCAGATAAAAGCATCTGCTAAATGAATAAATGTTCTTTGTTCTTAGTTTTATTTTGCTTTGTTGCAATGGCATGCTATCGCTTGAGTGTATCTTTACTTGTCTAGTTAGGACACTACTCTTTGCTGATGGTAGTTGGAGATCAAGGACAAAGCTGGCCAGCTTGTTTTCACAAGACAGCAGAAGCTCCATCTGGATCCAATCCTAGCCCTGAGGTGCCTCCAGTGCAAAGCCTTCTGGAGTTGTGTGCCGGTTTTGGCATGAAGCCCAAACTAGCTGATAAAACCAGTTCTAGATTAGGGCCAGAGCTCTTATTTTAGACTAAATTGAAAATAGCTCATGGAGACAGCATAGGTTTAAGCTGGGGTTTGAGAAAGTAGGCAAAATGATAGCTTGGTTTAAGGTAGTTCTCAAAAACTGAGCTTTGATGCTGCTAACATTAACAATTAACAACTCACAGAACTGTTTTGAAGAAGCTGATAACAAAGCTTGTATCTGGTAGATCTCTGTTAACCACTTTAACTTTTAGTGTTTGCATATATTATAGAGTGACTCTCTATCCTGCATTCTTGCCTCAGTTTTCCCACTGTATGACTTTGCCACTCTGGTCCAAACCCAAGCCAAACATCTGCTTTAATGCTGGAGGAAGTCGACAAAGCCTCTTTTCAGGTCTGTAGATCACGTGACTCGATGTGAAACAGTCTTGGATGCCAGATCTCTTCCACCCTTTGCCTCCATGGAGAAGAGGGACAGCAGAGGAAGAGGCATGATTCGTTTTAAATATACAGTAATTAGTTTACAATCACCTGCCAACCACCCAACGTGGTTGTTAGGCTGAAGGGTGATGTCACTCTCCTGTGTTTCTAATTAAGGTGGAGAATTGGCTCCCCGTGAGCAAAGCTTTTTGTCAGCTTTTATCCTGTACTTGGATCAAACGTACCAATGCATTATTAACTTTGAGTCCAACTGAGGGCCGGAAGCGATGGGGGTCTGGTTTCCAGACCTGTGCACGTGGAAATTGTTTTGTGTGTCCCTGCTGGTTTACTGAAGCTCTTCTTAGTAGTAGTTTCTCTTGCCTAATGAGCGCAGTTTAGGAATCTCTCTTCAAACATGAGAAACCTATCAAATATTAGTTCAGACTGGCTCGTAATGTGATGTAAGGCATGGGGCAAGTGTTTTTGCTAGTTTCAGCCTGACACAGTCCTCATTTTCCCCGTCCTGTGCCGCGTTGTTTAAATAGCAAATGCATTTGTGCCTATTTGTGTGCTCATGGGCATGCTGGTCTAAAAAAGAGGTGTGTTCAGGCGCATTGTTGGCGCATTGCTATTTTGAGGAACTGAAAGTAGACTGCGCCATAGACCAATTCAAACCTGGTCTAAAGTCTGGCACAATATTTTTTCTTTGGGGATGGGAGATCAGACTCTGATTGGTTTATTGCATGTTATGCCCAAAAAACATCCATCACTCACCAATATAACATCAACAAACCATCTAGACCATGCGCTGGGCGCGTGGACCGCTTTCCCGTCATTAAACTAGCAAAAGTGGATTCGGACACGCCCTGAGTGCACCTGCGCCGTGAGTTTTAGACCATGCGATTAGACTGGTAAAATAGGGCCCTAAGATTCCAAAATGTTTTTTTTTTTTTTTAGTGATGCAATAGAAAGACCATTTTGGGTTACTCAATGACTCAGGTTTTTAAAAAAAACTATTTTCCTCTGTTTGAAGAACATTTTGAAGAACAATTTTCCCACTATACAATCTTAAAAATAAAAGTTCTTTATTGGCATCCATTGAACTTTTCTATCTGAAAAAAGGTTCTGTATTAGGTTCCTTCATACTAAGAAAAAAAACACATGGTTCTTTTAAGAACCGATTCTTTGGGGAACCGAAAATGCTTCTTCTGTGGCATTTCTGGGAAAACAAACTTTTAGAACCTTTATTTTTATGAGTGTAAAGAACCTTTTCTGCAAATGAAAGGTTCCATAGATGTTGAAGGTTCATGAAATTATAGATTCCAATAAAAAGCCTTTATTTTTAAGAGTGGCTGAAGTCTTTTAACTGGTTTGTATGCATTTCGTATCTGTAAAGAATCAGAATCAGAAAGAGCTTTATTGCCTAGTATGTTTGCACATACAAGGAATTTGTTTTGGAGACAGAAGCTTCCGGTACACAGAAGCAACAACAACACACAGATAATAATAAAGAAAGATATGTGAATAAAATACCACGGGAGGGATTTGCTTTATTAAAGTCACCAAGAATAACTGTAACATTCTCTGGGTGTTATTGTTCTGTGTTTGTGATCTGTTCAGCCAGCTGTTGTAGCGCCGTGCTCAAGTGCGCTTGCAGTGGAATGTAGACACTTATGAGAATGATTGAGGAAAACTCCCATGGCGAGAATGGCTTACAGCTGATGAACAGCACTTCTAGACTGGGACAGAACATCTTTAATGCTGTTACATCTGTACACCTCCTTTCGTTGATGTAGAAGCGTGTACTGCCGAATGTTCACAACACATTTGAAACTTTGAGATGAAACTGTATAATTTTTCCTTCAATGTTTAGTCTTAGACTTACTTTTCACCTCAAGGTGAGCAGACCTAACTATTCACAGATGGCTTTTCTTTTTAGCTTTAACAGTTATAGAAGAATGCTCTATACTGTAGGTTTTGAAGAGCCGTTTGTAATTTTTCATTTTGTTGTCCTCACTTAGTATCAAACTCATGAGTTAAAAAAAAAAAATCAGCGTCAGTAGTTAGATTCACAAATTACTCTTAACAATACTCATCTTTAAAAAAAATCAGTATCAAACTCATGAGTTATTGCTTTGAAGTAATGAAAGAACTGTTAATGGAACCAAAACTGTTAAGTGGTATGATTTCCATTCCTATTTTGTAACATTACTCATTTTTAAATAAGTGAAATTGAAATTACAAGATGTTAAGATAATAATTATTGTACTGAAACACCTTGTTAGTTAATATACTGTACTAGTCACATGGTGCTGTAGCTGTAAAGTGCAGTGGCAACAGCTTTCTAGGATTTCGTTATATCCAGTGTACACTGCCTTATCTCTTAAACATTTGATGACAAATGATTTGGACAAATGGGAGAGTAATGCAACAGTCTTAGTCTGTGTCTGGACGTTTTTAAGGAGCAGAACCTCAGTCCTGTTTACATTCAGCTGGGGGTCCACCGTGGTGACTGAGGGACTGGGATAGAAAACCTGCTGATAGATACAAAGGCCAAACCTAGCTATCAGTTACGATTTCCAACCAATTTTTAGCCTCTTTAACACAATGTTTGCATTATTTCATTTTAGGAGACAATTGTAAGCATCTGTATTTTAGACAAAAGCTACACTGTTTCATATTTTAATGTGGGGGAAAAAAAGACAGATGATTACATGCATATGGAATTACTTTTTTATTTAAAACCATTTTTTCACATTTTGTTACATTTTTAAGAAGTCTATTTTACAATCAAGCAATCTAACCCTGCCTTGCTTGAGGGTGATTTTTTGGAGAGGTCATGACTTGTTGAATCAGCTTCTGATTACCAAGTTAAAAAGTTGAGCAATATTTTTTCACTGTTTCTGTTAAATACCAGTTGCACAATTCAGTTGGCTTGTTTGTGTTACTTATAAGCTTGTTGACAACAATGTAACTCAGCTGTGGATGTTTGGTAGACAGGACTAAACAGGGGAATGGCAATAGCAGTTTACTTTATTCAGGTTAGTTTATTTGGATTTGGCTTGATCACAGTTTTTTGGATCTGGATGTTGTAGTGGTCCAGACGGATTTATAAATCTTAACTTTTTTTTTTTTTTTTTTACCATTCAAAGTAAAAATCAACATTTATATTTATAAAGCTTAACATCTGGAGTACTTAGGTTGTGGTTTATTTTTTGACTTAAAAATTTGCTTTTACGTTGCAAGTTCCAAAGATTTCTTAAATCTTTAAAATGATAAAAAGAATTTCATTCAGACCATCAGACCCACAGTCATTAACATTAAATTAAACAGAAAAGCATACATTGAGATAAAATTATGGCACTGGACTGTAACACTTAAAAAAAAAAGCCATTGCTTATATGCAAGTTGTGGGTGGTTGCCATGTTGTCATGTTGTTAGGGGGTTCTGGGTATTTTCTAGTTAATTTCTCACTTGCCCAAGTTTCTAGAAATGTTTCAGGTCCCTCCTTCAGTGTGAGACTGACAGCATTTCATCTGCCAAGTCTGAGCACATAATAATAATAATAATAATAATAATAATAATAATAATAATAATAATAATAATAATAATAATAATAGAACACCTAACAAGCACCACTAATTATAGTATTTAAGATGAAATGTATCTACTGCATGCAAAAATAAATATAAAACACAATGGATTTGAATACAGCAAGTGCAGCAACAAACTCTTAACCACTGAGTAAACGCATAAACAATCAAAATTTATTTACACAGTGAACTGGGTTTTGGAGTGGTTAAGGAGCAGTGTAATGGTTTCAGACGTCCTTCTATCCATTCTATCAGGACTGTGGTATGTGGGCCTGTGATTAACCGGATGCTGACTGCAAATGATTGATTTTCTGTGGACAGTTTTTGTTGTGAGTGACACAGGTTCTCTGAATTTTGCGAGTGGACCTGCATGGCCCCCCATGCATTGCACATAGACCAATGGAAACATGGACCAGATGGTGATAAGGTAAACCCAATACCAGAAAAGATTATTATTATATATATATATATATATATATATATATATATATATATATATATATATATATATATATATATATATATATATATAAATTCATTATTTGTCATACCAAAAGACCATTTAAAATGCTTCTTCTTCTTCTTTTTTTTTTTTTGCTTCTTTCTTATGTAGTTATTTATTTTTTAGATTTTTTTATTTACTCACTTTATAAATTTATGCATTTCTCTTTATTTTATTTTTATGAATATTTTTTGCATTTGCATACATTGATTTTTTTTTTTTTTTTTTTTTTTTTAGGGGTGGGGGTAGGGGGGAATGTTCCTGACAGGTTTCCATGAGGTTTTTGTGAGATCCACCCAAAAACTCACCCCATCACACTTAAATGAATAACATCTTTGCTGACATGGTTTCAAGATTTGCCTCACACCCCCTGCAGTGAATTACAAATGAACCAATGAAAAGATACAAACATGGACGGCCGAGGCTGGTGCCCCCTTTTCACTTACCGAGAGAGATGCTGGTCAAACAAAGCCTTTTTCATGGGGGAGGGGTGCTTTTACCTTTGCCTCAAAATGGAAACAGAAGTTGAGCATGTTTGACTTGTATGGAATTACAGTGCTGGTGTCCCAGTGGACCCTGTGGTCAGGAGCTGAGTTGTAAAGGAGGCAGAGGGGAGGAGGTGGATGGGGAATCATTGAGGCCAAATGCTCTCAAGCACAAAGAAAAGCTTTCTTCTAAGCCTCTTGCTTTCTTTACTCTTTCGCCTATTAAACAGACTCTCTCCTCTCCGGGACACAAATCAGCGAGGACCCTTGGAGTCTATCAGGAGGCGAAGGAACTGCAGATTGAGTTTGATGCACAAGCTCTCAAGGTCAATCTGACATAAACAAGTGCTATGTCAGCAACATCTACAGATGACTTATAACAGTGGTGGAGCGTAATCAATCACGATACATGTATTTATCATGGTGTTTTAGTCAGGATCCACATGCACGTTTCAGAAAAAGCAATGAATTTGATATTTATATCAACACTCTGCTTTATTTCTGCGTAAAGGCTCCAGCTGTGTTGTCTTTTATGCGGTATCTCTGCACCGTTGTGCTATTTATGGACATTGCGGTGTTTTTCTGTAAACTTTTCCACCGCCGGCAAAGCATGAGCTCTCTCAAACATGTAGTTTATACCCATCTGGATTTCTGTTTCTGCTGAGTCAGGCCTCTTGAATGCTTTGTGCTGTGTCATTAAAGATGTCAGACCAATTCTGAAGATTAGAGTTCTAGCATGTTGCGACTGGTGGATATGTTATTCTGTTTGGTTCTGCTTTCAGTGATTTGAGCAATCCCCTAAACCTAAATATTAAACTTCAACAAGTCTCACTCCATTTGTGCTATGACATGAATGGGTTACACTTTAGAATAAGGTTCCATTAGTTAATGTTAGTCAAATGCATTAAAGGGGTAGTTCACTCAAAAATGAAAATTCTCACCCCCATGTCGTTCCAAATCTGTAAGACCTTCGTTCATCTTTGGAACACAAATTATGATATTTTTGATGAAATCAGAGGACTTGCATAGACAGCAACACAACTGACAAGTTCAAGGCCCAGAAAGGTAGTAAGGACAACGTTAAAATAGTCAGTAATTTTATGAAGCTAATACGTTTTGTGCAAAAAAAAAAAACGACTGTATTCAACAATTTCTTCTCTTCCGTGGCAGTCTTTGATGGTGCTGCTGACACTGGAGCCGGCATTCTGATGTAGGACCCCAATGCATAGCGCCCCGTTTACAGGCAGAAGAATGCACATGCATGTGTCATGGTATTTTTGTGAACTTTCTGTTCTGAAGATGAACAAAGGAGAAATTAATGACAGAATTTTCATTTCTGGGTGAAATATCCCTTTAACTAACATTAACTAACAATGAGCAATACATTTGTTACAGTATTTAATAATCTTTGTTAGCATTAGTTAATACTCTTAATAATCTGTTCATTGTTAGTTCATGTTAGCTCAGGTTCATAAATACAACTTTTGTTAATAATGCAAAATGCAGAAATTGGCAGATTAAAATTAACAAATGCTTTAACAGTATTTTTCATTGTTAGTTCATGTTAACAAATGTATAATTAACTATTATATTGTAAAGTGTTTCCCATGAATGATACCTTGAATTTTGCCTGGTTGATTATAAAATGGGCAAAAGAAGAAGTCCTATTTAAGGACCAGGGATTTGATTTATTTGATTGATTGCTGGTTGAATTAAATTAGTTAATTCATTTATTTTGTTTACTCATTTTATATTTATTTATTCATTTTATTTATTCATTCGTTTTAATTTATATTTCACTTTTTATATAATTTCATATTTATTTATCCATTCATTCATTTTATTAATTAGATTTTTTTGTTTTTTAGTAATTAATTAATTGATTCATTCATTCATATTTAGCAATTTTATTGATTGATTCTATTCATTTTTATTTATTTATTTATTCATTATTTATGATATTTGGTTTTTAGTTAGTTCGCATAGTCCACATCACTGAAGTAAAATAGAAGGCTAAATCAAAGATTAAGACAACACATACAGTACAGTATATCGTGAAGGCACGCAGAAGTTATTATTTCTTTCAAATACTATTCAAGTCAGTAAAATGTACCATTTGTCATCTTTTAACATCAAACAAAGCAAAGATTTTGAACTATAGACCATTTTTCTCAATGTCTTTGTTCAGTTTCCCACAGGATCAAAACTCAAACCAGAGCTAAAACCACCAGACCAACCAACATGGCCATTACCCTTCCCTGCTCCACTGAGACTCCAGCAGAACAGCTGGGAAACATTATGCACTGCAGTATGGTCATACAACAAATTAAATCTAAGCATGTGATGTGTTTTTTTTTTTCCATGTTAAAACCTCATTAATTTGTTCATATACCATGTGGGTATGAATATAGCCCGTCAAAACCAATCTAATGGTATTTGCAGTAACCAAAAGAGCAGAACAGGCATCAATGACTGACTGCTTGGACTCGATAAACCAGTGGTTTTAGACCATAAACTCCCCAGAAAGCATCAAGTGGAACTTCTCATGGCTATATTTTAGTTTAATTGAGGCACAGTCCATTGGGAGCACTTGTTTGCCTGTTGCTTTCAAATGCCAAGGGAAAATTTGAGATAGTCTTGAAAATCATAACTCTTGCAAACCAGGTGGTTGCAATAGAAGTGAGATTGATGGACGACATAGTTCACAGAGCCGGACTCAAATAGAAACAGTTCTTTGGAGTGTTCTTGCTTCATCTGAATTGGCAATAACACCATGATGTTCCTGTTGCAGCAGATCAGAGCTGAATAGCAGAGTGGTCAACATAGAAAGATCCCTGGAGGACACAGCGAGGGTCTGCAACTCTCATTTTCACAACAGTTTGTTATAACACTTGCAGTGAGGACATGGACCCCCTCTGGGCTGCAGGCAACCAACAGGAACTACATGTTTGTGTGTATTCTGGGTAGTGAAAAAGCAGAGAACGAGCTTGTTTTGTTTATTCCGTGTCCATATCAGGGCCGGGGGTAAGATTCTCCTCTCATCTATGTCAGATCCTATGAGTCAGGCCAAGAAACGTGCTTGTGTTCTGTGTTGGACACTGGCCATGGCCACCGTGTTTGCTTGTTTGCTCTAGATATCCATTACCTTGGAAATACATCCTGTGATTAATCACAGGATTGAAGGAGCAGTTTGTAGGTCATCTCGCACCCAAATATAATTATTTAATTATATATTTATTCTGCTAACAAAAGGCAGTTGCACAGTCAGCACACTGAAAAAAGAAATGGTGTAGGATTTACACTATTTTCACTCAGGAATTGATAGTAAGTTACAATGAAGTAACACATTGAATTAAATGTGAAATTAAGAAGTAGAAAGACTGAAATAAAATTTTCTTGTAAAATATATTAAATATACTATTTCAATATGCCATTTTACTTACAACTTTGATTTTATTTATTTTTTTAGCAGTGCAGATGCATTTATAATATGTAATATATGTAATTTTCTTTTTCTATTTTTATTTTATTATTATCATTTTTACATAATTGATTACATTCTCATCAATTCTCAAAGTACAAATAAGTATTTTTTTAAATTTAAATTTAAATCAAAAGCCATACAACAAATAATATGATGCATAAATGCTTTACAAACTATTTTGTTTTATTTTTGTATAACAATAAAAATCACCTAACTGTCATTAAAATAAAGTGACAATGCTAAAGTGTTTATATGAAAATCTTTTATTTATTTTTTTTACAGTGCAGATGAATTTGATGCAAAAGACTAATTTATAGATAATATTTTGAAATAATAAATTAAGCATGTTTAAGGACCTATTAAGATTTATAAGTGATTTAAAATTTCTTATTTCTTTTAATTTTGGAGAGAAATATATACTGGCCATGACTGATATGTTTAACAGCTTGACACTTTGAAGTAAAACTAGGCCTGCTCTGTATGTTCCAGTTAATTTGTGTTTTCATTTATTCTTCCTCATAGTGTGCCTCTACAAACCCAGAATGGTATGAGGGGCCACCTACAGCACAGCAACCATCTTAAAGTGTGCCATAAAAACAAGCCACACAGCAGATTTCTGGTATAATGCACTGAAGAAAATTGTCTTGTTGAATTAGACCAGCGTCTTATTAGAGAACTGCATCATGCTGAGTTGAGACATGCTTTGAGATGTCCAATAAAACGGCACTGCCTCCAGAACTCTTGCTGTGGTCTTCTGTAAAGGGCATATAATGAAAGCCTTTATTAAAACATGCCACAGTATGCGCTGTCAGTCATGAAAGGCCACACTCTTGTGCCCTTGTATATTTATCCTGATCTAGGTCACATCGTCATGATGTTATCCTGATATTGGCAAAACAAACATATGAGGTAGAGGAGTTTATTTATGGAAATTAATGTTGTCGTGTTTGAATCACACTGAATGAGTTGGATAATGAATGATAATGAATTGGATTACATCAGATTGTTGAGATTTCAGCTGATGTAATACCTCAGAATCCTTGAATTATAACTACATAATTATTGATATTATTGGCAATAAACAGTCTTGGCTTCAATCATGGCCCACCCACAATGTGTTCACTGACCATCTGATGCATATTGCGCAAAAAATGTGCTGACTGAAATATGATTGGCTGACAACTTCTGGGGTGTTTGTTTTTATTATTATTTTTTTTTTTTAATTGTTTGGGTTTTCTTATTATCATTCCAGTTTAAACACTTACAGCTTGTGTGGTGAAAATTACATTGTGTGTGTGTTGTGTTTTTTGAATGTGAAAATGGTGCAAAAGCGTAAACAAAAAAAGTGTTTAACACTGATTATCTGGTTCCATTCTGTTACATTTGCGTGCCATTGTGTAAATAATTAGATCTTAATTAATATAAGAGTATCTGAGCTTGACCAGAGCATATTTCTGAAAATCTGCTAAAAAAAAAAATTTATAACATCAACATTTTCATTTTTAAAATACTATACAATTTACTGTATTACTTCACTACCATATAAAGGTTTGGGGTTGGTAAGATTTATTTTCTCAAAAATATAGTAAAAAAGGTAATATTGTGAGAATAATAAAGAAACAAATGACACAGTAAAATCTTAAAATATAAATATTACTTAATTTAATAATATTTTCATGTGTCATTTATTTCCGTGATGGCATAGTTAAATTTTCAGTAGCCACTTCAGTGTCACATGATCCTTCAGAAATCATTTGGTTCAGTGCGCAAGTAAACATTTGTTATTATTGACAGTGTTGAAAACGGCTGCTTGATATTTTGGTGGAAACCATGATACAGTTCAAAAGAGCAGCATTTGACATTTTTAAAATGATAAATGTCTGTACTGTCACTTCAATGAAAATATTCATATCGTTCAAAAAAAAAAAAGGCTTGTGACTGTAAGTGTATACTGTATAAGAGTAATGATGCTCCTACAGAAGCAAATGGTTCTCTCTGCTGACTCTGAGCCTGTATAAACACACAGGAAACGGCAAAGTTATACTTAGTAGTGAACAAAATCTTGGCTGTGGACCTCCTCAGACAATACAACTCATATCAGCACCTATAACTTTGTATTTAATCCTCTTACTTCAGCCTTCCAAAATGAGGTTCTCCAGGCCCATTCCAGGGAACGACTAAGTCCACAGCTGTACAGCACAGAGGAAGGTCAGCCAACGCATCCGAAGGTTTTACCTTCAAATTTAACAAGTAAGCAGAAAAGGAGACTCGTTCCTCATCATTCACAACTGCTTGGACTGACTGAATCCACTGGGCAGACCCTCAGAGACAGGAAAATAAACATCCAGAGAGCTGAAACATAGAAGACATAGTGACTTTCCAGGCTTTTTGCCTCATTTCTCTGTTTCTTTGATGTACTTGGAGTGGACACACTTTTGGGCTTTTCACAGTTGAATTTGTTAAATCATTTTAAGAACTAAGTTATCTTGTTTCACACTGTTCACATAGGAAAAATTCAATATTCAGAATTGACCAATCAATGGTCAAATTAGATGACAGTGCTGTTTTGTTTAGTATATTATTGTCAAGTTTGGAATAAATAGGATTGTTTATGTTTTAGGAAGCTGTCTCTTATGCTCCAAATAAAGTAAAATAATATTGTGAAATATTACTACAATTTAAAATAACTTTTTTATTGCAATATATTTTCAAATGTGATTTATTCCTACTATGCAAAGCTGAATTTTCAGCCGTCATTACTCCAGTCTTTGTTGTCGCATGATCCTTCAAAAATCATTCTAATAAAAAAAAAAAAAAAATAATAATAATACATATATATATATTTATATAGCGAGAGAGAGAGATGTGAGAGAGAGAGAGAGAGAGGAGAGAGGAAGAGAGAGAGAGAGAGAGAGTTGAACAGAGTTGAAAATATAGATTAAACTAATTTAATTTAGTGCTCAAAATCTACTAAAAAATATTAAGCAGCAAAACTGTTTTTAATGTTGATAATAACAAGAAATGTTTCTTGAACAGCAAATTGGCATAGAATGATTTCAGAAGGATCATGTGAACTGAAGACTGGAGTAATGATCCTGAAAATTCAGTTTTTCCATCACAGGAATGTATTCCATTTTGACATATAGTTAAACAGAAAACAGTTATTTTAAACTGTAATAATATTTCACAATATTACTGTTTGTACCATATATTTGATCAAATAAATGCAGCCTAGCTGAGAAAAACAGACTTCTTAAAAAAAAAAAAAACATAAAAAATTACTCCAAAATTTTGACCAGTAGTGCATATAATTGTGGACTTCAGGAAGAAGAAAGGAAGCACGCATGACCCCATCCACATTAACGGGATGGTTGTTGAACGTGTCTCCAGCTTCAAGTTCCTGGGAACCACCATCACGGAGGACCTGTCCTGGACCACAAACACCTCCAGCCTGGTCAAGAAGGCTCACCAACGCCTCTTCTTCCTCAGAACACTGAAGAAGAACCAGCTGTCTTCAGCCATAGTGGTGAACTTTTACCGGTGTGCGATCGAGAGCATCCTGACCAGCTGCATCACAGTCTGGTATGGGAACTGCACGGTGGCTGACCGCAAAGCACTGCAGAGGGGTGGTGAAAACTGCCCAACGCATCACAGGGACACCACTTCCTGCTATTGAGGACATCCAGAGGAAAACGCTGTGTCTTCAGGAGCCTCCGGACAATTAAGGACTCCTCTCACCCTGACCATAGACTGTTTAACCTCCTGCCCTCCGGGAGGCGCTTCAGGAGCCTCCGGACAAGGACCAGCAGATCCAGGAACAGCTTTTTCCCCTACAGCTGTCTCCTTGCTGAACTCTGCCCTCTGACACCAACCACACCATACACACACAGACTCCTCCCCAACTTCATCACTACATCTGACTGATTTATTTATTTATTTATTTACAACAAGCAAAAACAACAAACTTGCTATTACTTGCACTACTGTCTGTTCATCCAGGAACACTGAATAATCCATTGCACACTGAAATATTTTCTATGCACTTTACTTTCCATTGCAATAGTTTAAATTGTTCATATGTTCATAGTTCTGCCTATAGTGTACATACACTTCACATATTCATCTGTATAATATGTTCATAGTACACCTATCTGTATATCATGCTGATAGTATTTAAAATCTGTAAATTTTGTCCATAATACTTATCTGTATAGTTATTTGTACATATTGTAGACCTTGTATATTCTGTACTTACTGCTTATTGCACTTCTGGTTAGATGCTAACTGCATTTCGCTGCCTTGTACCTTACATGTGCAGTGACAATAAAGTTGAATCTAATCTAATCTAATCTAATCTAATATAATTGTATTAACAGCATTTTTCAGCCTTTTTCCTCCAAAAGTCAGTTGGGAGTAATTTGTTGAAGAATGTGATGAATTTCCATTCCCTGCTTCTGCATTGTTAACCTACATCCCTAAAGGCTTGTGACAGGGAGCAGGTGAGAAGACCTATAAATCAGCTCCATAAATCCTCTGCCCTCTCTGGTTGCACTGATCCACTGATAACATCTTGGAACACGCCACTGAATATGACATGCATGTATAAGTTCAATCATTTTAGCCCAGCAAGCCGCTCAGCTGAAATTCATATGCGCTGTCAGAAAACCTAAAACAACAAAGGGTTAACCCTAATATGGGATGGACTTCAAAAAATGTTCAATAATAAGACGGGGCAATATTTTGCATCAGGTCTAGCTTGTCACATTCGATCAATTAACTATATTTGTTTTAGTTTTCTGGAACGTTCAACTGGGGTTCAACCCATTATTCTTCGGTTACATGGTCGATATAGTAGAGGTAGCGTCACTGGGACTAGAAAATTGAGATTGCAGCGCAAATATCAAAGGCTATAGTTGTATGTGTGTTTAAATAACAATTAATCACTAGTTTTGTTCACTTGCACAACAGAAAATGATATTTTTGGCATTAAAATATATCCATTGTCATTATATATACTGTTCAAATATAAGCCAACTACTCTGGTGGCAAAATAATGATGGTAAAAATCAACCGGATTTGATTTTAAAAGTGCTTCATTTTCCATGCCATCGACCAAAGCATTCCGTTATAATTTAAGACATCTGTTGGTCATCATGAGTTTGATATTTGCACCTACATGATAATTACTGGAACATAACACACTTCTGGATGTGGTGTCTGAAAAATCACCACACAATCCATGTATCTTCCAGTCCTGTGATCGTGTTACACGCACCCAAAGCTTCTACTCTGAGGGAAATGCAGTTTGTCAGCAATTAATTATAGTCAAGATTATTGTTACCTGGAAAAAGTGAGTATCGAGAAATTTTGGGAACAAAAGAAGCAAATTCCTGTGATCGTGTTTTGATGATTTATATGTGGGATTCAAAAGCCTGAAAATAGTTTTCAGACATAATTTATGTTGGCTTCAGGTGAACGTATCATATACCGATAATGAAATAGAGGATTTAGACAAATTGTCAGCAGTTATGTAGGTGTTCAAGCTGTTCATGCTAAGTCTGGCTCACACAAGAGATCTGTGACCATGAGGTCACGGTGTTCAGCCCTCCATGGATTTTATCACAGTGTCCTCAGGGTAAAGACACTTCCCTGTAATTGGAGTAAGGAAGTCTTTGGGTATATCGCAGGTTAAAGTATCGTGTGTGTGGCATAAACCTGTATTTTGAAGTCATAAAAAAAAGGCATTGAGGAGTATTTTACTGTTGGAAAATACTGATCTCTTTGATGTCTCCTTTATTCTTCCCAGGGAGCAATGAGATTGAGTAGAGATCAAATGGAGAGTTTCGCTTAAGTCAGGAAGTTGCATATTCTCTTTTTTAGTTATTAAGATTGTTTTATTTTAAATTTATGATTCATCTGTCTCATTTATAAGAAACAAACATTATAAAAGTTTCATTTATAATACAAGACAAAGTTGCACACAAAAACAAAAGAAAAAACAAATAAACATAATATTAAAGAAAATGAAGCATATTTTAGGACCATTAAGATTTGCGATTTCCTTTCTTTTTTTTATTTTATTTTAGTTTAGTTAAGTTTAGTTTTTCATAATAATAATTAATTACATTTTCACATCAGTTGTCAATGTATTAGCTAATAATACATTTAATACATTTTTTTTTCATTAAAATTAGCAGTAGAATAAATGATATACTAAATACAATTAGTTTGTAATACTATATAAATGATTTTGTTTTATTAAATTTTTTTCTTAAGAAAATGAAGACAACTTTAAAGACCATTAAACATACATTGTAGACTATTTATAAATAGGCTTATTTCCCCCAGACAGAATTAAGAGTAAATGGGGATGAGTTTTTTTTTTACTTCGATTTTCGAGACCTAGTGATCACAGATGTGTCTCTTTAAGAGGTCTCAACAATGTCTCAAGCTGTGTTCAGAACTTCCAGGATACCAGAGTATTCAGTCTAAAGACAGAAATAAAAAAAATAAGTAGACTATGTTATAATTTTAATTTTGTAACTCTATAATTTTACTGTATGTCAACAATTGCCTCTCTTGTATCTGTATTTAAGTCTCTCTTTTAGGAGCGACATCTGAGACGATGTTAATGCTTGAATGAAACCATTTTCCTCTGCGATCCACAGTATGTCTTGGCTACTGCATGCTGCTTATTGTCTGTAATTTGTGCTCTATAATCAGCTTCCAAGCATTTAGTCTTTTATTTACCTGGGCACAGCCTGTGTGGAAGTGACACACACTGGTAAATGTGTGGCCTGATCCTAGAGGCGCAACTATAAAACAATGGTTAGCTTTAATTGTAATGCATGGGTGGGCCTTCATTATACTTTCACAAAGGCTCATTGCAGAGAGATTGAGAGCCCGAGAAAGCAAGCGAGCACATGGCTAACTGTTTGCGAATCTCATGCCGTCTGTATACTAAAACCACTGCCTTAATCTGAACCTTCTGTAACATTCCCAGCTGCTCTGGAACATATTTTTGTGTGGCTCTAAACTGCAGTCCACATGATGTAGTGTGAGTTGTTGACACTGTTGTTTTGGGATCTTTTATCCCGTGTTGTGCTGTTGTAGGAAATTGGAAGGAAGATTCTAATCAAATATGTTTGTAATGTAAAAAAAGAGTACAATATTTAGTTGTGAAATTTAGTTCCAGTAGATATTTGTGCGGCACAGTCTTTTGTCATTTTTAAATCTTACCTAAAACTAACTTTGTATTTATTTATTTATTTATTTAAGGTTACATTAGTACATGTAATGTATGAATTTTTATTTTTTATTTTTATTAATTTATATGGCAAAGACTGTTTTTACTACATAAAGGGCTTTGCGAAGCTTCTTTTGGTGCTATATAAAATAAAGTTTATTATTATTATTATTACTTTTATTATGAGCAACACTTAGTCCTAAATTCTACTTGATTGATTGATTGATTGATTGATTGATTGAACGAATGAACAAATGAATGAATGAATTAATTAATGAATGAACAGACAAGCTTTTGGACATGTTTTTGTGTGCAAATTAATATGCACTCCTGATAAATGCATGTGCTGATTATTATTATCTACAGTAAATATTTTTGGTCATATAGCATATATACACTCTAATGTACAGATTTTGTGTTTGTGGACTAAGAAGAGATAAAGCAGAAGCCCAGCTGGGAGAATCTGCATAGTTTTGCACTGTAAGCTTATCTATGTTTTCTAGGAAGTTCTGAGGAAGTACAGTCATTTAGTTTCATTTGTCCAAGGAGAAAAAAAAGAAGAAGCTCATTGATATCATTTTGCACTAATGATCTGTTTTGTGTTTTCACTTTTACAGCTTTCCTTGTGGGTTGTTGCCGTGGTGATTTTGTGGTGTGGCAACCCCACATACACAGGATAAAGTTTCCATACACACTTCTGCATATTACACAGAGTGATTTCCAAGAATTTTAAAATTACTTTGCAGGGTGATGCATGAGTCACAAGGGGGAAAAGCAACTCAGTGTTCGTGACATACTGCAGTTTATGGTGATTTTACACGTTTGGGAGATTTTGATAATTTAAAATGACTGATTGCGTTCTGGCTAGATAAAATTAATTTTGTGGTATTTAACTCATATTTGAGCCTTTATAATATAGAGCAACAGAATCAATGCAAACTCTCAAATCCTGAGGTTAACACATAGTTTAAGAAGAAGTGACAGTCTTTTTCACTTTTTAAAAATGTGTAATATGTAGAGAGATCACAAGAAATCATACAGAGCGGAAAAGGGCACACTAAAAAATTATTCATAAGATACTTCAACAATGTCTCAAATGTGGTAAAATTTGTTTTGATATTAACTCAAACAATTCTCATCAAATCAGACCAATTGATATAAGCTCTGCAATCCTCAATAATTTTTTCCCCTCAATCATATTACAGCAACATATTACTGTACTATACTGTACATTTCAAAGGTTTGGGGTAAGATATTTTTGAAAGCAAATAACACTTTTTTTAAAATGAATCAAAAGTGACAGTAAAGACAGTTAAACTTTTACAAAAGTTTAGATTTCTATTTTAAATAAATGATGTTCCTTTTTAATTTTCCATTCATTAAAGAGTCCTAAAAGATTAAAATATCGAAAGCGCAACTGTTTTCATTTTTTAAAATAATATAAAAATGTTATTTGAGCAGCAAACCAGCATATTAGTATGATTTCTGAAGGGTCATGTGACACTGAAGACTGAGTAATGATGCTGAAAATTCTGCTTTTCATCACAGGAATAAATTACATTTAAAATATATATTCAAATAGAAAATAGTTATTTAAAATGGTAATAATATTTCACAATATTACAGTTTTTGCTGTATTTTTGATCAAATAATTGCAGCCTTGGTGAGCACAAGAGAAGTATAATATTAAAATAAAAATAAAAATTATTGAGACCAAACTTTAAAATGTCAACAACAGTTTAATTTGTGTCTATTTCTATTCCTCTTCAGAACATATATGAGAAGCATCAGAAAAAGTTGATACTAAGAAGGTGATAGATCTTTTTAGAGCCTCCAGGATGTCTCTTTTGGCCCTAAGCTACTGGGTGAGGCCCATGAAAACCAGAGATACCCCATATTTGGAACAATGGAACCCAAAATTTAAGGTGAGCATACTATTGAGTAACCATGTGCTTCTAGTGTATCAAAAAAGTTTCTCCTGCGTTTGTTCTGTGGTGTGTAAGAGCCCGAAGAAGCCTCACTGTTCAGTATCTCAAAACTGCATGAGGCCATTGCTCCAACAGTAGGCAGTTATTTACTTCAAGACATTGAAGTCTGATTTAAATAGCAGAACTGAGAATCATATGTGATAGCGATTACAGCAGAGCAGGCACTCATCCCCATATGGAGTTTAGCATATCAACCGATGCTGGAGGAGAGCGGAGGCAGCCGCCAGATGAACAGCCCACAGTGGTTAAGGACTGGGGAACCAGAGGGGAATGTTAGGGTGCATGATGGTGGAGGGAGACCCCCTAATTACACTGTAAACACAGCTGTTGATGGGATTGTAAGTGTAGGGCAGTGATCATTTTCCACATGTGCCTGATTGTGTAGCACAGCTGGCAGCAGCGCTCAAAAATGTTTTGGTCAAGTGTTTTGGTGTGATGAAGTTTGGTTGTCGCACCGCCGACTAGAAGTTGGATGAATTCTTGGTAGTTACAGGCATACTTCAGGTTGTTTGTAGCTCAATAGGATTCCATACCATAAAAACAAAATCTATAACATAAAATTAAAACAAAACACACATTCCAGTCCTGTTTTTTTGTTTTTTTTTGGAAAGATGTTCAATCAGCTGAACAACTGTCAGTCCATAAAAGTATATGGTTACACTTTATTTTAGGGTTTCCTTTTTACAGTGTAATTATACTATAAGTACTGAGTAATATTAATTAACTACATGTACTTACTATATGGTTAGGGTTAGGATTTGGGTTTGACTAAGGGTTACTTGCATGTAATTATGCATTATTAATTGATATTATAATAGCAAGTACATGTAACGTGTAACAAGGACACCTTAAAATAAAGTGTTACCAAATATATAAATATTAATATGCTAAGGTCTTCAGAACATAGTTTTATGCTAAACTTCACTTACTGGTACTTCAATACTTACCGGCTAAAATTTCTAGAACTTATTGTTTTGTTTTATTTAAATATAATACAAAATAAATGTACATATATATAACTAAATATTTGGCATATTGCTTTGATGCAGGAATGAATGCCCAGTATTCTACCTTGTGAGAAATAATAGCTGATACCTTCCACGTTTCTGCTGCATACGTTGCCATCAGAAGGATGATAGATGCATATAAGCAGAGCTTGATGTTAAGTGAGATTGATGTAAATGACCAGATTTAGCATGTTTGTTGAAAGACTGTTGATGCCTTACCAATCTGGCGTTTGATGTCTATCTCTGCATCTCCATCTCATCCAATAGTGCTGCCGAGGTACGTAAACCAGTCGACCTCTTTGATGTTGCATCCATCAGCCTTAATCCTTGGCATGTCACCTTGTGCATTAGTATGCATGACTTTAGACTTTTCGGCACTGATGCATAATCCAACCTTCGCAATGCTTGTGTTTGGTCTTGCCATAGCCTTCCTCATGACAAAATTGAGGGCCACCATGAATAAGAATGGCAAACGGTCTCAATGGCAAAGAAGTCAGTGTGGCCTGTCTTTCCATCTTCCTTTCACCTTCCTTTCTTTTGGCTAATCCCTTCTTTCACACAGGTGTTCAATGTTTCCTTGAAGTCATGCCATTTCGACTCTATCTCTGCCACATCAGCTAAAGCCTGGAATTGATTGGAAAATTGAAGGGTTAAGACATCTGCAATATTCTGGTCTATAAGCTTTTGAATTGAAAATGGTTGGACAGTTTCTGATCTTCCTTCATGTCGTCGCAGTTGGACCAAGTAATGATCTGAACCCACATCTGCCGCACGGAAGACCCTCACATCCCGCAAAGTTGTACTCCACTGTTGACTAATGCAGACATGGTTAATCTCATTAAATGTGAGTCCATTTGGTGAGCGCCATGTGATCTTGTGAATCAACTTATGTTGGAAAACTGTATTGCCTACGCAAAGGTTGTTATATATGCAAAACAACATCAACCGTGGTCCGTTCACCATTGTCCAACGGGCATTTCGAGGATGTGAAAGGTCCAATAGTGTCTTTGAAGCCCTGGCAGTCAAGGCTGAAGTGAGCATTCATGTCACCAATAATGATTTTGAGACCATGTCTCGGTATTTTGTCAATCACGGTCTGTAGCACATCGTAAAACTCATCCTTTTCAGTGTCATCTGCTTCCTCAGTTGGTGCATAAACCTGAACGACCGTTGTCAGTATATGGCCCGATGCAAAAAGGGCCGTAATGATACGATTGCAAACTGGCTTCCACCCAACCAGGGCACGTATCGTTTGTTCCCTGAGGAACAGTACAACCCCAAGGACGTGTTTGCTGTCATTATAGGAGTATAGGATCTTCTTTCCATGACTTGTCATTTCACTACTCCCTGTCCATCGAACTTCACTGATGCCAAGCAGATCCAATCGATGTTGCTCAAATTCCTTAAGTAACTGATTTAGCCGGCCGCTTTGATGAAGTGTACATCAATCCAAGTTCCCATTTGGGTAAAATCTTTGCAGTAAACATTGTATCTGTCTTCAGGTGCTGGACGCTGGTTTGGTCAAACACCTTCATATTAGGATCTAGATACCTAGGATCAGAGGTCCTGCATCCAGTTTCATTTAATATGACATAAATATATAGTACGTATAAAATTTTATAATTAAATATTATTTAAATTTGATACATTTATATAAATTATATATGATTTTAAATAATAAAATTATATATTATTGATATATTATACAATATTATATTATATAAAAATGTGTGTGTATATACACACACTTTTTCATATTAATAAATATTAATAATTATATATAATTTATTATCAAATTAATATATATATAATTTTAAATAATACAATTAATAATTATAATAATATTAATGATAAATGATAATATTAATCTTTTTTATTTTATTATTTATTTTTATATGTATATTTATTTACATTATATTTGCATACAAATACTTTAAACATCCCAATAAGCTTGCAGGAGGTGGTGACTTTTTTGTTCTTTTTTTTTTCAGAGTAAGGTATTTGTTTTTAATTGAACAGCCATGCAATTGTATAAAAAAAATAAAAGAGCTCAGCGAGTGTAATTTGCCCTTTAAAAAACGTGTTTCTGTTTAATGATTACAGTCTTTAACTGCGAGCTGCCACCACACACCATCTCTTGCCCACCAGAGCTCCCTGACAAAGGTTACCCGGCTATATCATCAGCTGAGCCTGTCCTCACTGACACTTCAAAGCTCCTCTGCCACGCTGCAGCTCCCCGGCCTCAGGCACAACAGGGCTTTTTTATTGGTGAGAAGCCTGTCGAATTGTTCTGACAGCAGAGGACAAAAGACTGACTGTGGATTTGTGCTGAAACGGATGTAATGTTGGCACAAAGATGGTCAGGACTTCCAAAATGCATTTTGAACTATTTATTTGTCTAATAAGATTCAATCCATTAGCTCTGCATGCCATATTCATAACTATAATATTTTTTACAGCTGATACCTTGCATATAAACCTCCTGGTGTTGAGTTCTTGTCTGAGCATGCATGACTGAGCTGGGAGGTGGTAAATTAGGCGAGTTGGGGGTCTGTTTGGTGCCTGAGGTCAACTCAGGGCACCATTACAGGTGGTTGTGGTTGAATGGAGAGCATTACTGAAATGCTTCACATCTCCGCCTTATCCTGTCCCCACAATCTGTGAGTGACAGCAGAAAAGCTCTGCTTACGACTGGCTGCGCTGCCCCTTACTTCTGTCTGTCTGTCTTTTTCTTTCACACATACAGGCATTACAGTTCACTCCTCTATGTGGGTATATTCAGTTTTCTGATTTTTGATGGAGTTTTTCATTGTCTTCAAAACCACAGATGTTTGGTTTACATTCCTCTGTTGAAGAACAGCAGGCTGCGTTGCTATTTTCTCTCACTTTTTTTTTTTTTTTTTTTTTGCCCTAAGCCGTCTCACATTTGGAAAGTGTAACAAATAGTTTTTCACAGCTGTAGGGCTTCAAAGGACTGGAAAAGATAGATCTTTCAGAGATAAACCAGTGAGAAACATTCTTTAAACATTCTTCTGAAATCTGTTTTAAAATAGAGGTCATTAACATTTTCTAAAATAGCACAGTTGGCTGACATTTAAGGCAAATCAGAACTATTTTTGAATTGTCTACGCAAATCCTCTAATCAGAATAAACATTACAGATAAGTCAGAAAAGGATGGTAAGAAAGGTGAAACCATACAAATTTGACCTTTCCACATAATTTGTCTTAAAACTGAGCGGCCTATAGGTTGGTGAATCTCATCTCCTGTTAATATTTAACCATATAAAAATGTTAATATTAATTAGCTTCTTTCTTTCATTGTAACAATATTTTCATGACAATTAAGCAGATTTTTGCACCAACATATTACATTGTGTAATGTGTTTATACATTGTGTACACTGTGTAATAAAATAAAAAAAACAAAAAATAATAAAAAAAATATATTAAGAAGTTATTATTTTTCTTAATAACAACAATTATCAACAACATCATCAAGCATTTAAACCTGTTTTCGCCACAGGATTAAAAAATGAAAAAAGTATTTGAAAATGTAGAATTTATTTTTCTTAATTTTTTTCATAATTTTTTTTTTCATAATTGTTTTTTTCATAATTGTGAGGAAAAAGTCAGAATTGTTTACATCTAACAATTCTGAGTTTATATTGTGCAGTTCTGACTTTTTTCTCTGAATTGTTAGTTTCCATCTCAATTCTGTATTTTTGTTTCCACCATGGAATAAAAAAATTACAAAAGGTAATTCTAATATCACAATTACAATTTTTCTTAGATTGAATTCTGGATTTATATCATGCAATCCTGACTTTTTCTTATTGCATGAAAAAAGTATGAATTGTGACATGAAAAGTCAGTTTTTATCCCATGGCAGAAGTTACATACATGTCAAGATTATGCAATATTTTACTACAGTACAGAAAATATTGGGAAATTTTATGTATTCATTTAGTTAGTTATTTAGCAAAATATGACCTGGACAACTTCTTGACAGATTATGAGAGATTTACTGTGAGATACCTTCCTTCTGAGATTTTATGTGTAAATTTATGTGTAGATTTCATGTTTAATCTAACTGACCTTTACAAAACCAAGAATTATTAAGAGAACAACTGCACAAAGAACTCAAACTGGGCTCTCCAAAGCACAAAACTGCTCTCTTCACCTAAAGTAACCACAATCAAGATCGGATGTGGGACATCAGCCATACTACAAAGCGGCCAGATGGTTTCAATCACTGCTGCTCACCATTGTATGTCACTAAGATTTCATAATCGGCCCTAGTATTCACACACGTGGTCCTGTTGGTTTTTTTAAGCATATATGGCTGTGATTCTGTCATCGGTGCACTGGAGGGAGGGTTTCTAGAGGGGAGGGAGATGAGGAGAGAGAGTGTGTGTGTGTTGGGGACGTTGGAGTGCGTCAGAGCGCACTGGCTCCCCTCGCTCAAAACTCACTGCATCTCCTTTCCAAGAAAACTCCTCCAGATTTTAGGAAGCCTCTGGATTGCTTTGTTTGGATGTACCGACAAATATTTCAAACCATTCAAAAGAAGGATAGCGGGAGTTTAGATTGGTTTATAAACGCAAAAGGAGGGAAAGCGCGGTTACGCGTCGATTTGAGAGATTTATCCGACAATTTTGGAAACAGCGCTCAGTACGCGCATAATGGATCGATAGTACGAACTTCTGGGAGTGTAAAGAAGCTCATCTAGACACCTAGAAAGCGCATTTTTTGTTGGAATAAAGGCTCGTTACAGAGAATTCATTAGTTATATAGTGTTACACACCGTTTCAGAACGACGTGCGCTGTGATGGATGCAGCAGTCCTCTTAATATCGATGCTGGTGTTGGTTTTCTCTGGAGATGTTTGGAGCGCGTCGTATTCTCAGCGGTATAACCTGTACGCAGGCACCCAGACTCAGACTCAGCCTTTAAACGGGGCGAGAGCAGCGAGCAGACACAGGTAATAACATTTTCATTTCAGCAAATCAATCTGTGCGCTCATATTCTTAATTTGACGAGAGAAAGATAGAGTGAGAAAGTCTGTATTGTGAAAGAAGATAGATGTGCCATGTTGCTAATAAAATACCACATTATTAGTTTATTACATTGGTTTAATATGATAGATAGATAGATAGATAGATAGATAGATAGATAGATAGATAGATAGATGTATAAATGCATATAAATGTGCCATAGTATGTGTGTGTGTGTGTGTGTGTGTGTGTGTGTGTGTGTATACCATGAAAGTACCTTGTTATAACTTTATTTTACCATTATCGTGGTTCCACGATAGATAGATAGATAGATAGATAGATAGATAGATAGATGGATGGATGGATGGATGGATGGATGGATAGATGGATGGATAGATAGACGGATGGATAGATAGATGAATAATTGCATATAAATCTGCCATAGTATGAGTGTGTGTGTGTGTGTGTGTGTGTGTGTGTGTCTATACTATGAAAATACCTTGTTATAACCTTATGATACCATTACCGTGGTTCCACAATAGATAGATAGATAGATAGATAGATGGATGGATGGATGGATGGATGGGTGGGTGGGTGGGTGGATGGATGGATGGATGGATGGATAGATAGATAGATAGATAGATAGATAGATAGATAGACAGACAGATAGACAGACAATCAAAAAATCCAGTTTAGTTAAATTAGATGCGACTTTTTCAGACAAATCAAACTTTGTTCTGCATCTACATTGCACAGAGGGCGTGACAGATTACAGACAGACAGATAAATAGACGGAATACTTTATAAGTCCGGGAAGTTACAGACGTTATGCATTTTTCTGTTTTTCCATTTACTGAGGGAACATTACCTGGAGGGCTTTAAAAAGCAAATGTGCTTTTAAATGGGTGCCACATATGACTACATGAAAGCAAAAGCCTCCTTTTATCTGACAGTGAAACAACAGGAGGTGCATTGCTGTCCATCCGAACAGCTAATTATCGGTTACTGAATGCAAGGTTGTAGTTTTGTGGGACCCCTGTGATTTCCAAAGCCTTACAGATCATGGTTATATGTGTCACCACCTTGGTAGTAATTACACTAAAGCCAACTTCTTTTATCTGTCAGTCTATTGGTTCTTCAGTTCAATGCTTTCTCTCTCTCTCTCTCTCTCTCTCTCTCTCTCTCTCTCTCTCTCTCTCTCTCTCTCTCTCTCTCTCTCTCTCTCTCTCTCTCTCTCTCTCTCTCTCTCAGCCACACACACCCTCTCTGACATTGTTGTTTTGACTGTGATTGTTGGGGTGTGAACAGGAGAGGTTGTCCCAGTTCTGACGTGCAGACCGGGGCTTCCCCCTTATTCTGACGCAATGCTTTCTGAAGGATGGACAGACACGCAGGCCACATGCTAATGGTCATGAATTACATCCTGAAATCCATCTAAACAATGAGTAAATAAAGATTAGTCATAGAAATTGTTCATATACAGCCAACCGAGTCCGTCTAAACAATTTTGTACAGACAAATAGTTCTCAAATACAGTCTGTCAGATTTGAGAGGTAGTGAAGGGTGATGTCTATGATGTGAGAACCCTCAGTGCCAGCGGTATGAAGTATGTAGTGAAGTATGTACTGCCTGCTTGAGAAATCTGAGTTGAGTTACTGGGGATTAGCAGCCTGTTTGAACTTTGAGTTACAGCAGATGTAAAAAGTATTCTGCGTCTTGTGTATTTATTTTATGGAAAGTGAAAGAGCAGGAAGGAGGGTGAAGAAGTGTGAGATTGAAATCAAGGGAAGAAGTTGTTCTTTTTCTTTTAATGTGGAGAACACATCTTCTCTCTTGTGGCTGTTTCTCTTCTGGTCTTCTAAATGAATGGATTGATAAATGTTGATTCGTGTTGCTTGTATCAAATGTGCATTTCCAGGGAAAACCGCAACATTAATCAAATCTATTAAGGAATGTATGCCTCAAATTTAGCAGACATTTTATGCTAAAAGATTCTGAAAGATGAACTGCGAGAACTGGAGCTGCCAAATATGTAAGCACCTAAATCACCTCTTTCCTAAGGAATGCTGCCAGGCTTTTACGTGTTGGAATACATCTCCTAATATGATTGTTCTGCGGTGTGTTTATCTACAAAATCCAGCACTTTAAGAAGATACAGCATCTTTGAAAATCTAGCAAAATATGTGGCGTTAATGAAAATGTTTTGAAAATGAACTGAAAATTATTGAAAATGAAATGGAAATGCTGGTTCATATTCAGATGTATATATATATATATATATATATATATATATATATATATATATATATATATATATATATATATATATATATATATATATATATGTATGCTTGCCTTGAAGTGTTGAATGTACAGTACAGTGAACAGTGTTGTGCGACTTGAGCTTTTAACTTGTTCTGCCAACTTGTGAACTTAAGGAAACAAAGTTCACCTAAAAATGAAAATTTGTTCACCCTTAGGCCATCCAAGATATAGGTTTGGTTCTTCTTCAGAACAGATTTGGAGGAATTTAGCATTACATCACTTGCTCACCAATGAATCCTCTGCGGTGAATGGGTGCCGTCAGAATGAGAAACACTTCAAGACGTTAATTGATAGACCGGAGTAATTTGGATTATTGTGATGTTTTTATCAACTGTTTGGACTCTCATTCTGACGGCACCCATTCACTGCAGAAGATCCATTGGTGAGCAAGTGATGGAATGCTAAATTTGTCAGATTTGTTCTGAAGAAAAAACAAAATCATCTACATCCTGGGTGGCAAATTTTAATTTTTGGGTGAACTTTTTCTTGAAGTAAACTATTATTGAATAAAATATATTTTTAAGGTAAACACATCATGTCTTGTGCAATAAATAATGTCTGTGTGTGTTTTACGACCATATACAGAGACACTGAAATGGTTTGGGTTGTTCTGTGGCATCACAGCATTTTAAAAATGAACTCTGCTGATTTACTGTACACATGTAGCCATTAAAATTGAGCCTTTTTCTGCCAAACCAGAAGTCAAAAGTCCACACCTGAATTTTGTGTGCACTGCTATTCAGGAAATCATGCTGGACAAGATTTGATGAATGCCCTGAAGACTGGATACCCACATTCATTTTTGCATCTTTCATATATTTCTTAAAAACTTTTATTCTGAAAGACAGACAGTGCTGGCATACAGCTCTCCAGAGGGTGACTATTAATCTGTATGGTGCCACAATAATAAAAAATGGCATAGTCTTGGACTGGCTCCATTATGTGACTTATTAGGAATAGTTTACCTCTATGAGGGTTAGGCCCATGAATGGTAATACCTCAATAGCAGACCCACCCACATCTGTGCCCACAGAACTTGGCAGAAAACTCCTCAGATTTATGCAAAATTGGACCAGCCATCATTCATAAATTTCTACACCAACAAAATGTACTTTCTTGACCTTTCTTGTGAGATTAACCAAAACACATGTGCACTCTTGACTCATAGACTGAGATAAATTAGATTGTTTATGAGTCTTTTTGTGAGTTTAAATTAACATTTGGGCTTATTTTTTATATTTTTGCCAGCCATCTACTTTTCAAAAGTGTTTCTCTTGTAACCCAACTGCCTTAGAATGGGTTGATTGTTTTTAGTCAAAATTCAAACCCATTCAATACATCTTTGTTGTATGTAGATCTCATACATGCATCCCTGTTAAAGTGTCCATCATTTGTCCCTTTTTATTCTGTCAGGTCTTGTTTGATGCAGTTCCATCCTTAGTGTTTTGTAACTGTTTCCTTTTGGCTTTTGTCTTGGTATTTCAAGAGGGTTTAAGCAAAGCTTAGCCTCTGTGGATGGAAAGTTCCTGGCCCTTGACCTGGGCTTTTTGAAGATGTGGCAGTGGTTGTGAAGCCAAAAGCTGCTTGTGGCGGTGCCTGTTAGTCTCGGATTAAATTCAGACCACCCCACACAGGAAGCCCTCACTCAAACAGTGGCCACTTCACACCAATAGGAACTTCCTGTAGTGGATAATCAGGACTCTTGCCTCGTTCTGAAAAAAACACCTCTGATATGCAAAGTGCTTCCTGTGAACAAATTTGTGTTTGACCAGGAAAGCAGTTAGTGAATGTTAATGGATGTTAAAGACATGCCAAAATGTCTATTATGAATGATTGATTCTGGACGACAAGCTTGAATGGGATTGCATCATAGTGGTTACGTTTAAAGCAGTGATACCAGTTCAGTTATCTTTGTTAATGTCTTTTTTTTTTTTAACTATTACGTCATCCCAACTTACAACCAACGTTCTTTTAATGTTACTGGAGGAAAATTTGTTCATAGCTTTGAGAGAACCTTGCCAGAACATTAGCCAATGTTAGCTGGGATGATGAAGCAATACTTGTACAAATGAATATCTAAATATTATTTTAAGGTTAATTATAGCTGGAATTGTGATTACAGCAGCTTAACAAAAGCAAAACCAAACACGCAGTCTTTTGTAATTAAGATAGGATAGCAGTATTTATCAGATAAATTTATCAGGGTGTTGCTATAAAAAAAAAAAATATTATTAACAAAATAAATCAGCGAGGATGCAGTAAAATCGGTCAGAAGTGACAGTAAACATTTATGATGGTTCAGTATTTCAAATAAATTTTATTTAAAACAATCCTAAAAGAAAAAAATTCTACAAATATATATAATTTCTGAAGGATCATGTGACACTGAAGACTGGAGTAAAGGCTGCTGAAAATTCAGCTTTACCATTATAGGTATAAATTACATTTAAAATTATATTAAAATGGAAAACAGTTATTTTTAAGTGTAATTTGAATCATCTGATATCATGTAATTTCTGAGAAACTTCACAGATAAGTGTTTTTATGGTGATGGTGTGCAGATGGATGTTAAATCCATTCATATCCTCAGTAGAATTCATTTACATGTGAACATCTGACTGCAGTCAATTATGACAAATAAGAACGAGAGGTCGCAATTGCTGTTTGATAATTTTGAGTACAGAAAGAGCTTAAATGTGATGTGTGTCAATGCTGAAGTTAGCATAGCAAACCCTGAAAAGTTAACATATCTCAAAGGTTTAGGGACCCAGAAGACAATTATTGGATTAAATCCAAAAAGGGCATGAAGCCACATCTGTGGTACGTCTGCTCAAAAGGCATGTTCCTTCTCCTTTTGCTTTAGTGGAGTTCCAAATTGAGATGCCACAGATGTGCAGCTGCGGTCAAACCCCTGCAGAAACCGCTTTCCTGTAACAGGAGCGAGTTACAGTATAACCACAGGGAAACATTTTTCCCACGAGCTTGCCCTTCCAGCATTTAATATGTGGCTCGTTTGGTAAAAGGGTGACCTGACATTTACTGGTGCATTACTTATAAGGGTAATCACAACAGTGCGGCTTATCTGGAAATCAGAATGAGAAATAAAATTGGATGTGAACACCAAGAATATCTAAATATTGACTTGAGCAGATAAGAGTGGGGTTAATAGGACATCTGTTAGTGGTGGTGTTGGATGTTGTAGAGGCTGAAGTCTTGTTGCTTATTCTGGCACAGTGTGTGACTTTTCCTACCTCTGCTTTATTTAAAGAGGTCATGAAGAAAAGCATTTAGTTTCAGATATTTCATACATTCTGGAAGATTTGAGTCATAAAGGGAACTTGTAGACATCAGTCTTCTTTGTATACTCATCAAATAAAACTTGACTTTACCTTTCCTTGGCACATTATGGCTATTATAGCTTTTTCTTAAAGTTGAAGAATATGCAGAGACATATGTATATATATAGACAAAAATTGTATGTACAGGTGTGCTATAGATGGAATAGAATAGGGTGGGATATCTAATAAATATAAGTGGTATTGCACATATTTTTATTGCAAAATCAGGAGAGCATGTAACTGTTAATGAGAATATTTCTGAAGATGATAACGTGTCCTTACAGGACAGTATATTTAAAACATATTTTTAATTGTAATGATATTTTTAAATATTACAGTTTTAGCTGTATATTTGATCAAATAAATTCTTGGTGAGCACAAGATACTTATTTCAAAAGCAGTAAAAAACATCTTACTATATATATTCCATTAACAGTGCCAAATAAAAAAGTTTTAATGATAATAATAATAATAATTATTATTATTATTTTGATTAATATTATTATTATTAAGCTCTAAATGAAAACTGTCCATGTTATTAGGTGTCAGTGTTGAATGGCAACTCTTGCAACACTTGATTGCATACTTGTCACCTGTTACCTTTTCAACATCAGTCTACATTTGTTCAAACACGACTCAGGCTCTACCTTGAGTATAACTCAGGTATGATAAGAGTATCGTTTTTCAAGTGAATACTATGAATATTAGCATTTTCAAGAAAGTATAATAAAATTTTTAGTTTTTAATGTTGCATAAGCACACTGAGTGTTTGCTTACAAATGTGAGTTTGTCTACAGGCAGCAGTGTAATCTTAAATTGCTGTGCTGGAAAGAACTGCCTCACCGTTTGCAAAAACAGCCATAATGAGGGCTGTTTCCACATGATACGGCATGATTGCATTTTGGTGGTGTTTATAAACGGAGCTGGAAACCATTGGCAACAACAACACTGTGCAAATTCATGCAGTGCCTAACAAAATCACTATTGTGCCTGTGGGTCAGTTTTGATATTGTATCTCTGTATCAGTGTTTAAGTGTGGACACAGTGGACAAGTGTTCCAGCCCGATGCCTTTTCGGACAGTCAGATGAGCATGTGTCCCCTCCCGGGGAGAGACAAATAAGCAAGGCTGTAAAAACAGGCTTATCTGACCACTTCCTGTTGCAGAGGTGAAAGGTCACAGTGTGCGGTGCACTGCCCAGGCAGCATGCGGGGTCACTCGGAGGGGAAGATGTGTGGGTAGAGACAGGAAAGAAGGAAGAACTGAAGAAAAAGCAAAGTGCATGATGATTGAGCCTTTGTGTTCAGCACTGGAGTGCAGGAAGTGAAAATTGTCTGGCTATTAAGTAAAACAAGAGGGAGTTTCATGTCATTTATGGCATTCGATATCAAAAGAATTCATTGAGAATAGCATTATCTCTTGATCTCTCTCACTTTCGGTCATTTCTCTGTCACACATTCACTCTTTCTTTATTTGTGTAACTTGATAGTGTGTTTCATTATGCATTCAATCTCAAGTATGCACAGGCACGATATTGATGGATGTGTAATTGTGTTGTATAACCTCCAAAACCACAATTATCATTTCTGTGCCTTCTTAAAGGAGCAGTTCACCCACAAATGAAAATTGTCATCATTTACTCACCCTCATGTTGTTCCAAACTCAAATGACAGTTCATAGTGTCTGTTGAGCTCCAAAATGGACAAAAACAAAATACTATAAAAGTAGATTATATGGCTTTGTGTGCTATATTCAGTCTTCTGAAGTCATATGTGAAAAACAGACTGAAATATAAATTGTTTTTACCAAAAAATCTTCCGAATACAAATATATTATAAAAACAAATAAATTAAAGAAACACAGTAAAAAAACATTTTCAAAAAAAAAACCTATTTGAAAAACATCAAAAATGTTACAAAATTCAAAATGGTTTAAAATTGTTTCTTGTAAATTTTGCAACACTTTCAAAGTGAAATGTCTGGTGAGTGGCACTAAAAGTGTGTTCAGTTTTATCCGAAACGAATGCAATCTTGCATTGTTTTATTACGTTAAGCTGTTGTACGTATGCCAGCAGTTTAGAAATGAAATTTCCAGGGAGTGGCAACAAAAGTTTAACATTCTATCGCGTCTGAAAATCAGAATCAGAAATAACATACTGCCTACACAAAATCTAACCAATAGTATTAACAACAGTAAATATGGGATGAAAAACACATTTGCTTTAGCAAACATGCCATTTTAGCTTCCTTCTATATGTATTTCATCACAAGAGCAAAGCTGTATCAGGTGCGCTAACGAGCAAGTTAGTGGTCATTTCAGCTGGAAACAGCAGTGAAATGAATGTCTAGGTACTGTATGTTTTAGAGTTTTGCAAAAATGTAGGTACAGTAGAGGCACATTTTTTCCAATCAGCCTGGGTTGGAAAAACTGCTTCTGTGAGGTCAGATCCTCACACAAAGCCTGTATGCGGTGAAGAAGACATGAAATATAGCACGTATTTCAGTCTGTTTTTTGTCCTTTAGAGCCTAACATAAATGGTCACTGAACTGTTCTAAAAGAAAAGTTGCAAAGAGTTGTGTAAAGCTGTGTGTTCTTCAACATTCTTTGCACTTGTGTTTTCCTCAGAAATCATAGAGGTTTAAAAAATATGAGATAAGTAAGATGAGTAAATTATGACTATGTTTTCAGTTTTGGGCAATCTGTTCCTTTTAATTTCCAAAATGGTACCTCTGTCCATTGTAGACTGTTTTCTAGAGGCTATAGTTGTTGTGACTTTTCCATGAAGCCAAAAGGTGGTTTGGTGGACCGATTCCAAGCATGTGAGGACAATCAGAAGCTGAAGTCTGAGGCAGCTAGTTTTGCATTATGTCACCTACTGCACCTCACACACCAAAAGAATAAGAACTGTCCAGCCTTTGTTAGTAGCCTCTACATGTGTTAATCATTGGCACTTTGCTCTATGACTCTGTGTAAACATACCTGTATTAATCAGTAGACCAGGTGGAAAAAGAGGCCTCATGTTTTCTAAAAGGACGGGGGAAATCGTCTTGGCACTAGCTGCAGGATTACAGTTCATATAAGAAAGAGAGAAGAGTCAAAATCAAAAGAGACAGTAAAGACAGTTTTAATGTTACAAAAGATTTCTCTTTCAAATAATTAATAACCAAAAGAGCAGCAAATCAGCATATTAGAATGATTTCTGAAAGATCATGTGACAATGAAGACTGGAGTAATGGCTTCTAAAAATTCAGCTTTGCATTACAGGAATAAAATACATTTCAAAATACATTAAAAACTGATTTTTTAAATTAATATTTCACAATATTACTGTTTTTACTGTATTTTTGATCAAATAAATGCAGATTTCAGTTTATCACATGCATAAAGTGTTAGTTTTACAAAATGAATACTATGATTTGTGAAAAACTTCAATGACAAAGACATGAACAATGTAAGATTCATATACTAAACGTATGGGGATACTGTAGCTAGGTTTTGGTATAGTTAAATTCATTTTAAATGAGTTAAATTAGTTTCTTCCTCATTAAACAGCTCCCTAGATAATAGACCATTTCTGCAGTCCATTCTGCTCTGTTGTTTTAGGTTTGCTGGAGAAGGTCCAGGAAGTGATATCATTGGATTCTGGAGCATGTTACACATGTGTATATTTATGTACTCAATCATTTCAGACACATTAATCAACACATGAGTGCCATCCGACATGTTTGAAGGTCCGTTTATGTCCATATTGTGAATCACTTGGGAGGTTCAACGATTGTGAGTGTAGGAAGGTTGATATTTTTGATTGAATGTTTCTTCAAAAATGCTACATTCTTCTAATGTAATTTCTGTCCTGGGAGAAGCAATTACAGCTTTTATTGAGGGAATGATCGGAAAAGACTGTTTTCAGCAGTACTGAGGAACAAAGAGATGACTGTATCTTTACACCACATACTCTGCATTGAATTAGGTCACTTTTCAGACAGATTATTTTTAATTAGAGAATAGTGTGTGTGTGTTTGTGTGTGTGTGTGTGTCTGTGTGTGTGTGTGTGTGTTTTTGTGCGTGCGTGCGTGCGTGCGTGCGTGCGTGCGTGTGTGTGTGTGTGTGTGTGTTTGTGTGTGTGTGTCAGAGAAGCGGGGATGGAAACAGTGAGATAGTGACTTCCAAATGTCATGTATACACCCTTGAATGGGTCTGCAAGAAGAGAGTGATATTTGTAAGGTCTTTTACATTGACTTTCATGCATTTGGCAGACAGTTTTATTCCAAGTGACTTACATTGCAATCAAGCTATACATTTCACCATTTCATGTATTCCTGTGAATTGAACCCCATGACCTTGATATTGTTAGCGGCATGCAAAACTGTTTGAGCTTTAGCATTCCTCAAAAAAAATGTTACAGAAAACAGTGTAAAATTATGAATTATTGTCGATTAAAGGGTGTCATTTTGACTTTTGTAATCATGTGATGTAAATTTATTTAAAACCTTACATGGTCCTTAATTATGCATTTTAAGCAAAAATCACACAAAGAGAAGGTAACTAATTTGAATTAAACAGCAGATAATCAATTCTAACATTTGTTTATCATCAACTGCAACTTAAACACATGCTAACATCTCAGAAAATATTTCGAGATGCTTTAAACTGCAGAGTGGGTTTATTATTTAGCCTTATGATCTTTGAGACTTCTGAAGTCTTATATTACAACTCTTTTGAGTCTTTCACTGCTGCAATTAGCTTTAGATCCAAGCAGGTGACACAATCATAACATCAGGGTAAAATTACTTTCTAACTATGAGATGTGCTTCTGTTTTAGCATATTTCATTTATTTTGTCATGTTTTTAATCTCAGGCGATTATGCAGATGATTTTTTAAGCCATGATGTTTCTACATTACTTCACTCTTAGCAAACCCATTTATTTAAAACAGAAATTATGTAATGGAAAAAATATGAAAACATCCGCATCGCAGGGATTTATATCACTTTTTGTATATTGGAATCAGCATTCATTGGTTCAAATGGAGGCTGCACACACACCGGGATATGTGTAAAGCTGCCAAATGCACTTTATTTTTTCTGCTTTTCCTGTCTTCTCTCATATTTTCCATTCTTTTTGGAGCTGAAACGTGTTGAGAGTCTTAGTAAAGCCATGTGCTGCATGAGTGTTCGATAAAAGTGAGCCCAAAATGAAAATTCTGCATGACAAATTCGTTAAGAATGTGGATCATTCATGGCTGGCTGTAGCGGCTTGGAAATACTGTGGTCTGGTTCACTCCAATCAACAGTTGAAAAACAAATAGTGGTGGGCTGTAGGCAGCCTGACAACTTTGCAAAATCTTTAAACCTAGAAAGCTCCTCACATGAATAGCTAACATTATGCGGGATTGTTATGTGGGCTACGTATTGAGTAATGGATTGCCCACCACTTAACACCATAAATGAGATACATGTCACTGAAATCAAAACCTTGTTGTGTTACAATTATGCATGGAAGCAGATTTTACTGGACACAACTGTGGAAGTTATTAGTAGTAATGGAGATATAAAAGACAATGGAAATCATTTGGAAAGCCTTTTAATGCATTACCTGTCGAAACAATAATTTTGTCTGGGAAATATTGAAAAGATCCAATAGGCTTTTAGGATTAGCTCCTTCCTAGTCATTTGCAGTTGCTATTTTAGGAGGAGGGACTTTCTCATTTTACAGAGGATTTGATTGGACAAACATCTGTGTTGTTTAACATGAGGGATTAATATTTATGATCTGTTTTTCCTGAGTATATCCACTAAAAGTTAATTTTGTCAATGTTTAGAAGCACACTAGCATATAGATGAATTCAAAGCTAACACATATGGACTAAAAGCTACAAAACTCTTTTTTAGTTCTTTGAAAGGTGATTCTGGTTTGTACTTGTTGGTCAAAACACTGCATTTTCTTTTGTAATTCATTATAAACATCCTTTTGTTTGGCCAGAACGGATTATGTCATGATGTCATTACTCTGATCTAGCACCATCTGTGTTTAATATTGAAGGCCAAAACATGAAATTGTGCTGACAATACATGTGAGCATCCCAAGCAGCTGTGGAGGCAGGAAATCCACCGTAGGTCACTGATGAACCGTGAGCAATCAAAGCAGGAGTCGAGTCAGGTGGTAATGGTCTAGAGAGCGTCCACATGGAAGATGTCTTGGGAGAATTAAGGGGTTTTTCCATGACAAGCCATTTGTTGGCGAAATTCGTTCTATTACATAATGCATTTGCAAAAGGAATGGGTCATCTTTTGGTTACTTCTCAGCAGTGACCTTTTAGAGTCAACTGTCAAAATGCAAAAAATAAAAATAAATAAATGAAAAAAAAAATTAAAAATTCTGATATTATAGACCAAATGGGAAGTCATATGCAATGCTCTGGAAAATATCAAGAAGTACAGCTGTTATAAGTGAATGAGAACCCTTTAGTCTTAATATTTCTCTTTTTGAATTTATAAGATAAGATTTGATGTTGAACATATTTTAATGCATGATTATTTTTGATTTATTTAAAGAATAATTTTAAAAACTGTTATTAATGTGTTGATCTTCTATTTATTTTAATCTATTTTTCCTTTTATTTATTTTCATATATTTCACTCTTATTTTAAAAATGTATGTAATATATAATATAAATTTTATATCCTTATTATATTTTTTTTATAAATTATTATTATATATCAGTAGATTACTTAATAATTAGTTTATATATAAAATTAATTTTTTCATTATTATTATTTATAAATGATAAATAATGATATTATTTATAATATTATATGCACTATATTTTATACAGTATATAAATATGTGAATTAGTTTAATATATATAAATATATATACAAAAAAAATACATATATTCATATTATTATTCATTTTAATGTTGTTTATTATTACTTTATTATTTCTTTAAATTACCATTCTGTATGAAATGTGCTATATAAACTTACAGTCATGAGAGGTGGGATTTTTGACTAATGAGATTTTGCTGTGGGCAGCACTTCTAAAGTAGAAAAGAAAAGATGTAAAAAAAAAAAAAAAAAAAATTGTCCCATTGCTTGTTGCAGTCATGGCTGCTTTGGACCAAAAGCAGTAGGCAAAAGCACCAAAAAAAGCATTAATGAAGGGTAATAGGGTAATGCTGTCTATTAAAATGGTTGAAACCAAAAAAAACTAAACTTTTGCATGGGGCCACATTTAGTGGAAACCGAGTTTATTCCTAATGAGAATCAGTGATATTCATTGTATTTTTAGCAGCTGCACACATGGTTGTCTGGTTTAGAATGATTCAGTTGCATTGGAAATCACATGTTTGGTTGCCTCTGAGAAGAATCTATGTGGTTTTATTCTGAAGAGACACAGCATGAGTCAAATATGCACTGATGGCAATCATTATTTCAACGGTCTGAGGTGTAACTTAAGCTTAATTCATGAGTAAACAACTGCAGAAGACAAATCGCATCTGCATTACACACAGCAGACAATCATGTAGTTTGTTGCTCTTACTAGCAGATAAAACAAAACTTGGGCTAAACTTAATATGAGATAAGTGATGCATCCAACTCACTCTAACTGTAGTCAGCAGATGTTTGAATTCCCAGTGCATGCAGTGAAGAGATTGTAACGGACTGATTCCAGAGCTTGTTGACGTTGGTATGAGAGACAGGGCTCACTAAGAGAATCAAGAGACTATTTATTTGCAGATTTCTGCTAATTAATGAGGCCTGGGGACATAAGGACTTCTCAGACTGATGGAGAATCAATGTAAATCTAACAAAGATGCTAGTTTGAGTACACATAAGGGGGATATGCTCTTTAAATTTGCTACTATCTTTGGAGGCCTCTATTTATTCATGTTTTTAAAGCTGTACAGCTGTCATTACAGTCAGTTTACAGTCTCAGTGATGGAATTTTTAATATTTAATTTTTAAAAGTTCATTCAAGGTCAAATGAGTGTTAATTTGCTATGAAAGCCATTGTGTATTGTAATAGACAAGGCATGATATAGCACAAGTTGTAAATTGGTAAAAGAATTCTAGTAATGCTGGACTTGGCAGACCAGTTTACAGTCCTTTGTTATAAAATATACTATGCTATGCTACATTCATTTAGTCCAGCCAATTCTACAAGTATGCTAACTACTGTACATGTGCATTTCTTTTTACAGAAACTGGTGTGCGTATGTGGTGACCAAGACTGTGAGCTGTGTGGTGGAAGATGGAGTGGAGACTTACGTGAAGCCTGACTATCAGCCGTGTTCCTGGGGCATTCAGTGTGCCCGTGTTGTAGTGTAAGCGCTTCTTTTTTATCCATATTGGACATTTGTTATCTCTCTCTAACATGTTTAATAAATTATATTATTATTATCGGTATATTCAGTATACAGTAGATTTACTGAATAGAAAGTGTTGTTTGTGTGCCTGTCAGAGCATTAAGCCCAACAGATGTCTTTTCCAAACAACAGGTAATTTGCTCCATAAAAGGCTATAACAATGCCATTTTGGGCCAGCAAACAACCCAGCTACCTAAAGCAGTATTTCTCTGTAACAGGTGGCTAAGACCAGCTAATAACCAGCCTGAACTACTTAGAAGCCAGCTAACGTAGTCAAAGCATAATAGTGGCGAAATTGTTGTCTGTATGGGCCGGTTGCATCAGCTGTAAAGGGACACTAAGTTACAACATCTGTGTCATTATTTCATGATTAAGTATCCTATTTCAGTGGAAACCAGAAGTTACAGAAGGTAAAATTAACCTTACCAGGAGAAACTGAAATTTAGAGCACATCTGCTTACAAATTTAAAGGCTGCTGTTGGATCACTGAAAGTAAATGTCATATAATGTGACTATGCATTACTTTACAGAGCCTACGAGGTACAGTCTATCTAAAGAACAAATGGTGCAACCAAATTAAGTACAGAGCCTACAAACCATCTAAGTAGTTGCTAAGTCTCTCATGTTGACTTTATGTTCCAGTTTAAGAACTAATGAACAGCTGGTGCAACCCACCCTGATGTTTACACGAACAGTATGTATGTTGTAACTTGCCAACATAGGCAGCACAATAAACAGTCTGTTTTTGCATGTGGCATGAAACAAGCCTCAAAGTTGGGTACCATTTGCTGTATGTTATTTAGCTTAATGCTAGTTGTATGCTGCTTTACCATGACACTTTAGCATATCCATGTTACGCATCTGTTTGTTGATATAAACATGCACCTATCAGACTTCAAATCAGTCAGAGCATTTGAGGTAAAAGCAAGTCTGTTTTTCTGACCTTTATTTTAGTGCACTCTAAATAAGTGGAACCACTAGGTACTACATCAACTAATTTCAGCCAGGAAACAGATGTTGAAAGCTAACATCATCAACATTCATAGACACTAGAATATACCACATCACATTTTACTGGAAATATGAGTCATTAAAGTCTAAGAAATACTAAAAACATTGTGTTTAAATAGTAAAGCTAATGTCAACAAATGGAGATAAATAGAATGTAGTTTGAGGATGCCAGGATTAGTAAGTGTGTGCAATGCGAGGTGGTTTCTAGTTGCTGGAAATGTACTGAACTCCAGCTGCAAAAGCTTAATCCAACTCCTTTAGATTCAGCACACACACACACTGCTACAGTATGTATGGAATGAGGTGGCATGCCATTCCAAACTCTACAACCAGCATGCCACAGGAATTAGGCTTAAAACCTACTAAAATACCACCACTTATTTTTGCACTCACCCAGTAGAGTAGAGTGACCCCTTTTTCCCCTCTTTTTCTTCTCACAGGGGTTATGGAACAAACAGAGCATGGAGACAAGAATTCAGTGTCTTAAGAACTGTAACCAAAAATCCTTGGGAAAAAAGAAATGCTAAAATTGCTTCCTATTGCACCTTAATATGATGCTGATGTATGGGTTCAAGGCTAACAGTGATGTTTCAGTATATATTTGTTTATTTGAATGACACAGTGAACTTGAGAACTAGACTACTAGTCAGAATTACAACATAAATACAGTATAATGTCTGATGATATGGTCTTATACAATCTTTCTTAGAAATCACTAACCGTGAGTATTAAACTTCAGCAAGTAGTTTTATAGTTTTTTGATGACAAAACATATGAAAGTTCCCATAGATTGAAGGAGGGATCTAAAGATATGTTTCCACCATAACCCAGCCCTTCATTGAATAAGAGGTTTATACAGCTGGCCGGCATATGTCTGTGTAGCAACTAGCGAAAGTGGTATGAATGTGCTGAGAATTAATTTTGAAACATACAGTATATGCTATGAATGTCTTCCTCCATTCTTGGACCAAAAACTGTATGCAATACAGCCTGTGTTTTTCAAGTGTATGTCTGGGTATGTGGGTCTCACTCCGACAGCAATGTGCAGAAATTAATTTGTTGAGAAGTGAGTGTTGCAATACAATACTGTTTCCAGAAGGGATCGATTTGTTTAAAGTGAGAGTCTGTTTAATATGGAATATATTATACAATATACAGAATTGTGAATCATAAGGTAATGCATGTACTAGGCCTGGATAGTTTTTGTTGTTTTAGACTGTATTGATTGTTTGTATCATCATATAATTTGTATTGTTTGATTGTTTCTTAGTTCCATGTATTTCACATTTCAAACTAGACATTGCAAGTCAGGAAATATGGCATGCCAAGATTTATCCCAGCAGTGTCCAAACTAGGAAATTTCAAGCTTTCATTCAAATGGTTTTCATGTGTTTATAGGTACCGGACCTACATGAGGCCCAGATACAAGGTGGCTTACAAAATGTTAACAGAAATGGAGTGGAAGTGTTGCCATGGATACAGTGGAGAAGACTGTAATGATGGACCAAACGGGGGATCTGATACTCAGGTCTCAACAAGCAGACCTTGGCCTAGACCACAACCAGGACAAACTGGAACTAATACCGGTCATGGACAGAGCGGAGGGAATGGTAAGTCACTGTTTTCTCGTGGTCCTCAGACTATGCTGCAAATTTTCTCAATAAAATTTTAACAAGGGGTTTCACCAAAAAGTCTCTCACTGATTATTCATTTTGGAGGATACCAAAACCCATTGGTTATATTTGGATGTCTTTGTTGGCTGTAGTTGCTCACGCAGTTGTCTAACAATGTCTGGCCTTTTTGATGTTCTCGATTCTTTCATACCTGCATCTTCTGCATCTTTCAAGCACATCCAAATTTAACTCAGTCTTTACAGAAATACTCCAAAATGTTACAACTGGCCACTGGAACAATGTTTTGATTGTCAGAGTTGACAGGACTGTGAATTCTGGGTCTGCCAAACTATTGCTAATCTTTAAATAGCTACTGACCATCTTAAAATTACCATTGTGTTTGATCTTTGCCTAGGGAGAGGTGACAATGACAAGATGAAGCAACTGGAGGACAAAATCCAGAAGTTGAACAAAGACCTAACTGACCTGCAGTCAACTCTGCGTGGCATGAATGAAAGATTCCAAGAGGAAATGCATAAACCAGGTTTTAATAGTGGCAAAACACCAGCTGATGCAGCCCAGCCTGAAATGAAAGAGACCATCCATAACATTCAGACTAAGCTTGATCAGTTGGACAACCGTACTCAAGCTCATGACAAGACTCTAGTCAGCATCAATAACCACCTTGTGAATGGAAAGGGAGGAGGCAATGACTTAGACATTGGGGGAGTAGGAGAAAACAGGTTCAACACCATGAAGGAGGAAATCCTCAGAGAGCTTGAACGTCGAGTGACTCTTTCATGTTCTGCCTGTCAATCTGGAGTTGAAGACTTGAGAAGGCAACAGCAAGAAGATCGGGAGAGGATCTTGGCTCTGGAAAAGCAGATTAATGCCATGGACCAGCGTCACCGCCAGACTCTTGATGGTTTGCGCCGAGACCTCAGCCGGTCTCAAGGCTGCTGCGACACTGTAACAAACCTCAGTAGACGACTTAATGACATGGATAGGAAGATAAGCTCAACGTCAGAGGCCTATGACAAGCTTCAGGATCGTCTGAATAGGGAACCAGGAGGAACTGAAGGCGGTGGAAATTTTGGAGGAATAGGTGGACAAGGACAAGTTCCTATAATGCCAGATCTTTTCAATGATAATCTAAAAGACCTGGAGAGACGGCTCAACAACACTGTCCAGAAGGCAGAGGAAAACTGTGCTTATATGGAGACTAACATACGGGACTCATTCCAGGAGGAACTCAGAAATCTTCGCGAAGAATTCAATGATCGTATTCTGGACCAGGAATACAGGATTAATGACATGGACCATGATATAGGAATCGTTAAAGAAACTGTATTTGATCTTGATAAGCGCCTATCTCGGCTTGAGAATACAACATCCTTCATAGACAGGAGATTGAGTGAATGCTCTGGGTGCTCAGGCTCAAGTTCTGGGTCAAGTCCAACCGGTGGTAGTCCAAGCCCTAGTGAGACAGTGAAGTTTTTGGAGTGGAGAGTCATTGCAAATGAAGATGAGATCAAGAGGTTTGACACACGACTCAAGGATCTCTCGGTGTCCGGTGATTCTCTTGAAGATAGGGTCATTAACCTCAGCCATGATGTTCGCAAGATCAAAGCACTAACTGGAGACAATGGGGAACACTTCAACAGGATTGTCATGGAGATTGAGAACTGTGACGTGTGCAGCACAGTGGAAGATGACCTAAAGAAACTCAAGAACATCACAAACCATGCCATGGACAGATGGCAGAAAGAAATGAACTACATTAAAGGTAAAACTGACTCTGGTCAGCCGGGTTGTGTGGATGTTTGCTCCAGTTTGCAGAATGAGATGGATCAGTTGAAAGAGGAGGTACAGAAATGCAGTGGTCAGTGCAAGATCAACCTGAATACTCCAACAGGAACGGAATCAGGAACAGGTCACCAGTATGACCCACAGAAACCACTGGATGGACACAGTGTCATCAGCAGTAATACCGGTGACCTCAGGTCAATTCAGGGAGAACTGTCTGAGGTCATATTAACCTTCAGCTCCATCAATGACACACTAAAAGGTCTGGAGCATGTGGTCCAGAAACATGACAGTGTTATCACTGACCTTGGAAACACCAAAGACAAAATTATATCTGAAATTGACAAGATCCAGCAGGAAATGACAGAACACATAGAGGATAGCAGGATACGTTTTGACAATATGGATCGAGATGTACGTCGCTTTGGGAATAACTTTGTGGTTGAGATGGGTGACTGCAAGAGGACTGGCGATGGTCTGGATAAGAGGCTCTCTAAACTCGAAGTGGTTTGTGGTCGGCTTGACTCTGTCTCAGACAATCTTCAGAAGATCAAAGAAGGCCTGAACAAACACGTGTCTAGCCTGTGGAACTGTGTCAATGGGCTAAACAACACAGTGATCTCACACAGTGGGTTCATTGAGATCCTCCAGAACACACATCTGGATGATATCCACGGCAAGATCAAGAGACTTAATTCCACAATGGTCCACATCCTCAAGGAGTTCCAGAACTTAACTGAGAATGACTTGACAGGTCTGACTTAAGTGCTTAAAGTAGAAAGTCAAAATTAGAGTTTTAGTAACATTTGACAGCCTGTCAGAACATATTCTAAATTTTCAGCACCAGTAACTAACATAGCTCCTAGATTTTAATGGATATCAGGGTTGTACACCATTCTGAATTGAACTGAGAATGGATTTGATTTTAATATTTTACCCATAATGCAATTCCCAGAGTGCATTACTTTCTTGAATGTCTTTTCCCGCATTTCCACCGAAATTACCCGGAACATTTGTACCAGGAACTTTTTTCCCCAGGAACTTTTTTCCCCCCAGACCTGTCGCTTTCTGCGTTTCCACCGTGGTCTAAAGTACCGGTAAGATTAGGCAAATAGTCCGGTGACGTAGGTCTGCGCGCGTTTCTCAATACAAAGTATGCTGATTTTGGACTTGCATCCTCGGTAGTTCGGACTTTGCGCATTCGCCTCGGGAGTGTGATGTCCGCGACGACGCAAATCTGGTAATTCTGCAAACAGCAGCGTACTTGATAACATCAGTCAGCTCGCCTTGGTTACTGCAATTTTCCTCAATGTATATTTACAATAAAACGAAATAGGATATCAAATACCACTGCCTCCTTTCATTTTCATTTGAAGATAATAATAGCCGCAGAAATGTGCTTAGACCAAAGACCAAAGATTACCTGTTAGATTTACTCAAAATGAATTATATTTTATGTATAACCACTAAAGAGACATCAGAGCCAGCGACACATATCAGAAGGACTAGCCGAGGTGAATCTTCTCACCGGATACATGATCACTGAGCTCCCGCTGATCGCGTGGAGCTGACCGTCTCGGAAATCAATGAAACACATTATTAAATAGGCGCTGTCACTATAAATAAACCACAGATTTGAGTTTTAAACAACTATATTCTCGCCTTTAAAATTACATTTCATGACATAATAACAGTAATATTTTGAAAATGATCAGAATAAATGGTGGTTGAAGGGACTTTCTGGGGGGCATTTTTTTACCTGGAACTTTATTTAGTTCCTGGTTCCTGGGGTGGAAACACACCGAGTACCAGCCCAAAGTCCCTAGTTCCTGGGTAAAGTTCCAGCGGTGGAAACGCGGCTTTTGAATTACAATTCAGTGAACCTCTCTTGCTGTCATTCCTATTCAAATTTCAATTCAACTTCCTGTGGGGTGTGCCCATTCAATTCAAATTCACACACATTCAAAGGGAGATGATTCTGAAATTTACACAACCCTGATGGATATGAAAAGACAAACTTTTTTAATTACTTCCTTTTTCATTATAGGTTTACCTGGACCACCAGGTCCGCTGGGAGAAAGAGGGCTCCCAGGTCCACAGGGACCTCCAGGTAATGATGGACCACCAGGTATTCCAGGCTTACCTGGGCCAAAAGGACCTCCTGGTGAGAAACCTTGTTTTTGTCCAAGGATTAGTGAAAATTTTCACCCAAAATTAATATTTTGTCATTATTTACTTATTCATGGTGTTTTTCCAGCTTGGCTGTATACTGCACTTTTCTTATATGGAAAGCAGAAGCTCAGTTTCTAGCAGAAGCTCAGTTTCTTAGCAAGATCTCCTTTTGTGTTTCATGAGTGGAAAAAAAAATACAAAATTTTGGAATGACATGAGAATGAGTAAATTTCAGAATGACAATTGTAATTTTTGGGTGAACTAGACACGTCATATTACATGACACATGCACCATATTTTAAAGTGATTCAAATTTAGCTTTCTCCTTTTTTAGGTCTCAGAGGAGAGAGAGGTATGTATTTTATTTGCTTTTAATTCTTTTAGCAGCCATATCCTAGTCAAACACTGAGGTTATTTTAAGTTGTGGCAATGTTTGGAATGAAGGCAAGAATTCAGTGAGATATGTGTAAAGTGTCTTTTTGCATGAAAGTCAGTGATTTTTCTGTCTTAAGTGTTGCGCCATGAGCTCAGTTGTTATTGGCAGTACTGGGTCAATAGTTGAGCCAAAGGTCAGCAGCTGATAACTAAAACTGGTTGTGTAAAGCATGTCTATATAAGGATGAATTTAGGGTTAAGAACTGATGTCAACAATTTGAAAACACATTTTAGAGCTTTCTTTTAAAAATGTACTGTTGTGATAATTTCAGGTATGGCCGGCGCAGATGCCAACATACCACGTCTTTCCTTCTCAGCAGCTCTAACAAATCCCATGGTTACATCTGGAACAATCATTTTTGATAAGATATTGGTAAATGAAGGAAACTATTATAATCCACAAACAGGTAATCTTGGCACTGCTGATAGACAGTCTATTTGCAATTCTACTTTGGCATGAAGCAAAAATAATGTGGAAGGATTGGAGCCATGGAAAACTGTATACATGTTTGTTTTTTCTTGAATACAGGTATCTTTACTGCACCACTTGATGGACGCTACTTCTTTAGCGCTATCCTGACAGGTCACAAAAATGAGAAGATTGAAGCTGTGCTCTCCAAGTCTAACTATGGCATGGCTCGGGTGGATTCGGCAGGTTACCAACCGGAAGGGTTGGAAAACAAACCCATGGCCGAAGCAAAACCAACACCAGGGTCTCTGGCTGTCTTCAACATCATCCTGCCCCTTCAGGTGGGCGATACAGTCTGCATAGACCTGGTCATGGGCAAACTGGCCCATTCAGTGGAGCCTTTAACTATCTTCAGTGGTATGCTTCTATATGAAGATGTGTAGTGGTCTTTTCAATGATTAGCACTGAGACTAATCAGAAGACCTGCAAAACGACGGGGCTAGAAAGAGACACTCTAAATGATGTTTATCCATCTGGGATGGCGATGCACATGCTGTGCATTAATTTTCCTTCGGTATCGTATCCAAATGTACGGATGTTGTTAGACCTCCTATGAACTCCTTGAACAGAGAATATAGTTTTAAGTGGAGGAACTATTGCCCTTGATATGTAATCCTAACCCGCATTTTGGAGAAGTGTTGTAACAAATACTACTGCAGGTTTGTACGACCATTGTTGACAATGTTCTTATTGAGATATTTCCATGTTATATGAATCACAGACATGAGTTAAGAGTAATCTCTCATGCACCGAAGATGACTGTGAGGTCTGTTTGACTTCCCATGTATGCCACTGCACGGTAAAGTACTCTTCTGCCAAAGAGCTTGACTCGCAGTCAGGGTTATATAGGTTAGGCTGATGGGTGTGGAATTTGGGAGATCTGATGAAAGGAATTCATATTTTTGCTGTGAATGTTCAAATCCTGTGCTCCTTTTTCTGCTTTGAGTCAAGGCATGATCTTTAAACGTACCATATGTGCCTTAGTTTGAATTCTTTCTAATTCATTTTTATATTGGAAGTGCCAAGTTTTCTAGGAGTAACATCCTGCTCTTGCCAAAGATGCTTTACTTAATTAAATATGTGGTTTGTAGTTAAGGGTTTCAGGAAGCATTCAATATGTTATCCAACCTGACAATCAGTGATGTATATCGTTGCTTTCCATGCAAACTCTGCCTCTGGAAAAGAGATGAATGCAATGAATTCTTAGTTCCTCAGGCACACGGTTTCCACAGTGGCTTATCTAACCAAAGAGAAAGGGCTTTTTGTACATGCATCATCCTTTTGAGATCCTGTTGAAGCGTTTACAAAGACATCAGTTCTACTGGAGTGGAGAACCGTTGCATTTTGCTCCATATTCATATTCCCAGCCTGAGCGCTCAATGGACATTATTATCAAACAGAGCCTGTCCTTAATGTGGTGCAACAAAATGCCTTTGAAGAATAACAAGTCTGAGGATTCAGAGGGTGTCCTTCAACTCTTTCTTGCTGTGAGGTCTCACTTGAATTTTACTGTACGGCAGCCCAAAGAATTTTGAACTACGCGGCTTTTGCTTTTTCTTGTTAAAAAAAATGCATGTGCAATTTCACAGCACCTTGAGAGAAAAGATCTCAGTGTGATGCTATGAATTTTCAGACATCATATTGTCTAGAATGTTGAAAATTAAGGCCGCTATCTTTTATGTGCTGTTTCATTTATTATTTTTAGTTATAAAGAGATTCCCCAGCTCATAAAATGGAAGCTACGGCAGCAATGTAAGCATTAAAACATCTATTTACATGTAAAAGAGACCAAATCTAAGATTTTATAGTTCCCTCTCATGGTTTAACCTGTTACCTTGAATGTGTACATTGGCAACACGTGTGTTTCAAATAAAGATATTTAATTTTACACATTTTACTTTCTGCTGAACTCAGTGTTATGGGGTTTTGTCAGGTATATTGGATTACTTGAAGACATACCATTTCATTTAGCACTGGCATTGTTCAAAACACTAAGCAGACTACTACTGTTCATTGTCTCAAACACAATGAAGAGCGTTTTGTAGTCAAGAACAGTAATTCTCTTGAATAGAATTCCAGTCAGTGATTGATGGTGCAATTTCTGCCACTGTCTGTGACTTCTCTATTTAACATGGAAAAAGTCCATACTGGAGTTGCTGGATCATTTGTCAAAGCAAAATGTGATTGAAAACATTGTTCTCAAATAGAAAAGACCCACTGTTTCTGTTTTTAAAGAATATTTTTAGAGGCATGTGCATAGAAACACTGTGATTAAGGAGAGGAGTGCACAATGCATTTAGTTTTCTACATCGCAAGCCACAGCAGTCGTTTGGAGATTGGCTTGTGATTTAATAAAAAATAATAATAATAATTTCTGGGTGTCCATCCATAGTCATACTGGGATGTAGTTTTGGTGAATAATGCCTTCTGTTTGTCAAGTCACTGGTGTCTAGACAAAGTGTTGGCATGTGAACCTCCTGACCTCATTCTGATATGTGCCACCATTGGGAGTTTTTTTTTTTTCTTTCATTTCTTCATACTGTATTTCTGTATTGCTTTTTCTACTTTAACAACCCGTAATCCAGTCTGTAGGGAAGGTCAGTCTGTTTTTTCCTTTCTTTGATGAGGTCAACATGAAACAGCACACATAACCCATTCTATTTTTGTAATGAAACATATTTCCAAATTAAACAGAATATTCAAAGTAAATGTAGGATGAAAAATTATTTTATCCACTAGGAATGGATCGTCCAAAGTGCAAAATGGAGAAAGAGCTGAATGTGAATTTTCAGTGTAATGAAGAAGAAACAACATTGGCATGCACATTGACAAGGATCTGGAGACTGATGCCTAACTTCAGCCAAATGGAAAAGTTTTTTGTAAAGCCATTGTATATTACTGCAAAAATGTAGTCAAGATTTTAGAAAAGATGCATAACTTTCAACAACTATATAGCTATTGGCTATTATTTGGCTTTTGGTTTTCCTTGTCTTCTCAGCTCATATTCATGTTTGTGGCTGAAAAGGAAAGTTGGTTCTGAGGTACAGTAAGTTATTACATTTTTATGAAATATTAGTCTTTTTTTCCCCTTTGTAATAATGTGCACTCATGAATCTTTGCTCATGGGGTCAGTTTCATGCTAAGCATGTTTAAAGTTTGAAAAGTAAGAACTACAATTACCAAAATTATTTGCATTTGACTGTCAGTGATTGCTACAGATTTCCAGGCATGTGATACACTAAGTATTTCCACAAATTTGAGAAAAGAGTGCATTTTACAGTATATGCTTTAAAAAAAAAATGTTTATACATAGACTTCCATGTGTATAAATTTTTCCCTAAGTAAATGTCAAACAGATATAGTCAGACAGACAGTGTCATTATTGCACAATGGGTGTGGTTAAAGAATCCATGTAGTGCTGGCCAGCTGTGTCTAAATGGGATTGGGTAGGAAAATGTAACATATTCTTTGTCTTTCATCTTGTTCACTTATATTCAGCTTTCTTCCCCTCTTTTTCTCTGCATAGAGTGCAAACACACAGGCTTGTGCTCCCCACTGCTGCAAAGATGCTTGCCAACTCTTCAGTATCAATCAGGGAACAATATCCTTGAACTCCTCCTCATAACTCATGAGTATTATCAAAGCACTGTTGGATAGTATGCTAACAATTTTTTCTTCATCACAGGTTTAGGTTAAAAGTAAAAAAAAAAAAGTGTCTTATGCTCACCAAAGCTGAATTTATTTTATCAAAACTACAGTAAAAATAATTATAATAATATTGTGAAATATTATTTGACTTAGATATTGATTTGGTGCTCAATTATTAATAAAGGTTATTAAAATCTTCACTGTATTTTGATCAAATAAATGCAGCATAAAAAACTAAAAATTGTCATTATTCTGACCAGTAGTGCCTCAGTGATCCTAAAGTTAAATTAGGACACACACACAGACACACACACACACACATATTTTTTTAATGCGTAAGTGAAAGTTGTAAAACAAGTCTTCTTCAATTAATTTATTAATTCTAATACATTAGAACATCAGTAGAATATACCTTCATTATTTAGACTTGTCCTTTGCATGTGCATTAGTCTTTTCTATGTGATGAAACATTATTCAGTACCTTATCTTGTCTTGACAAAGACTAGTGGCTTACAGAACTAGTTAAGTTTATCAGCATGCTTCATGTCTGTACTACATTCCTGCTGTGCACCTTTCCGCCAAGTTCAGTGTAAAATTCCATCATATCCATGGACACCGCATTTTTTGCCTGCAATCTGGCAGCCAAATGTGAGAGCATCCTGTAGGCTGCCCCCTGCAGAAAAGAGAAAGGATCCAGCTTGATTTATATACACAACTTACAACAACCCCTTACTTATTTGTGTTTCAGAATCAGACCTTCATCCTTACCGTTTGAAAGATTATAGATCACAGAAGCATTGAACGTATCTCCTGCTCCAAGTGTGTCTACAAGCTTCTCAGGCGGGAATGCATCTGAATGGATGATTACACCATCGGAACCCATGGCATCTGCTCCCTTTTCCGCCCAGGCACAAATAAGGGTAGCTCTAGACACACAACCAAACTCATCTAAACACATAGAACAGCTAATATTTCAAAAGAATGTACTCTTAAACAGCCATTAAGAATAATACGTTTTTGGAACACTAATGACATCTAGTGGTCATTTTAATCCACTGACTCACCCTTTCCTCAGGCGACCACAGAAACCCTTCAATGCAGCAGCAGCTGAGGTAAACCCAAATTGCTGGGCCACATCCTTACTAACAAAGACCTGATTGAAAGCAGTGACAGATAAACAGGCTGTGTAGTGTACAGGCATGCCTCAAAGCTTATCAGCTGTCCTGCATTCTTAAAGGCACACTGAGATTTCCACAAAAATTTAATGCACGGCTCCTTTAAATCTTATGCTTCTTGCGTGGTCATTTATTGAATATTTTGTTGAATATATAATTATTACATATTATTATCAAAATATGTGGCTGCACAAGAGAAATAATTGTAGAATGCACAAAGCTGAATTTTCAAGTTTCAAAAGGGTTGGTTAATATTTTTGTGATTCTTTAATAAATACGAAGTTCAAATCTATTTACATTTGCAATGGCGTTTATTTGAAATTTAAATATTTTGTAAAAGTCTAAATGTCTTTACTATACCACTTTTGATAAATGTAATGCTTTCTTAATTAATCACAATAATAAAATAATAATAAAACAATCACACTGACCCCAAACTTTTGAACAGTAGTATACGTATAAATTACAATGTATACATTTTAATTAAATATATATATTTAAATGAATTTTGCAGATCAAAATGTACTTATTTTGTGTGATCTGCCAGTCCAAAATCAGTTTACAAAGAACATTTGACTATGTGGTTTATCCATGTAAAATTTGAGAAGTAGTAAAATCATACCAAATCACCAAGAGGGAAAAGCTGGTAGAGGGGTTCCCTGGTTTTCTCGATTTCCACAGAGATGGTGATTCTGTTCTTCTCTTCCTGTTTGCTGTTATGCTCTCTCACCCTCTCAATCATCTTCACTTGTTCGTCAGCATTACGGCCCTGACAATGCATTCATAAAACAATCAGCTCTACTATTCTATACTTGTGGAATAAAACTATTAAACACAGACCAGAAGGTTTCAGTGTGACTAGTGAGAACTTGGAGTGTTACTCGGAACAAGTGAAACATATTTGGTGGACACTCTCACCTCCCAGTGGATCCACTTGTAATGGCTCAGGTCCACCTTTGAAAAATCTTCTACAGAAACATCTGGCAAGTTTCTAATGAAAGTTCAGCAATCAGTAAATAATAATTGTACTTTGTGTACATGATAGATCACTATCCATTATTTTGATATGATCTGCTGTAATCATATAATACAAACTGAATCAGTGAAAGGTCTGTATAGTGTAAAAACCCTAGATTATTGCCTGTCAGTTTGTATAGAGTAAAGCATTTGTTAACAGTTATCAGTACAGGCAAATACTCAGCTTTGGGCTGTGATTACAAGATAATTGTGATTATAAACCAAAGACTGTTTCTCAGCAAAGAGGGAAAAGGTTTTGTTAGTTTTAGAGACTAGAAATATTATTCAAGGCTGAGATGAAAATAAGTGTTGTTTTATATATTAGTTTGCTACAAACAAAGCAAATGAAAGTAAGGATAATGTACATTCAGCCAGTCTTAACCACAAAAACAAACCTTAACCGGGTGATTAGGACTTTATCCGTTTCTGCCACGGGATAAAAGAATTAAAAATGTTATTGTGACTTTTTATCTCACAATTCAGATTTTTATCTTCAAAATTCTGAGAAGAATTTTTTTTTTTTAGATATAAACTCACAATTATGAGAAAAAAGTCAGAACTGCAAAATATAAATGTTTTTTTTTTCAGACTCAGATTTTCCTCACATATCCTGAGTTTACATTTCGCAATTTTTTTTTCTTAGAATTCTGAAATTCTTACATGACAATTCTATTTTTTGTTTCCACTAAATTAAAAATAAAAAAGTTAATTGCAACTTTTTTCTCACAATTGCTAGTAAATATCTCACAATTTCCAAATGTATGTATGTATCGATCTATCTATCTATCTATCTATCTATCTATCTTTCTATCTATCCATATATATATATAAGTCAGAAATGCAAGATGTTAACTTTATATTTCACAATTCTGATGAAAAGTCCATACTGTGAGATAAAAAGTTACAATTACCTTTTTTAATTTATTTAAAAACAAGCTGACTGAATGGCTGACTGGACATTATGCCACTTATTACACGGCTGCTTACCAGATCAATTTATATAAAGATGCATCATGATGTAAAATTCATAATTCATTTATATAGATTAGTGGTTATTATATAACATATACAATATATATAATATCACATATACAATATTTGGCCATAGAATGCAGCGATTGATCTTTCAGAATCAAGTATTACAGAAAGCCGTGGAATAAGTTAGTAAGCTAGTTAATAAGCTTTGACATTGTGTGCTGTTGTGTGTTGTTTAAAACAATTAAATAAAATAATCTTGTGTAAAACAGACATCTAACTGAAAATAAATGAACTGAAAATAACAAATCTCCCCCACTCCCAAATTCAAGCATTCAAATTAATGCATGCAAGGCCAAATTGGTATGATTTGTTAATGGCAGCTACTTTAAGACTAAATTATTGTCAATTACAGCAGTGCCACTCTCAGATTATGTTTGAGAATTAGAACTGGTAATTTACCAGGTACCCAGTCCATCTACCTTTGGCTGTGTTATGATTATTGTGACTTTGGATGCTACTCTTACGTGTCTGAGAGCACGACAGTGCGAGAGCCCTTGGTGGGACACACCACACAACAGGCACACGGGGTCTCACCCCACGGCTGCCAAGCCAAAAAAGATATGTCCACCCCACGCCGTGCAAAATCCCCCACGATGAAACTAGTGCAGCAAACAGAGAGGTATTGCAGTGACCCATATGCACTACTGAGTGATTTGGGCAGGAAACATATAACAGGCTCAGAAAGCGTGCCACACAGAACTTTGAACCATACACCTTCAATGCAACCTTTAAAGAGAAAAGGCATTACCACTTTTAGAAATGTGCATATTTTTCGTTTTGATGTGATCTGCTGCGACACCCGTCCTGTGAGCAAAGACCTTCATAGTACTTACACACAAACTCGCACACAAACCTGTTCATATGCAGAATTGTACGGCTTCCTGTCGTCACACTGCTGATTACTACAGAAGCTGGAAAGGAGCATTCAGCATGCTCCAGAAGAAGAGAGATGTCAATCTTGTACATTTGAAAGTCATTCAAGATGAAGCTAGAAGAACAAATTAGCAAGGAAAAGTATGTAGCGTATGTAAACTAAAGCTGTGTGAGGGCTAGGGAAGTGTATTTCTGCTGATGTAAGTTGTAGTAGTAAGAAAAGATGAAAATGCACGTTCCTTCAGAAATCATTCTAATATGATTTGATGCTCAGGACATTTCTTATTATTACTAATGTTGAAAGCAGTTGAGCTATGTCATTATTATTCATATGTATAAAATGTACATATGAACCTGAAAATGTTGTTGCATATTAGTAGGTAGAGAACACTTACTCAGCTACTGGTCCAGGAGCCAAAGACCCCATAAATGCACACGGAGCCCCAAGCAGAGACAAAACTGTGCACGTGTTTGATGCATTTCCTCCCCTCTGCCATCTCTGAGACAAACACCTACAAACCAGCTGCACGTTATTTTATAACACCTGTGATGCAACATTAACTACAGCGCTATAGCAAGATGTTCTGTATGATCAGACTGGTTATGCGTTTAGAACGCTAACGCAAAAAGGTGCATCAAAAAATGAATAGTAATTATACAAGTTTATCAGAATTTTTTCACCTTGTATCAGTATCTTCTTCCGGGTATTTATCCACAACATTTATGATATCCAGACACACCAACCCAATGCTGAGTATCTTTTTGTCTTCCATATTCTCCCTGAAGAAAGAAACACTGAACTATGGACTTCAGACGAAAGGTCATTACGATACTGTTCCGCACAGGAGCAGGAGAGTGTTTATCTTTCAGAGAATGGGAGAGCGTAAACATGGGCACGAAGTTTGACGGCTTTTACCGAGTGTGAACGAAAGTGTCAGCACGACAATTCCCGATTTTTATCGAGTGCAGCCGAGACTGTGCTTCCGTTACGCTTTTGTAGTAAGTTCTCAAATGCATTTTTTGTTTACAATAATTCCTAAATATTTTAATGTACACACGATCTGATATGCTTTCAGTTGGCCCACTGCCATGTTTTTTAATGTGATTTATTAGTTCTGAAGACTAGGTAAACACGTAGATAAGAAATGGAGTTCTTAGACTTCAAAAAGTGTGGTGAGCAGGGTGGCGGAAGGCAACCTGGAGGTCCTCCAGATCTATAAACGTCTGCAATATGTACGGGAAAAGAACAAACCACTTATAAATAAGATTGTCAGCGTGGGTGTATCCAGTCTGATAAATCTGACCGAACTCAAACAGGGCCTCAGTGCCTTGTATCAGGCCTCTTTGGACCGTGATGAAGACCTGGTACAGTTCCGTCTGTCCCTGAGAGCCCATCCTGACATACAGCACAAGAAGAGCCGCACACCATTGATGCTGGCTGCACAGTTGGGCTACTACAATATTGTGTATCTTTTGATCATAAATCATGCAAATACAAATCTCACAGATGAAGAGGGGAAAGGTAGGAACATCTTTTTTATGTACAGTACTATACAATTTTAATGGGACTTATTTACAATTTGTTTACCTGTTGAAGTCTCAAAGTATAACCCACACTGGGTTATAGGTGAAAAAAAAATAAAATAAAAATAAGGCCATGTTTTTTTTCTTATTCTTTTATATAATATTTCATTTCATTTACTAATCATACATGCTCTTAATTTGTAGGGGTGTTGTTCTACTGCATCTCTCCAGCTAAAGAATATGCTTTCTGCCTGCAGATGGCGCTCAGGTGCAATGCAAATGTCAACAATGTTTCTAACTCAGGGAAGTCACTGCTTGTGTTCTTCTCCTGTGAGAATACAAAGGACTGTGAAGACCTCTGCATTAGCATTTTGGAGAAAGGAGCTGATTATAGTTAGGATTAATGTTCCCTTATATTTTTGATCTCTTTTACAAAGATATAATATTACAAGAACTTTTATGGCTCATGTAGTATGATATAGTGATAATATGAAGCTCATATTAGGACAAAAAATAAATAAATATTCAGAGCAATTTGGTGCAGTTGCTAATACTAATATTTATATGGCCAAAAGTATGGTGAAATTTAGATTTCTTGTAAAGTAAATCAATGAGATCTTTATAACAGTGTCACAGGCTGCTTATACAAAATGCATATAAATATCAATCATCACTCTCTCTCCCAATAATATTCTTTGTAAGATGATATTTAAATTTTTGCTTTATGGTCAAAGTGCTATAGTTTTATACAGTGATGACTGAGAGAAGAAAAAAACTTTTCCTCAATATGTATCATATTTGATACTCACATTTTAACATGAATTTGAAATAGAGAACCTGAAGAGTGATGTAATTTCATCGATTTGAACATGAGCAAAATTTGTTTTTGGAACTACTGAAGAATCTGGAAGGTCAACTTCCAAGTCAAATTAGCAAAAGCAATGGCCACAAAGCTGCCCTGAAGGAGCTCAAAAATGCAGAGAAAATGCATGTGAAGCTTTCTGCTTTTAGCAGGCTAAAAAAAGAAGAGTGGCAAATCTGCCTCATCATTGCCCATATGCACAATGCCACCTGAGCAGATCTCGATAAGAGAGGACAGTGGACTACTTTACTACATGATCAAGAACTACCAGCCGTTCACTGACACCAAACGTTTCAACCCAGACCGGCCACCAATTCACCCCATTGAGAATGATTTGGCTTGGTATATCGATAACCCTGAAAAGATCTATACCAACATCAGTTACTGTGTGAAGACTGGAGATCTAGAATCTCTCAGCCTGGCGTTTACCCAACAAGTGCCTGTTGATGTCAGAGATCAATTCTTTAAGACACCACTCATGACAGTGTGTAGGTGTGGCAACTACCAAGTAGCTAAATTCCTGAGGTAATGCTACTAAGAAAAATAAAGATTTACACTTTTAATGTATTTGGAGGACTGTTAGACTGTGTAATTTTAAAAACATTATGTTTCTTTGACTATATAAGGCTGATGTCAATGCAGTTGACCAGTTTAACTGGACGCCCCTCCACCATTCTTGCCATGCAGGTCATGTAGCCATTACCATCATGCTGGTGCAATCTGGAGCCGTGGTGGATGCAGTGGCAATTAATGGAGCAACTCCTCTCATGAGAGCTATTGAAAGCTGTCAATTCAGCTGTGTAGAGTATCTCATCAAATCTGGAGCCAATGTCATGGCAAAAAACAAGAGAGGTGCTGGGTCTGATATTGAAATATTATTTTGATTGGTTTTGATATACTATTGTTCAAAAGTTTATTAGGTTAGATTTCAATTAAGAATTTAAGATCTAAGAAGTTTTTAAAGAAGTCTCTTAAGGATGCATTTATTTGATTAAAAATACATAAAAACTGCAATATTGTGAAATATTATTACAATTTAAAATTACTGTTTTATATTCTAATATGTTTTTTAAAATATAATTTAATTATGTGATGCAAAGCTGAATTTTCAGCATCATTACTCCAGTCTCCAGTGTCACATGATGCTTCAGAAATCATACTAATATGCTGATTTGCAGCTCAAGAAACATTTATTATTGTTGTTGTTGAAAACAATTGGGCTGCTTAATAATTTTTTGGTAACCATGATACATTTTTTTTTTCAGGATTCAGGAATAGCTTTTATTTGAAGTATTTGAAACAGTAGTGTATGTCTACCTCTACTTGTATAATTTTTCCCATTTAAAAAAAATAAAATAAATGAAATACTTTTGTAGATAGATAGATAGATAGATAGATAGATAGATAGAAAATTTTATGATGTTTTTTGCATTATAGCTTCGGGGAAGACATCTCACCAACAGTCCACAGCACACTGAGAAGGAGAAGGGAACACTTTGACAAAAAGACGACTCGCGAGGACTTCATACAATAGCATCCCGGCCAGAGCTGAATGGGACTGAACGACTGGGGAGGAATAAATTAAATGTCTCTGTGCAATAGCTGCTTTGCATTCTGAGCTACTGTCTGTCTTTCATGTCTGACAAATTGGTCGTTCCCAGACTTGTTCGTTTTTGTCATTTGAGAAAAAAAAAAAAGAAAGATAGGTAAAGGACAACAATATAAATCCATTTTCCTGATAGTGGATAAAAATAACTTTTCATAGTCAGTCAATGAGATGCACACCTTAGTGTGCTGCCATTTGAGATACTGCTATACAAACCCCTGACTGAGAGCACCACCTGCTCTATAAGCCTTTTTCCTTAATGCTTCTCCTGAGACTTTGGCTCTAATCAACAACCCCCACTGAACACAAGAAAATGAGATGACAGTCACATATTTCAAGGTAACACATTAATCATTGGAGATGATTGTGTCATTCTGATTGATAGGTGCATGTACTGTACACATGTATGCATGTTGATATACGCATGATATATTGATATATGCATGTACTGTAGACATGCATGTTTTTTGTCGCTTGCAAACAGTGCGTGATCTGTGCATATTTATCTTCTAATTTAATATTATGGAATAATGGACTCATATTTTAGAAGCAGTGGTTTGGAGTTAAAAATATCTTGATGGATTTGCTTCTTACAAACATCCAGCTTTTCACTTCTCAAGATGTTAACTGATGGACTGGAGTCCCATCTATATTCTAGATAAGGTGAGTACATTTTCAGCAAATCTTCATTTTTCTTTAATAAGGCCCTAGAAATCAAACAGGACAATTTGTGTTAAATATGGAATGTGTTGAAACACATAAAACGCCCCAGCAACTACATAGCAATTTTTGCATGGAAAATGTAGTTTTAAATATTGTTCATCTCCATTGAATGTAAATTCTGCAAAGCTCAATAGAAATTCACAACACCTGCACATTGTTGTTCCCAAGCTCTGACTCGGCTCATACACATGAAAGGAGACACAGTGGAGTCAGCTGGAACTCTATCTGTCATTCCATACTGTGCAACCGGATGTGATGATAGTTCAAGTGGCCGTTGCAGAAAGGATAAGACACTGAAGATGTCAATTCTTCTGCGCTACAGACAGAAACAGGGCAATCAATGAACAGGTTGATTTCACTGTTAGATAAATTCAGTCTGTTAATTCTAGACTGTTTAATAAGCGCCATAAAAGGATGAGGAATTGATAATCGGCTCCAGTGCAGGAGGTAATTAATTGCCTCGATGATGTGGCACTCACAGACACACTGACCTCTGCTTCTAATATTTAGCTCCAAAGGAAAAAGGAAGAGGAGGGGGGAAGGAGAAAGGTGTACCAGAAATGAGGAGGGAGGAATATTTAGAAAAGCAGATGACAAGTATCATTAGGAATAAATCAAAATGTATTTATAATTCCAGTCTTGAATGCTGATTGCTCAATACAGCATTCTAGTGACTAGGTTATTTTCATAACCTTATATCATACAGTGTGATTTCATAACTCGCAACTGGGATTTTATTTCACATAATTGCAATTTTATATCTTGCGATTATGATTAATTTATTACAGTATGACTTTATATTTATTATTATATTATATATTATACCTTTTGAATTTCTTTTATTATATTTAACAACTGCCTTTTTCATTTTTAATCTGAGGTTCACACTTAAAAATAAAAGTGCATCTATAGTTCCATAAAGAACTTTTACATCCAAGTACTCTTAAAATTAAAGGTTTTTATTGGCATGGTTCCATGAAGAACCTTTAACATCCATGGAACCACTGAAGGTTCTTTATAGTGGAAAAGGTTTTTTAGTTTGTTAAAAGTTTCTTGAATAGGGAAAAATTACTGGAAAAATTGTTCTTTTAAGAACTGTTCTCTGAGAAGTTCTTTGCGGACCAAAACTGGTTCTTCTATGGCATCACTGTGAAAACCAATTTTGCAACCTTTATTTTTAAGAGTGTAGAACCTTTCCATGGGACAGGTTTTTTTTTTCTTCTTTTTTCTTTTTTTGTGGTTGAAAAAAAAAATTCTTTAGCGTTCCATCATCATGGAATCAAATATGGAACCTCTATTTTTAAGAGTGTGGAAACAGGCTTTCACAGTATACGGTATTGTGTAGCACAGCCTCTCATATATTTTTGGTTAGTCCAATTATGCTCTAAAATACCAAATTTTTACAATCATTATAAATGCTTAATTTGGATATTAAAGTTAATTGATCCTATCTAACCTCTCCGGGTAGTTGAGAGTTAGTCATTAAGTCTCCGTGCTGCCTTTATATACTGTATGTCATACACATGTGAATTATTAAGATGCATATATGATATTTAGAAAGGTGGCTCTCTGTAAATGTGCCTCTTTTTATTATTTCACATAAATTTTCTCCTATATAATTATCTACTGCAGCAGTGTGATTAAGCCTACACAAATATGGGATATTGTTTCTGCTGCTTAATCACAGTTCAGCATGAAATCATCACAAATGATGAAGTTAATGACAGATCCCACCCCCCACCCCCTTTTTTTTTTTTACCATGAGCAACATAGGATAAGGGCTCTTTCTGACGTGTTGTGGGGGTGGGTTCTGGCAGGTCTAATTGACAAGAAAGACTGAAGGGAATCTGGCTCAAATAAATGAGCTTTAATTGGTAACAGTGTGGGTCCTGTGCACTGTGCAAATGTGCACTTGTGTCAAAGAATTCAGGATTAATCGGCACAGAAAGGAGCTGCAATGGTATGTAAATCACATCTCATAATAAAAACTAAATTCACAACCTAATCTGAATTTAAATGTCACCAAGACATCAATATGCCAGACAAAATAAGCAAATAACTTCATTCTGGATGATAGCGGCATCTTCAGACAGTGCAAACGAGACTTGGGTGCTAAAGACATGGATTTTCTTTTAGTCGTAATAGTCTTGTAAGTGTAAATCAGTATATTTTGCAGGGTTTCCTGTTTGTTGGATGTTACACTAACTAGAATTACTGTCTCATTTGTATTTGCTGAGTCAATATCGGCGCCCTTCAGCAGTTCTTTTTGTCCTCTGCTGTCTAACAGCGTGTGTGTGATTTGTTGTACAGAGCATGTTTAAGCAGTCGAACTGCTCTTTGTCTCTTCGCCGCACAGTATTTTATCTCAGCAGATTCTTAACCTTCATCTGTCCTGCTGAATTAAGTATCCAGATTTTAACTTGATTTGTTTAAATGTAGTGAAGCACTTTGCCAGATTATTTTGTACTATGAGCCTACTGTTTTTTTTTCTCTTTCAGGTCCTCCTTTGCCAACGTCAAACACAATAATCTTGCCTAACACATCCTCTTCCACAGAAACACACTCTAGATACAAATACAGACTGAAAGAACAGTAAGCAACAACCTTTCTAAGTCCAAAAGCCATTAAATAATCAAATAAGTGCTATTGATCCGTGCCCCTTATCTGAATCTGTAAGTCTCTACAGCTAAAGCACTTTTATCTGATCTTGCTCCCATTAGAAGATCAGGGAGACTTGATGCTTGGGGCAAGAAACAAACAAGTCATTTTTTCATCTTTTAAAAACATTGGAAATACAAAAAAGCCATTCATTTCAAAACACACTGTAAATATAGCTCACATTTACACTGGTCTCAACCAGGGGAACATCTAGGGACTTCTGTTCCACTTCATATTTGACTCTGAGAGCATTTTGAATAGATTAATGGAATAGCTCACCCAAAAAATCTACTTGTTTGTAACAAATGATCAATGAACAAATCCATAATTAAGACATTTTTTAACTTCAAACCATTGCTTCCAGCTAAAATACATAATATCTCTCTCTCCGGTGAAAAGGTTGTCTTGTCTGAAGAAACTAAATATGCAAGCACTGTTTACAAGTGAAAACAGCCCACAACAGTTCTAAACAAATATGTTGGAGGATTTTGATGTGAGAGGACAACAGGGGATGAACTTTCACTGGAGGAAGAGTTGTTGAATTATGGACTGGTATTTTGGCCAGAAGTGATGGTTTAAAGTTAAAATATCTTGATTGACTTGTCTATCATAAACACACAGCTTTTTACTTCACAGGATGTTAATTGGTGGATTACTTGTGGATTATTGTGATGTTTTTATTAGATGTTTAAACTCTTATTCTGACGGCACCCATTCACTGCAGGGGATCCATTGGTGAGCAATGTAATGCTATTACCCCAAATCTGTTCTGATGAAGAAACAAACTCATCTACACCTTGAATGTCCTGAGGGTGAGTACATTTTCAGCTACTTTTCATTTCTGGGTGAACTATCTATGCCTTTAACAATAAAATATTTTTTTCATCCCATTTTCGTAGGCATACTTCCTTAAATAGTATCCATTAATGAGGCCTTGGGAACTGATGACATGGTCAGATTCAAACAAAATGGTTAAATTTGTAATTTGGCTTCTCAACAACTCAACAATTGTTTATTTTAGTTTAATGATGCTCCTAGTTTCAAAAGATTGCCTTTGAATACTGCCCTTTACTATGAGCGGCTTTGGAGTCAAAAAGGGTTGAGAACCCCTGCTCTGAGGTCACAGTCTATTACGTGATTCCCAAGGTCATTTACTAGCATTTTAAAGGACAACTCCTTAATTTCACAATCACAATAAATTAGATGGAGCCAAACAACCAATACACAAAATAACATAAAGCAGGGATCAATGAGCACTAAATCTCTATAGCAGCCGCCCAAGTGCTGAGGGTCATTATGACGTTAGAGCAGCTCGTCATCCTGGATGAGGGCGGGGACATTTACCCTCACACAGCGGCTGTACGGGCACGCCCTAGTGGTGAGGGTCAGTATAACGTCAGAGGGGCACGCCATCTTTGATGAGGGATGAGGCTTTTTTTCACTCACTCACTCACTCCAGAGCTGTGTGCACGCGCATTAGGTGACCCAAATCAGTGCTGAAGGAGGCAAGGCGATAGTAACATTCCCAACGTGGTTCATCGAGTTCGAGGTAGGTGTTTTGATTTCTTTTGCACAGCTTTTTGCATGAGCTGTAGACGTTTAACTCCCACAGGTTCACTTCGTTAATTTTTTATTTTTTTTTTTTGTTATAGTGTAATTTGCGTTTTTATGTTCGATGAAGTTTCGGAGAGGTATCAGATCTGTAACTGAGCGATTCAAAGCGTCGTGTCGAGCTCATGCCTGTTGTGTGAATTTCAGTACCGCGGACAGCGCTCATCAAGACACGCGCCCGCCTAAACATTGAAAATAGACCGAACAAGGACTAAACTAGTTATTTTAGCATTGAATTAACGCTTTTGTGGAAGTCAAACGTCAATAGTACAATACAACAGTCTTCTTTTGAATTAATCATAGATGTGTCCTAGTTTTTGAGTAGACTGAAATAATGAAAATGTGTCCAGTTTTTTAGACTTGCAAGACATGCATTATAAAATGAATGTTTACTCAAACAACAAGTAAGGTTATTCTGGACTGTATTTGCAATCATATACTGTAGGGAAAATATTTTTCCATATAATGGTATAGTGCACAGTGAAAATGTTTGTGATTTTAATGGAGAAACCATGCTATAGCAAAGATCTCTTAAATAGTTCACTGTAAGTTAATACAGTCTAAATGACAACATTTTGGGGCGTTCCCAAAATTCCCTGTGTGAACAATCACATTTGATGATCTTAATTTAAAATTTTAATTTTATCCTTTATAAAATAAATGTGAAGTGAATATTTTTTTTTTTTTTTTTTTTTTTTTTGCATTTATGATATTTAATATTTATAGCATTATTTATCTTACGATTTTAATTCATTACATTTATTGTTTACATTTATTGTTTGTGTGGGTAAAATTGTGCTTTGTCTTCACATTATCATTGACCACAGTTGATGAAGAGACCAGTTTTGATGAACTTTAAGTAAATGTGTTGTATTTTACAGTAAAAAGATTTTAATGGCTCATAAAGTTGATATACACTGACATACACAGTCACCAAAATGTCATACCGTAATGCCTGAAACACTGTCACTGTAATTTTGCGACTAAACTCAGCTGTCAGGTTTTTTTTTTTTTTTTTTTTTTTTTGATTTACTGTAAATGTAAATATCCCTATCTGCCATGCTGTTAACTTCATAATGTAATATTATATTGATGAGTTTGTTGATAGAGAATAAATGTGAATGAAGTCACATTGAAGGGCAACTGGGTTCTGACCATAATTGCATTTAAAGGTTTAGCTGTTCTCTATATCAATCAGTGCTACCAAAAGTTTGTCACACGTCTCCGTGTGCAATGAGCCAATAGACATCAATTGTTCAAGCAGAGCCTTGGGACTTCTGATGTTGGCATTTCTCTTCTGTTTTGGGGGGAAGTGGCCAGTACGGATTGCATAACTGTTTATCTAGGCCAGGGTGTGTTTTCTTCGTCATCAGGTCTGTTTACAGCTTTATATCTTCCAACAGGGTGTTGGCACCAAATTGTTCCCTCGGAGAAGCTAGTGACATTGAGCAGAAAGACACTTTGTTCAGAGTTCATGTGTGGATGCTGGAGGAAATGTATTGTATTTTTGCTTTATTTTTAGTTTAATGTCAATTTGATCCAGTTTTAGAAAATTATTGAGGCGCTTGAAGCAGGTGGAAGTGAATATTCTGAGTGCACCCTCTACCTGTATGTGTTTTGTTCCAAGGGACAGCACAGTGTGAAGTCTAGCACTGCTTTTCACATGGTGTTTAAAAATGAATCAAAATGGTGATAAATTTGTCTAAAAAGGATTTGGAGCATTATTTGCATAATGAAAGGCAATATTAACTAAGCTTTAAAAAATATTTTTTTAAAGCTGTAAATAAAGATTTTTGGAGTATGTTTTATAAGAAAATACTATTTCATTTTTTTTTTTACTTAAAAATTTTATGTGTTAATTAAATGTGTTACTTGCCGTTTCTTTGTAATTTTGAAATTTCATCAGGATGATGTTGTCATATATGCTACCTAAGGCAATATACAATTTTTTCACATATACATTCTCTGGGTAGATAAAGATATAAGTCCATAACATGTAAAATTTCCATAATAATTTTTTAAATGAAAAGTTTCAGTAAAATGTCAAATTTTGAAGTAGAAAGATTAAATTGGTATTTTCTTGTAAAACAAACTTCAATAATCTTTGTTTTTGTTTTTTTACAACTAAGTTAAATAATTCTTTTTTTATGGTGTACATATGTTAATAATATGTATATATATATTTATAAATACTTGTGTATCTTTTATATTAATTAATATAATATCAACATTTATTGACTATGGTTTTAGGATATACTTGTGCGTGACATGCTGTATATGTCCAAAAAAGAATTACACGTTCATAAACATCTTTTTAAATCACTTTATGTTGTGTGATTCAGCACTGATTTTACATTGATACATGTACAGAAAAATCACATCAGTCAGAGATTATGATATAACGCTCTCCTTAGGCTGCATATGACTTTATTGGCTGCGTGGACGCGCCGTATGTCAAACAGTCGAATGAGAATTGTCTGTTTGCTCTAATCTTCTCTTCTCTCGATGACTCTGGTGGTGACTAACGCCGTCCATGCTGTGCATACAGGCTGTGCAGATGACAGGCTCTAGGCGTGCAATGCTAACATGGTCAGACTGCTCTGTAGGGTCAGAGAGAAAGTTAGCAGTCCACAGAAATGACTACGGCTGGTGGCTTTAATGGATGGTTTCGTACAAGCTACCTCTGCTCCATCAGATTAGTACACTGGGCTTTATCCCTTCCTGAATGGGACACTCACTTTGGTTTTAAAGCTGTAATCCCCTCTGGAAAAGATGATTGCTTTGAACCTCCCGAACACTGCTGCACTACACAGCCAATGCTCTGACACAAATATGACAATTATATAATCGTGAAGTTTTTGCCTAATCATTCCAAGCTTGATATGTTTTTTACGGTAGTGGTATTCAGCAGGTTTTATGGTGTCCCTAGGGTTGCGTCACTTGTCTGTGTGCAATCTATGGCATTTACGCAGAATGGCGACATTTTCTAAGGGAAGACTTTCATCTTTTTTTCCTATTTTCAGAAAAGGACATGTGGTCTTTGATAACAGCACATTTCATGGCTTGTTCTTCATAAACGTATCATGTCTGCTTGTCACGGGGCAAAGCACGGGTTATATACTTGAAAAGTGTGTGCAGTACGCTTTTATGAATGCTTTTTGCTGCTGCTTCATGTCATGTTGTATTGTCATTGCATGCTGGCTTAAAGTTGAGAACAATCTTAGAAGGTTCTCTTTTAGAAAGAAAAAAGCATTTTATTAGCATTGATGCTACCATTAAGAACATCCTTGGAACCTTTCAATTGCACAAAAGGTTCTTTATAGAAGAAAGAGGTTCTTTAGATCATTAAAATGTTCTTCACACTAAGAAAAATGGCTCTTTTAAGAACTGTTCCTTGAAAAGAAACCCAAATGGCATTGCTGCGGAAAAAAAAACTAGACAAAAACATTTTTTTAAGAGTGTTGGATATTTTTTGATGGTTGACCAAAGACTAATTTTCTTAGTTTTACCAGTTTCTATTACAGTGTGTGTTTTTATGCTTTAACTGTCAATCACATCCTGTTTTATTTCAGCATCCTGATGTATTTCTAAATGAAATATGACTTCTCATTTCTATGAGAAGAAACGTGTATCCTTTGGGAATTTCTTGGCATGTGAAATATATACCATTTGGAGCCAAGCAGTCGGAGGGAAGGGGTTTTAAAAGTAAAGATTCTTGATAACAGATGAAAATGAATAAAGTTGCAGACATAGAACAGGATATTTCCTTCTGATTAAAGATTACAAAGACAAACACTCTTTTATTTCAAATAATGTGCACTGATGCATTGTGCACAATAAGAACAGGAATGTGTAGTGAGAAAGTAAATATCATTTTTTTTATATGGACCGACAGACTGTGATGTATTTACACACTGTGAATGTAGTGGTTTTTAATGTTTTTATTTAATCTACACTGTAAAAAATAAAAGATCAGTGAAATCTACTGTAATAATGGCAGCTGTGGTTGCCAGAACTTCACCATAATAAATACAGTAGAAACATTTTCGGTTTTACAGATATATATATTTAATATCTTTCTCTCTTCTGACCAACATCTCCTCTTTTGGAAAGTCATCAAAACACTATAATTGTTTGTTTTCATTTAAAAATATAATTTGTTGTACAGTAGTTTCTGTTCACCGCCATATTTGTTTACCCAACTATGATGACTTCCGCTTCTGAGAACCACAGAAATGTGATTTGACAGCATTGCATACTAATTTTAAGATGCATTTTAGTAGTGATCTACTTACAGTATGTTGTTTATAATGCCATATAGCCCATGGCACATGCAAGGCTTCTTACAGTAAAGTGTATTTTGGCCTAGTTTTTGCTGCTGTACTCTTGGCTTCAGGATTTATTCACCCCTTCTTCAGCTTTAAGATGCCTGCCATGGATTTTAATATGGTCTGACAGACTATAACGGTTTTTGCATGTGTATTGCTGTAAAGTTTTAAATATTGAGCTCCAGTCACACCCTGAATATTGTAAAGTATGTTTTGTTTTTCCTCCTAGAGTCTTAAAAGGTGAGATGTTCATATGATGTTCATACAGTTTATTTAAATGATGTGTGTTTACACTGAGATACAGATCCATTGTTGTATTTGAAGTTTTGTTCATGACTTCCATGCACAGAGCCTTAAGAAAATGAATTGTTCTTCTCCTCTCCTCTCACACACTGTTTATAGTGTATTATTGTTTATTGACTCTTATAATAAAACCTTTGACCCAGTATAATTTTACAGAACAGTTTCTGCACACTTTCCAGCCTCTTAACTTAATCAGTAGTCAACAAACTGTGCCAAACAGGAACTGCATACTCAGTACAGGGCACACATACCCTGTATAGTTGATAACCAATTCTTTAACACCAAAGCTTTCTGTTGGCTGAGGACAACATGTGATCCACTTGAACATCCCATTTCAAATCACTCTGGATTGTAACCCCTAAAACCTTAACACAGTCACAGATTCTCAAAGTGTCCTGATCCATCAAAAGTGATGGCCAGGCTGGTATCTGTTTCATGCGGTTGACATGTAAAACCGTGCATTTCTTTGAGTTGAGTTGCATTTTATGTTTCTCTACCCAGATGCCAAGATCATTCGACGTCTGTTGGAGAGTACAGGGCAGATGAGGAGTTCACCTCTGGGCTATAGTCATGTCATCCACTGAAAGTGTTCTCTCCTCTTAGTGAAGCTATTTGATACATAGTCAAAAAAATAAAAATAAAAAATGAAACCGTAATGAATAATAAAATACGAGAATTACCGAGCACAAATAACTCTGCCTGTGTCAGAAATGAATTCTGCCTTTCTGCCTTACCTTTGCTTCCCGTCCCCATGCATGCCTTTGGCAAGGAGAGAGAAAAAAGACTCATAGCACAAATATGGCCTTGGGTTAAACTCTCCATTTTCCCACTGATTTAGGACCAATTCCCCTTCCACAGATTCTGTCTGCAAACATAATGAGAAAAATGCAAAACCGATGTCAGATCTCCAAAGCAACATATAGGAACATGCTGGTTTGGAGCTCTCTGATGAAGAAAGTTTCTCAGCAGAAGGCAGGCTGCTGCTCAAGAGACTCTCCTTGATCCCAGGATCAGGGTTTTAATAGAGATAAGCCTGTGGTGTGTTGGAGGCATATCCCCAGGGTTTAAGGGTCATATGTGACCAGATGGTCCCTTGTGAACTGAGCAAAAATGAAGCCATAACTCTGAGCATGGGGAATCATGGGATGGCATTGGATGGTGGGACCTTTGGAAGCACAGATTTGGGTTCAATATGTTGACAAGGACATTTTGGTCACGGAGGTCAACACAGGGCTTTCGAGTTACATTCATACATTTTACATATTTTAAGTTTTTCATATATATATATATATATATATATATATATATATATATATATATATATATATATATATATATATATATATATATATATATATACACACACATACAGTGGTGTGAAAAAGTGTTTGCCCCCTTCCTGATTTCTTATTTTTTTGCATGTTTGTCACACTTTAATGTTTCAGATCATCAAACAAATTTAAATATTAGTCAAAGATAACACAACATGACACACATGCAGTTTTTAAATGAAGGTTTTTATTATTAAGGGAAAACAAAATCCAAAACTGCATGGCCCTGTGTGAAGAAGTGTTTGCCCCCCTGTTAAAACTGTGGTTTTTCACACCTGAGTTCAATTTCTCTAGGCACACTCCAGGCCTGATTACTGCCACACCTGTTCACAATCAAGAAATCTCTTAAATAGGACCCGCCTGACAAAATCAATCAGAAAAAAATAACATCAAAAGCTAGACATCATGCCAAGATCCAAAGAAATTCAGAAACAAATGAGAAAGAAAGTAATTGAGATCTATCAGTCTGGAAAAGGTTATAAAGCCATGTCTAAAGCTTTGAGACTCCTGCGAACCACAGTGAGAGCCATTATTCACAAATGGAGAAAAAATGGAACAGTGCAGAACCTTTCCAGGAGTGGCCAGCCGACCAAAATTACCCCAAGAGCACAGCGACGACTCACCCAAGAGGACACAAACGACCCCACAACAACATCCAAAGAACTGCAGGGCTCACTTGCCTCAGTTAAGGTCAGTGTTCATGACTCCACCATAAGAAAGAGACTGGTCTGCATGGCAGAGTTCCAAGACGAAAACCACTGCTGAGCAAAAAGAATATAAAGGCTTGTCTCAGTTTTGCCAGAAAACATCTTCATGATTCCCAAGACTTTTGAGAAAATACTCACTGACGAGACAAAAGTTGAACTTTTTGGAAGGTTTGTGTGCATTTCAGAAAAAGAACATCATACCGACAGTAAAATATCAAAAAATCCTGAAGGAGAATGTCCGGCCATCTGTTCGTGACCTCAAGCTGAAGCGAACTTGGGTTCTGCAGCAGGACAATGATCCAAAAACACACCAGCAAGTCCACCTCTGAATGGCTGAAAAAAAAACAAAATGAAGACTTTGGTGTGGCCTATTCAAAGACCTGACCTGAATCCTATTGAGATGCTGGGGCATGACCTTAAAAATGCGGTTCATGCTCGAAAACCCTCCAATATGGCTGAATTACAACAATTCTGCATAGATGAGTGGACCAAAATTCCTCCACAGCGCTGTAACAGACTCATTGCAAGTTATCGCAAACGCTTGATTGCAGTTGTTGCTGCTAAGGGTGGCCCAACCAGTTATTAGGTTTAGGGGGCAAACACTTCTTCACACAGGGCCATGTAGTTTTGGATTTTGTTTTCCCTTAATAATAAAAACTGCATGTTGTGTTCACTTGTGTTATCTTTTACTAATATTTAAATTTGTTTGATGATCTGAAACATTAAAGTGTGACAAACATGCCAAAAAAAATAAGAAATCAGGAAGGGGGCATACAATTTTTCACACCACTGTATATATGCATTATTTTAATTACTAAACATATTTTTATTGGTTTTTAGTCATAACTACAATATCTTCCAGTGATAGCCCTTCAAAATTAGCTGTGTATTTTACCAGAATTATTTTTTTGCAAGCAACATATACATCGTAAATAGTTCATTATATTCTCTGGGATGTTTTTCCAGTGCTGATTTTCGGCTCTAAAAGGCATGAAATGGGCTTGTATTTTTCCCTGTGTGATGCCACAGCTCAGGATGGTCACTAGTGAAGTGTTTGAGATGAATGCACTAACGGATAGATCTCTCCAGGTGTTATCAACGTCCTTGGTTCAAACAAACTAATAAAAGGAGATAAACAAGCCTCTCAACAATCTTCTTCATAATGGTCACCTCATCTTCTTTAAAAGGTAAAGACATAAGACATATGATACGAGATGAAGTCTTATAAAAAGAAAGATGTCTAGTGATAATCTATGAGAGGTTGTGTGTTACACTGATTTTACCACAGGTAAAGGGTGTTTTTAGGCTTTTATAAAAAATTAAAATAAAAAGATAGAAAATCATTAGAATTGGCAATATGTAAAAAAAATTGTTTAATAAATAATTTCATGTATTAATAATAATAAAAAAAAAACAGTATATTCACAGTAAAGTCGACATACTGAAATATTTCAGCTTGGCACATAAATTGATTTATTAAAAAAATTCTGTTGTTACTCAGGTTTGTTTTTTTAATTCAGTGGAACACAAACAATTATTTTTTGAATATAGTTTTTATTTATATGTATGATGATGATGATAGTTATTGTAATTTGCAGTTTTTTTTTATTATTTTTTGTTGTTTTTTTTTTTTTTTTTTTTTTTAAGAAATCTTGGCCACTCTCTTCAATGTTATGAATCTAGACTGACACTGTCAAACCCCAAAAGCTCTTTTAAAGTCATATGATAGCTTTTGTTTGAGAAACAGATTCAAAATTAAGCCTTTATCATGAAAATCCACGCTTATTCAAGCTTGAAATCTGCAGCTGCCATTCATTTTAATTGCATGAAAATATTTTTTTTCCCCATGAAAGACAAAAGTAATATTACAATAGCATTGAATGAATAAACAGACTGTAGATTCAGAACTATCAATTTTATGGTACATATTTAGATGTGATTTTAAATAACATGGACATGGTCCTATTTATTCCTAGTGCATTGTGGGTTTTATAAATCCAGTCATGTCTATGTTCAGCCCAGTGTCTCTTCACAAAAACAGTGTTGCATTAATAATCTTGACCTCATAGTTTTTAGTGAATAATGTATGTCGTCTGCACTATGAAGGCAGAGACAGATGTGCCAGTGTGCAGCACTCACATTTCCATTGTCCTTGAAATAGAAACAGCTGCATCTGAAACCCATAATGCACTTCTGAAGGTTTCTCCATCTTAAAGTACATGCTCCAAGCAATGTCTCTTTGCATTTTAAAAGAATATGAATTAAAAGTCTCACTTTAAATGCAATGGGATCAGAAGAAGAGCATGGGAAGTATCATATAAGAAAAAGTATCAGAATATTGGCTTCACTGAAACAAAGACGAGTAGCTACACATGACATCCTCTCCATCACAGGGCTGATATCATGATCGTGTGTCCTACATTCAGAGTCGACTATGCCTCTCAAGTGTAATGCTGAGCATGATTAATGTGCTTCAGCGTGTTTTCCAAATGGAGGTATTATATCAGCCTCAACTGAAATTCTGTTGACATTAGGAAATTAACACTGCCAGTTCACTTCCTGCTAACATACCTCCTCTGGAGTTACAGGATTCAATTCTCCTGACATTTTCGTAATTTTATAGAAGCGTATGTTTGGGGATCAGTTGTAGCTTACCTGCGTGTTCGACCTTGTTGGGCGGTATGAGCATCAAAACATCAGTCCAAGGAATGGAAAGTGTTGTTTTCATGACAGTTGCATTCAAATATTTAACGATACACTTTGCAGACGGGCGACTCATGCTAACTACCCCACTTTCTCTGTTTTTTATTATACCTTGGAGAACTGTTGTCTTTTGAAAGGTGTCAGAACGGCTGATTAGGTTTGATGAGCTATGCTTTTGTAACAAGCAGGAATTAATAGTTGATTATAGAGTTAAAAGGGCTCTCAGGGGGTTGATTTTCACTTCTTCTGATCATCTTACATGGTGCAATTGATGCAGTCAATTTTTAAAGGAATCGTTCACCCAACAAATGAAAATGATTGCATCATTTACTCACCCTCATGTCATTACGAAGCAGACGTTTTAAAGAGCGTTCACACTCTTGAATAGTTCACCCAAAAATTAATGTTTGCTGAAAATTTACTTACCCCCAGGCCGTTCACTATGTATATGAATTTGTATTCATTAGAACATACATTAGATAATTTTAGCATTACATCGCTTTCTCACCAATGGATCCTCAGCAGTGAATGGGTGCCGTCAGAATGAGAGTCCAGGCAGAATATTAAAATCCAAAACAAACAAACACAAACCAAGCAAATAAATCACTTTCTAAATAAAAATAAACATGCATGTAAGTAATAAAGAAATCTATCATTAAGATTTTTTTTTTTTTTACTTCAAACCATTGCTTCTAGCTTAAATACATCCTCTATCCATCATATTGCTTTCTCCAGTGAAAAATTCATCTCGTCTGAATCAGGAGAGAAATCTGCACAGACCAAGCACCGTTTATAAGTGAAAATGTACATATGTTGTTGGATTTTAATGTGAGAGGACAACAGGGGATGGACTTTTTCACTGGAGGAAGCGTTATTATGAACAGTATTATACAGTAGACTGGTATTTTGGCCAGAAGCAATGGTTTAAAATTAAAACAAATTAATGATGAATTTGCTTCTTACAAACAGGCAGTATTTCCCTTCACAAGATGTTAATTGATGGACTGGAGTCATATGGATTAATTGTGAATTATTTTGATGTTTTTATCAGCTATTTGGACTCTCATTCTGACGGCACCCATTCACTGCAGAGGAGCCATTGGTGAGCTAAGTGATGTAATGCTAAATTTCTCCAAATCTGTTCTGATGACGAAACAAACTCATCTCCATCTCAGATGTCTTGAGTAAATCTAAAAAAAAAAAATAAAAAAAAAAAATAATAATAATAATAATAATCATGTTTGGGTGAACTATCCCTTTGATATAGGTGGGCAAAATGGACGATCCCTTTATTCGATAGGATGGAGGCAAATCTGATTTCTATGGTTGTATGGTACTTCAGGTTGCTTGGTAACTTGCAAATTACCCAGCACTTCTCTGTGCTGTTTGGATGTCCAGCCATTTTCTCTTTCTCTCTATATTTTTGTCCTTTACTGTGCTTTATTGTAATGTTAGTTGTCTTGTAAACATCTAGATAGTGATACGCCTTGTAAAAGTTTGGTTTTCCTTTGGTTCTCCTCTCGTTCTCTCCATCTTTTCTGGTTGTCTTGGTTATCGAGCTTTGAACTGAATGGACTTTGCTGTCTAACAGCTGTCTAAGGAGCGTGAGATCAAGTAATGGTAGAAGAGTGGAAAGACCTTTGCTTTTAATGATATACAAGGAAGTTTCAGCCTCAGGATAGAGGTCACAGCTGGAATATCCAGTCACACGGTTTTGTGCAGAATGAGATCTGATTATGCTGCATATTAAGGGAACATTTGGTGTGGCATGAGACTAAATCATGCATAAAGGCACTTCTGCAAGAGTAAACATCACATATGACTATAATTAGACTCGTGCCTATGCCAGATAACACTGTGCTGGAAGTGTTTTCTGGGGAGTAAAATCTTTAAAAGTCCCCCCCTGGGTCACAGCCAGTTCCCATCATGCCAAGCAAGATAATCTCAAATGTTTTTACAGAGCATTATTTCACTAACTGCAATATTACAGAAAATATTTATTTATTAATATGTATAAATTATTATTTATTATACACTATAACATCTATCTATCTAATCTTTGAGATTACTGAAAATATTGTAGGTTTTATTAATACTTTTAGTTCGTGTTTTTTAATATTTTGTTAAAGTTTTAGTAAGTTTGTTGTTACACTTCTGCTGAACAAATAAATAAACAAAAATGTAATATTGAGATTGAAACTAATATAGTTTTTACTAATGCACTAAATCTTAAAAATATTTAATATATATATAATTTTAAATTTTAAAATAAATTTAAATTTTAATATATAATAATTTTTTTTTTTTTTTTTTTTTTTTTTAGTAGCTCATTTGGTACATCAATGACAATTTTCATTTCTGTTTATTTATTTCTTAAGAGTAATTGTGTAAAAATGAATAATAGTTACAATTAAAAAAATAATGAATGTGGTAAATTAATCTGTTAAATTGACATATAAATGCATGAAAGATTTCTTTCAATGAATCTCATAAATTGTAAATGAATTCAGCAGTAAGCTCAGTGTAAAGAAAGCCAGTAGGCCATAAGTCTTCTTTGAGTGGTGGGTTTAATTTGTAGCCCCGTGTCACTCTGTGTCTCCCGACATAGCCAACGTGATGCAGTCTGACAGGTTTAATACACATCAGGGAGCAGGTCTCTATAGGAGTTCGATCTCCTTTGGAGGATACACTGAAATGTTGCATGACGGCTCTGTTATCTCACTGACCTCTATCCAAAACATCCTTTTCTTTTGATGGACTCTGTTTTGATATAAAAGACACTTATTCATCGCCCTCTTCATGAGATGTGGAGGTGGACGTGGTAACATCTGGCCATAGATGACTGGGGTCACATTCGTCTCCTTCCTCACATTGTGCTGAATGCACTTTTTGTCCTTCTTCAGGCAGACTTTTTATTGTATGTTTCATCATTCCCAGCTATTCTTAACTGTGCAGGGTGACACATCCTGCCGAGCAGTGTGCTTTTGGGATTTGTACTGGGATGTGTTATAAAGAAGCACCTGGCCTTTTCTTTGTCAGCGCTTACCTGATATTGCTAGCAACATGAAGATTTGCTCAAATAAAATGTGCTTGTTGGAGGTTAATCTGTCATTACAATAAACTCCAAAAATGGCATGAATCGCATTATTTTATTAGAACTTTGCTGCTATTATGTACTGGGGCTGCCGATTTAATGTGTTTATTAAGTGCGATTGATTATGGAAAACTTAATGCGTTATTAACAATGTTTGAGTCATCTTATGTTGCACGCAGTTGCAGTTGCAGTTTTTAATTGCTTAGCAGCCGTATTATATTCATATCTAAAATCATAAATATTTTTTTTTGTGTTTGTGTGTGTGTGTGTGTGTGTGTGTGTGTGTGTGTGTGTGAGTGTGTGTGTGTGTGTGTGTGTGTGTGATTTATTTATTTTATTTATTTTTTGCTTAGACATCTCAACGGCAGACTCAGCTGGATTCTGTTTATCACATATTGTAAATGTTCTGTGAAAATGTCAGATCACTCTGAGTACTCAGAGTTAATTATTCTGCTTATTTCATATTCACAATAGCAGCTGAGTCATTAATGTGGTTTTGGTCTACCAAAAACATTAACCATCCCATATTTAATGCAGAAATTGCATCAGCTAGTTCTTATCTAAAGTGTCTACATATAAAATCTACTAAAATGTTGAACTGGGGGTTATTTGATGCAGAAATGAAATTATGTGTCCTTTTCAGTGCAGATGGATTTGATTATGTGCATCAAAATATTTCAGAACCAAGCCTTACGAACCATGTTTTTGTTCAGTGCTAGTTCAGGTCTTTATTTATGATAATCATCAAGATCCATCACCATCACAATGAATACAAATGGAGATGGCAAATATTGTTTAGTCAACAGGAAAAAGTAATAATAGCCATATTCAGAGAAGGTTTTTCTTTTTCTCTATTAAATGGACATACTGTATAAATGGATGTATATTTTCTGTCATTTGTGCAACATAATGGCATGTTTTCACTAATGAATATAAAAGTGCAGTTTCTCCCAAATTAATAATTACAGGAAGACACATAGTATATAACAGAGCTGTTTTCTTGTTTTCTCTGTGGCTAGAGTTCAACAAACCTGTTTCTCAATGTCAAGGTTGCAGTATATATCAACCTTGTACTTGCCCTTCACGTCAGAGGTGGTTTCCACAACACAACACAACACAACACTTGCCAAAGGGCTAAACAAAATTACCTTTTGAATACTAAAGAGAGCAATGGAATGCACAGGCTCTTATACTGGTATGTATTGGCATTGTTTGGTGATACAAATGCGTTTTTAACTTTTTATTAAACTCCCATTCTTGTAGGTTGACTAATATTCCCTCATTAATTTAAAATGTTTAAATTTATGCCAATAAAGGTTTGCAAAGTCTTTGAGAGGAAAGTATATATATTTTTTGTAGTTGAGTAAATATTGTAAATAAAAATGCTTAATCTTATTTAGACTCATTTATTTTCACTCTATTTTTGGGGAATTATTTAAGCATGTTTTACAAGAAAATATTTGAGTCTATTTCCACTTCAAAATTTCACATATAATTCAATGTGTTATCGCATTTCTTTGTAATTATTTGTAAAATTTCTGAGTGAAAATTGTAAACATTACACTACATATTTGTCATCTTCAGTTCTCAGAATTTCAGCTTTTTTTTCCTTCATAAATTTACAGAGAAACTTAATTAAACTGCACTGAAAAAAATTAGTGTAAAAACTATTTTTCACTCAGAAATTGCTAGTAAATTTCACAATTATTTACAAAGAAACAGCATGTAAAAAATAGTATTTTCTTGTAAAATGCATTAACTTTATTTACTTTTATTTAAAAAAAACAACAACAATAAAAAAATTTACCCCCTCCAATCCTAATAAACCTAAAAACCTTGTTCTTTGTACCTTGAATGCAGTGTTGTTTAGGATTAAAGCGTTTGCCAAATAAATGTGTTTGTGATGCCGCCTGCCAAAGTTGACCCTGATACATCAATCCAAGCCTGTCTTCCTGACAGGAAAAGAGTACACCCACAGCTGTCAAGTTTGGGTGGCAATGTAGTTTTTTTTCTCAGGGTGTGGATTAAATCTGGTTTAGGTGGATAAGCCACATCCTTGAAGAACAATCGTTTACAATATGGCCTCTGCATCATGGCACTGTAGAAACAAGGCTGGAAGAAAATGCTTGCCAGTGAGAAAGCCATTGCTCTTGTTTCTTATCTGACACATCATCCATTATTAATGCAATACTGAATTAGGATCACTCAGGAGAGATAGTAATGGAGTGAGAGATGAAGAGGAAGCACACTGATGAGACTGACGTTGTGTACAGTGTAACTGGATCTCTAATTTCTTGTATATCACCTGGAGAAGATGCAGTTTCCATTGCATCATTTGAGATCAATCATACCAGTGTCCTTCTTAAAGACCATGCAAGCTCTCTTCTTTTGGATTATTTTATTTGGCCATGTGTTTATATTTGCATTTGCAAGATAGATTTCCTCCTTGTTTTGTGCATGTTGTGTATTTAAATGGATTATTTTTAAAGATTTAAAGCACAATATAAATCCAGATTTTAAATAATAATAAAAATAATAATATGAAATATTTACAATAGATACACTACCATTAAAAGTTTGGGGTCTGTAAGATTTTTTAATATTTGAAAGAAGTCTTATGTTCACCAATGCTTCATTTATTAAATCAAACATGAAATACTGTGAAATATTATTACAATTTAAAATATTTTTTAAGATGTAATGTATTCCTGTGATGTCAAATCTGAATTTACAGTTGTGTTGCTCAATATATTTGTGGAAACCGTGATTTTTTTGATTTGATAAATGCATTAATAAATGTTTCAAACATGTTTGTGCTACACTGAACTCAGCATTCTGTGCATATAAATGTACACTATACAATGCAGAAACAGTAAGAATTTTAGTATGCTATTCTGAACACAGCTCATTTCATTGACGTGTTTGGACAAGGTCATTTGTGACTTTCAAATTTACTATTAGTAAATGTCAAGTTCAACAAGAGTGCTTTAAATAATCAGCAAGTACTGTTGTTCTCTCCAGGGTGCAAAGAGATAGACAACAACCCTTCAGATACGGGTCACAGGTGAATATAAAACTTCATTGGTTCATTCAAACTGAGCAGAGGTGTTTGAACAGCACACACCATGGTGCCACTCTTTTGTGTTAGAGGGTGATGGATCCACAAACTATGTGCTCATAATTATTTTCAGCTGGCGTTCTACACTCACAAAATGAATTTTTCATGCACTGCATTCCATGCTGTGTTTTATGGACACAAAACATTAAATAACTGGCTAGTCATGAAGCAAATATAGTTCTGAATTCACTGCTTGTATCCGATGGTAGATTTCAGCTGCATTGAAATCAGTCTGCAAAGCACATCATGGGTTTGACCTCAGCGTCCTCACACATTATAAAATGGCAATGACAAACTTTGCTGTAGGCTTCTGGGTTGCTTTTACATTTAGATTCATTTCTGAAGCATCGTTTTCACAGACTATATGAATATGTAACCTTAAGCTGTCACTTTATGTACTTGTGTAAGCTTTTAGTTATTAAGATTTTCATAGAAATGTTCTTTTTTCCTCTTAAGATACGTGGCTCTTTCTGAACATAACTGGCACTTGAGAAGTCTCGACGATTTCTTTTGAGGCATTGCATTTCCAGTGGGATAGTGAGAGTGTGAGACATGGCAGTTTAAGGTTTCCTCACAAAAGATTCTTTTATAACAGCCTCAGTGGGATAGTGAGAGTGTGAGACATGGCAGTTTAAGGTTTCCTCACAAAAGATTCTTTTATAACAGCCTCTTTAGAAAGAACTGGAATAAAAAAGAGCTATGAAGGATGACGCAGGGAGTGGAAATCTTAATTCCATATGTGCTCCGGCTGACCTATTTCCACTCTCTTTTTTTGCCATGCAGCATGCATGCAAATTTTAGCATTCCTTTGAGTTCATCCAGATTCAGATTAATATAAATTCTGATCTGTCAAAAGTTATTAATTCCCCAAAGTGTTGTCTTGTACTTGAAACGTTAATACTTAAAACTTGCATTTCCCAAAAGCAACTATGGTCATAAGTTCCGTCGTTACCAATGGAGTTCAGTGGAACTAACAACCAAAGTTAGCTAACAATGCTTTTTGGAAACGCAACCCAGAGTGGCTATTCAAATGACACAATGTTGTTTCGTTCATTCATCAAATTTGCATAACCAATCATTATCTGTGACACCTATTCAAGCCAATCAGCTTTCAGTATCACATCAGTGCATCATCAAATATGAAAATTGAACTATCAACAGCCCTATAATGTATTTAAAATGCAGCCCTATAATGTATTTAAAATTGCATAACCAATCATTGTCTGCGACACCTATTCAAACCTATTCAAGCCAATCAGCTTTCAGTATCACATCAGTGCATCATCAAATATGCACTGTATGTTCCGTTAAGAAAACAGATGAAGAGAAACTTGAAATTTAGCCAAAATGTTGATGAAATACAAATGAATAAATACAAATCTGCCATAATGAAAGATGGAGTTCTTCTACTATGCATATGTGAGTAAATGTTAGATGGAATAATAAGGCTTTCCTTTAGTGATCTGTATATGACGCTGCAATATTTGTTCATCAATTTACTATATTAAGGATTGTGTTGGCGATTTTTATTATTTTCATTATTTATTATCAAGACTATTCTAGGATATCATGAGGGATGTAATCTGTGTACAGGAGAATAATTATCAGTACACAGATAAACATAAAACCTGCTGCAATCATTTTTAGGTTCGATTAACATTATTTACATGTCAGCCTACCCGAATATTCCTTCATGGTCTGCCCTTTGTTTGTTTGTTTGATACTGAAAATCATAATAGTGTAAGTTATATTTTATATTGCACGGGTGACTATAATAAATTGTATCTCTCATGTTTTAAGAATCAAGAATATTAGTATGAAATAGAATCCCATTCATCAATTTCAACTCGATTTGAAAGATTCTAGAATTTAGAATCTAGAAAGATTCAATTGCTTTTTTTTTTCATTTGAAAATCAAAAGAGAAACAGAACAGAAGCAGAATAATAATAGCAAGAAGCTGCAAGAGTCGTGCCACAGATTAGCAGGCTTTCAGGCTTGACGCTCTATATAAATGTGATTCTCTTTAGTTAATCTAATTGTCTTATAATAGAAAAGAGAGTAAGTTAATTACTTATGTTTTCTTTGGACCTCTCACCACTGGAGCGGAGAGATAGATAGATAGAGCAGCCAGGGAGAAGATGGAGTATCAGAGGTCTGCTGCCTTTTCCAGTTGGCATAAGTTGAAATGTCTAGTGACAGGGAACACCAGCAGCAGTTCCAGCAGATTTCTGGCAATATATTTACATGACTTGATGCCAACTTACAGTTAATTAAAGTAACATTGCATGGACTGGTGGTCATGTATTCCTGGTGCCATTCAACCGGGAATAAAGTGTTGACTCTTGTTGTCTGTAGCTCAACTGGCACAATATGAGCAATGCTAAGGTCATGGCTTTGGTCTGCAGATAACAGATAAAATGACTAATTTGAAAGCATTGTAAGTGGTTTTGGACAGAAATGTGTTAAATGCATAAAATAAATGCAATCTATTGTCTGTTTAAAGACATTCTGTAGTGATAAAGTGGTAGATCTTGACAAAATCTCTGATTGGTCCTTATGTTGATCAACAGTAGGCAGATCAAGCATTTTCCATGCCAAGAGATGAGGAATATAAGAGAAACTTGCCAGTGCCAGGGTGCCAAGATGATGCTACAGCCAACATGATACACTTGTGTCCAAAGCTTTTCTACATTTAAACTAGATTATAAAAGCATTTTTATATGTTTGCGCTTGAGTTTCAGTGAAAAGAATAAATCATCTCATGGTACATGTGACACACTGGCATTTATGACAGCATCCAAGACCCTTGATGCAGATGGATGTGGCATATGTATAATTTCAGTGAACACTCTTGAAAATGACACTGTGGTCAGTAAAGAGAGCATTTGTCTTTCAAGTCAACATTAAAAGGTGCTCATGACCCATTTTGCTTCTGTGATAAGATGTTTTTTAAAAGATATATAGGGTGGTGCTTTATTTGATCCTTTATAAATTGATTAGATTGTAAAAAGTGTAATAAGAGGGAAAAAAATAAGAGGAATTGGTGACATAGAGTGAAAAGGAAATTTGTCTTATAGGTGGAGCAAGTTGTTACAGTTTAAGTAATGTTACAAAGACAAAAAATCCTTTACTATAACATTCACCGATTAATTATGCACAATAAGATCAGGAATGTGCATTTAGAAAATGAATAAGATCAATTTTGATTTTATGTTGAATTTAAAGGAATAATTCACCCAAAAATTAAAATTGCTCAAGAAAACATTTTTAAATTCAAACTGTTGCGTCCAGGGAAAACAATGTGAGTCCTTTATCTATAATATTGCTTTCTCCAGTGAAAAAGACATCTTGTCTGAACAGAAATATGCACAGATCAAGCACCGTTTACAAGCAAAAGGAAGCGTTATTATGGACATGAAGGTTTGAGGTTTAAATGTCTTAATGATGGAGCTTTTTGCTTCACAAGACATTAATTGATAGACCTGAGTCATATGGATTACTTGTGGATTATTGTGATGTTTTTATCAGCTGTTTGGACTCTCATTCTGACGGCACCCATTCACTGCAGAGGAGCCATTGGTGAGCAAGTGTAATCCTAAATTTCTCCAAATCTGTTCTAATGAAGAAACAAACTCATCTACATCTTGGATGACCTAAAAGAGAAAATTTTCAGCAAATTCCTTTACATTCCCTGCATTATTTTTGTTTATTATTAGTGCTCCTGTGGCTCAGTGGTAGAGCACTGCATCCATAGCAAAAAAAGGTTGTGGGTTTGATTCCCAGGGAACACATGTTAGGTGAAAAATGTTAGCCTGAATGCACTGTAAGTTGCTTTGGATAAAAGTGTCTGCTAAATGCATAAATCGTTCATAATCAAATTCTCAGTACACATCTTCTAGTGTATTTCTTTCATTTTTCTCTTTCTATTTTGTGAGCTTTGAGTAACCGGAGTCCTTGAATTGATGAGTCAATTTCTAAGATATTGACTGCCACACAATACTTGCTCCATTATTGTCTTCAAATGGAAATAGATTGAAATGCAGAAACGTACATGTGATGCACGGCACTGTGTGAGTTACTTATAAATTATGTTTGTTCATTCAGCAATTTATTGTTGGACTTTTTTGTGCATTGCTGTACCACATCTGTCTGGAATACTCGCTTCAGTGTGTCTTTGTTGGCATAGCCTAAAAAGCATTTTTCATCTCTTTTCCAGCCTTCAAGTAAGAGCTACATTTCCCATTTAGAGGTGAGCACCTCATTACTCCAGCAGCCATGGCAGACGAGGCCGACATGCGCAACGAGCTGACGGACATGCAGGCCAGAGCGGATCAGCTGGCTGATGATGTAAGTACACCTTCAACATGCATAGGAGACACAGGTCTAAAAATAAACCCTAAATACAACAGCATCTGTTTGTAAATAGACCCATCCCAGCGTGAAGGAGAATGACCACACCATGACTTCCAGACATGCAGTAGAAGACAGAACCTCTCTAAAGAGCATCTCTGAATAAAACAGTTTTGTGCGAGATGAAGCGACTCTATATTAAGACTGCTCATCTATTTATCATGGAGCAGTGGAGACTGCTTGGTTACCAGGCAGAAGCAGTGAGAGGTTCTCCACTCGTTTCAGACAGAAACAGCCTAACCCAGTGGGGGTTCTGCACTGGCTTTGATAGACCTTTAATCACACTGGTCTCATGCTGAACAATCAGAACATGTGGGAGGTTGATTGACCATGTTATCAGAAGTCTAGTGCATTATTAACATGGCCACTGCACATATGTTCTAGATTTACTAGGTTATAAACTGACAAAAAAGGGATAGTTCACCCAGAAATAAAAATTCTGTCATCATTTATTCACCCTCATGTCATTCCAAACTTATGTCATTTTCAAGAATTTTGTCCAAACAGTGCAAATCAATGAAGCCCAAAACAACATTGGAACCCAGTTTCATTGGATGGAGGTATATAAGTCAACAAACTTAAGGGTGATTCATTATTATTATTTTATTTATTTATTTTGGGGGGTGAACTATCCATTTAAGAAAAAAGAAAAAAAACACTATTGTCATTTTAATCTTAATCCTTAAATAATACAACTTTTGTTTTAACACTGCTTGAAGGTGAATTGTGCAATTAGTCTAGTGGCCTTAAAAGGAAACAGGAAGTGTCACTTTTCTGTAATTGAAATAAAGCTGCAATAAATGCATTTAACATGTAAATATTAAATGAAAATTTAGCGAAAATAAAAACATAAAAATAAAGTTGTAAAAACAAAATTACAACAAAATTTGTACAATTTCAACATAAATTTAAATATAAAAAGAAAACTTAAAAGAAAAAAATAAAAGCTCAATAAATAAATAATATAAAAAAACTACACTATAATATAAATACTATAAATAATAGTATATAAATTATGCAAAAATACATTGTGTATGTTCTATATTGAAAAAAATGTTCCATGTCATTTGTTATATGATGACATGCAACAACTGATATATTTGAAGTTACATAAATGTGAAAATAAGCTAAAACTGGAGCACTTTGCATGCACAATGTATGCAAAATGAAAACCAGACTTCTGAAATCATCTGGTTACATTTGAAGCATTCACATACAAGCCAAGCAAAAGTAAACAAATGTTTCCTAGAGGCTTTTTTATTTTTCTCACCATGAAATAGCTTTATGTGATCATTATGTGAGATGAAAATGGACTTGCCATCTAGTTGACTGTTTTTCTTGACAACTTGTCAATGACTAGTTGTTTCCACCAATTAAAGTGGCACATGAGACAGTATTAACACAGAAAACATGACATTCTTCACCGTCAATGGCACACAATGACAAGGTAATGTATGGTTGGGTGGGGTATGGTGTATGATCTATGGCATGACTCTTGATGAGAGCTCTCTAAAAAGAAATCAAGATCCCAATAATGATCTTTAATCCCAGCCTGCTATTGAGTGTCCTGTGGCGCTGCAACGTCATATTTCTTCAGCTCAGAAATATACAGTAGACTGGAATGGGAGAGCTTTAAATATTTATGAGTGGATAATTCTATCTTGAGCTTGGAACAGGAAGGAAAGGAGGGGAACAGAAATGACTATACATTCAGTTAAGTCTGAACTTGGCAGCTATTAGTAACATGCTGTCGGAAATGACATTATGAACATTATGGTCTTGTACCAACTGTGGTGCTCGACACATAGAATTCAAATAACAACATGAAGAACCAAACAAGCAGGAACATATTAGCAGTTTTGTGCATTGTGGGTAATGAGTGTATTTTTCTTTCTACAGTCTTTGGAAAGCACTCGTCGCATGCTGCAGCTGGTTGAAGAGGTAGGATAGTGACTTTTTGACTTATACACACACACACACACACACACACACTCACACACACACACACACACACACACACACACACACACACACACACACACACACACACACACACACACACACACACACACACATTTCATATTAAATGCTTCCAGTTACCATTACGCCATATGTCACTTTGATTAAATGCAGAGTAAATGCACATACCTATTATTATTATTAGTATAAAATGAGTTACCAAACTGGTAAGTAGGGATATTTTACTAAAAGAAGTTTTAATATTTATTTCATTGCAAATAAAGATTGCTGGTGCTGTGATAACAAACCTCAGCAGTGCTTGATCATCTAGTTAAAATATTGAGGTGATGTGGGATTCAGAATAAGATAATCAGTTGTTTTATTTAGGTCAAAAGAACCTGCATGTGCCACAGAGAATGACTCGCCATATTGCATGCACACACATGATTCTCATACCTTCAGAGTTCAAGCCAGTGCTCTGTATACAATTCAGAACTAATTTTAGCTTCATACTGTCTGCCACCCCATTGCCACCTTATTATTACCTGCCAAATGAAGAAAGCGCTCTTGAAGAATTTCAATAGTCGTGATAACGCTATGCGCTACAATTTGTCCTCTGCCGAAAAGATCTTTTATTGCCTGCTGTTCTTTTCTCATCTTATATCTGACCTAAACTGTGTGAATCTACTTTCTGTTCACCTGTAGGCTTCTCTCATTTGTTTGTTATTTTCTCTTTTTTTCTTGCTTTGCCATTCTTGATGGATTAGAGTAAAGATGCTGGTATCAGAACTTTGGTTATGCTGGATGAACAGGGAGGTAAGTTACAGCGTAAAAAACATTATGGAATCATTTAATGAGGTTATGCAGTAAGTCATTTTTATTTGCTTATTTTAACTCATAATGCTTTGCCAGATGAGCTGTTGTGCAGATTAAAGAAATTATTTAAACATCATTTATGAATATAAATATCAGGCCGTCATGTCAAAAGCAATGTTTTGAGAGTCTTGTAAAGAGGTTAATTGAACGATCGATGTTGCTGGTAATGACAAACAGCTCTCCTCTTCACCAGATGAAATATATCTGTGTACAATCCCTGGGGCGAAAGACTTTCTAGTTAACACTCATGGCTGTTTTAAGATAATTAGACAAACATACTCCATTCCACAAACAGTATAGGCATTTTCATGAAAAATAAAACAATAAATGATTCATCAATGATGTAACCTGGTTTAATAGAAACATTATAGACAAATTAAGCCCTTCTAATGCTAGAGGCTTTATTCAGTTTTATGTGGATTAGTGTTGAGTTCCTTTCCACATGGAAGAGAAATTATAATTAGTCTGTCAAAACAACATACAGCCTTTCTTCTCGTTGTGTTAAATTATGGATGTTGTGTTCTTCAGACTGCCTCAGGACAATCCATTTCCTACCTTAAATGATCCCGCCACCTTTCTTGCCTCCAGCACATCTCATAAAGCTGTGCTCTGATTGCTTAATGTAATAGTCTCCTAGAGCTCAGGAGGCTTTCAGTTAGAAGTCCACTTCAGTAGACATATTAAGGGAGTGATAAGAAGGTCACTTAAAGAACTACATAAAGTCAGTTGTCTAACTCAAGGGCACCGTGATGATAGCTCATTAATCACATTTTCAGCATTTTGAACCTACAACATCTGGGTACCAGCCTACAGTGTTAATCATCCAAAAGGTATGGTACTCCATCTGTTTTATTTAAAGATAGAAAATGTCATGACATTAACCAAGCACAAATTTCAATTTCTTTCAATGTTTAAAATCAGCTCGGCCATCCTGGTCACCTTTTTTTTAGGTTAGTTGTAGTTATTGTTTCTCCAATATGCTTTCTATCATCTCTATGAGATTAAGCAGAATTTTTTAATATTTTTATTTTTTTTTGCAGTTACTCATAACAGAATTGACATTTGCTACAAGGATGAGGGTTTGAACGCACAAAGACATTTGTTTATTGGATCATAAGTCCAAACCTTAACCACTCAGCCATCCTGGTCACTTTATTGTGTTAAAACCCTCTTTATTCCTTTTAGAGGTAGTTCAGAACCAGTTTTGAGAAACCAATTTGTTGGTAATACAACCACATAGAGCCGTATTACTACATTTTTCTTAGAATTCACGTTGATCTACCAGTTGTTACACTGAAATCATTAATTCAGATATAATTCATAATAATCTCATGTTTCATGGCAGACATATTGACTCCCCTTCTCTCATCTTGAGTTACTAAGTACCATTTGCAGAACTTATTAATTAAATGGAAATAATTCTGCTACCAGGAGTGGGGTTCGAACCCACGAGGACATTTGTCCATTGGATCTTAAGTCCAACGCCTTAACCACTCGGCCATCCTGGTTCGCTGTAAACGTAGCTCAATGGATGCCGTCACATTCTCAGTCCTGGTGTTATTCTACCTATATCTAAAAACAGTGAAGATATGCTTTACATCACTGTCAACCAATGACAGCACGAGTCTCCCACTGTCTTTCTTGCCCCCTTCCCCCTCTTTCTTCAGTCACGCTGCATTTGCTCATGGGATTAGCAGCAAAACCCAATTAGTCATTTGGCTTGTTGACGGTATAAGGTGGAAACCTCATATTAGACCCTGTCAGTTGTATTTAAACTAGCTAAGAAGAATATTTATTTTTAGCTCAATTAAGGGCAAACGAACAAACACTTAAAAGTGAATCTTAATGATATATTTGTTCATTTTTATAAAACTGCAACATCCATTTTGCTCCCCCAGGGATTTTACAGCTTTCTAAAGCCCTAAAGGAATGTGTATCCCTTCAGTCTGTTGTTCATTTCAGGCTATGAATGATCATCCATTCAGTTTACTTCCCCTTACCACACTATAACTAATATTTATGCTCCATATTTCATTCTCATTTGCTCTTTATTTCTGTTCTGTTTCTGATCATCATCTTTCTTTCTTAGCATTTGCTCACTATATTCACACGTTCGTAATCATCCTGACAGTTTCTTTTTTTCAGTTTAGCTCAGACAGTGGTGGCTCAGTTACAGTGAGCCAGTGCCCAGTGATGCCAAGCATTCGTGCCAGCAACCGCTGGATTCCCTAAAGGCTCAGAAGAGCATCTCTATTACAAAATATTAGCAAATGCTTACTGAGATAGTTCACCCAAAAATTAAGACTTGTGTTGTTCTGAACCTGATCCTTTTTCCAAGGAATGATTATGAGACTTTTACTGTGCTGATTTTGGAGCTTGGAGCTTGGCAGGTTCTAAAAAGGGGTTTTCACAGTGATGCCACAGAAGAACCATGTTTGGTTCTTCAAAAAATCTTTCAGTGAGCAATTCTTGAAAGAGCCATTTCATTTTGTTTATTAGTGTGAAGAACATTTTAAAAATTTAAAAAGGACATTTTATTGAATGGAAAGGTTCCATTGATGGTAAAGTTTCTTCATGAAACCATAGATGCCAAGAACCATGGTGGGTGGAAAAGTGACTTAAAAAAATAAAAATATTCATTTGGGTTTGGAACAATATGAGGCATGTAAATGATGACAGAATTTAAATTTTGGGTGAACTATTTCTTTAATTATTGCCATAATTTAATCAAGGCAAATAATCAAGTTGAGCACAAATTAAACAGGTAAATGCATGTGGGTTGGAAAGTCACTTTCTTATTTGCGTATGTGCTCTATGCCTCATAGGCCATGTCCTCGGCTAACCTACCTAACCACCCACCACATCATTCAAATGTCTCACGTTTTGAGTTTGAAATGTGCTTCTGGACAGATTAGATGTAATTTGTCATCATCGTTTGTCTGCAAGGATGCAAAGTCTCATTTCATTACTGTCACCCCTTTGTCCTGACCAGAACAACTCGAGCGTGTTGAAGATGGCATGAACCATATCAACAAAGACATGATGGAAGCTGAGAAAAGTTTAAAAGATGTAGGCAAATGCTGTGGACTTGTATGTCCCTGCGACAAGTAGGTACTGGTGAAGCGTCCAAGGCTCTCACCTGTCTGCTGCTGTCTGACTGTCTCTTGTCACTGTGAATGTTTAAGCCTCTCTCTTTCTTTTTGTCCCTCTTTTCCTCCTTGCCATCCCTTTCTCTTTCTCTCCATGTTCCTTTTCGCACTCTTTATTTCTTTTGGGGGCGTAATTGACTAATGTTTAAATCAGAGCAACTGGAGCGCATCGAAGAGGGAATGGATCAGATCAATAAGGACATGAAAGAAGCAGAAAAGAATTTGACGGATCTAGGAAATCTCTGTGGTCTATGTCCATGTCCATGTAACAAGTAGGTGATGCCTGTCGCCTGCCTGCCTGCTTGCCTGCTTGAATCCGACAAATAGGATAAAAAAAGTACGTGGCCAGTTTGCACGCTCGCTCCGTAGCTGCGACTTCCCCCCACTGCGGTCTGCCTGGACTACTTCTCTGTGCATGGGGATGGTGGTAGAGCTAAGTCCGTCTGCAGCGCCACTGGTTAACCCATAGTTGTAGCTGTAGGCCCTGCTCTCTGCCGGCTGAATGCACAAATATGCTGGGCTCTATGCTTCACTGAACCGTTGGTCAAGGACTGTTATTCGTAAATGTTAAGTGCCTGCTTAATATGCATGTGCTACTTTTTGAAATGCAAGCATTACACACTCCTTGAAAGAACTTTGTGGACCACAGATTAGAAATTCACGCTTTATTTACTTGAGGCTGGCAGAGCTGGCTTTTTACAAAAGGGATCCCTGAAAGGCAATGCATGTCACTGCATGTGGGTAAAATGGTGGAAAATGTTATCTTGGCAATATATACGGCCTGTGTAATTGATTATATTACAGCTCATTGCTAATTATGTGCTGTTCTTAACTTAAAGGTGCAGCGAGTCTTTTTTGTTTTGTTTTGTTTAGAACAGTTCTAGTCCTCGAAATTTGATTGATTGAGTGGCACTCCATCAGCTGGTTGTCTTGTGACTGTCTTCATTTATTCTGCGATTTGTCAAAAACACTGATTTATTCAGGAACCAAAAAAATTAACTCACCCAAATACTTCTTTTTAAAGATTCGTTCAAAAGCAATACATAATTCAGGAAGGAAACAAGTGTTTGTAAGTGAGTGACTGAATCATTTTCTCAACTGATTCATTCAAACACTGAATTATACAGGAACAAAACAAGCGTTTTTCTATGAGTGAGTCACTGAATCATTTACAGAACCAATTTGTCATTGAATTGATGTTTTGTTAAAAAACAGTGATTCATCCAGGTACTAAACAAGTGACTGCCTTTGAGTAAGATAATGAATCATTTAGTAGATCCATTCAAAAACACTGATTTATTCAGAAAAGAAACAAATGACCATCATTATCAGAGGATCATTGCTGATATAGGAAAAATTGTGTGATATTGCACAATTTTACGGCTTCAAACATGGCTCATCCAATCAAAATTTAGAGTAGAATCTCCTGTTTTATAAAATGGCATACAAAGATTATTTGAACAAATTACTAAATATTTACACTGTTAAATACATTGTATGAGAAGATGAGTCAATGAGGTAATTCATAACCTAATGCTTTATAGGAACAGACAGTCACTGTTTAACATGTTTGCTTGTTTCTGTTTACACTGTAATAATGATTTCACTGATTGATAGATATTATTTGAGGGTTGTGGGTAGTTTAATTATTCACTGGCAATTTGGTAATTAATATTAAAATGACTTGGTAATTAAAGAAAACATATGACTCGGTGCACCTTTAAACTTTGTAAATGCACAAGCACATTCAAACAAGTTTTCAGTACTGTAGTATCCAAGTGGACACAGACATTGGTTCTCATTATTCTCTGTTTCATGAGTTGCAAATATTTTGTTAGTAATATTCTGTGTGACCAACTCTTGCATAATGGTGCAGGCACTGCATAAATACTCAAGTGAGCAACTGTCACTGGCTGAAAAGTGTTAAACGGTCATCAGTGGCCAAACGGCAGTTGTTTGATGAAGTATTTATGAATGTTAACTATCGGGTAGTTTCTTATTCCTTTTATGTATTTGGGGTTGAAGTAATCAAAGTGTAACAGAACAAAACAGTACAAAAAAATTTATTTATTTTTTTCTTTTATAGTTAGCATGAAAGGGAAGTTTTTATATTGAATATTTAATGGGAAAATGTCAAGTGGGAGCTTTATTTTATAAATCAGAAATTGATTGGATTGGGAAATTGGTATTTTTATGACAGGTGGTGTGATTAGAGGGCTTATAAGCCGAAAAGAAAAGTTGTTTCAGGGGTGATGCAAGTTATTACATTTTGATGAAAGATAATGAATCATGCTCAGTAAGACTAGAATGTGTATTAAGAAGGTAAACAAGGTCAATTCTGATTTCATGTTGACTTTAAAGCACGTGCAGATGAATGTAAAGGAGATTTTGGCTTACCTTAGAACATTTATTCATGTTTCTTTTTAAAGACACGCACCTGTGTCTGTGTCAGTAAGGATTAAGGTCATGCTTGAGTCTCACTGCCTCTGGTCAGAGCTTTTCGTATCAGTTTCTGTAGTCATGATGGCAGTAAGGCAATGCGTACCTTAACATCTCTACATATGCAAACAGCCCTATCTTACATAAAAGGTTGAAATTAAAGGTAATAGCTTATAGGAAAACCTGCACTGCTTAGAGTGTTGTTGTGAGCTTTGTTCAGACAAGCAGAAAAAAATCCCACTTTTTCAGTGTGTATCCAGACCTCAAACCTGTATAGTAGGTGAAATCCAATTTTTCACAAACCTGACTCAAATCACACTCATATCTTGTTTGAAATCCAGTTCAATTTAGAAAAATAAAAAATCATTATTCATCTTCTTCTCCTCCTCCTGTATTCTTCTTCTTCTTCTTCTTCTTCTTCTGTATTTGGCACCACAGGAGCTGAGGCAAAACTTTTCATTAAAATATTTTGTTATCACTATGGGTAAACTAGAAATGTTTCGGGCCCTGTGAGTGGGATTTACTAAGGTCCTTTATGGTAAAGACTTCTCAAAGGGTCTGTGGGAGGGTAGGCCCATTAATAAAAAATATATATATTTCACAGTTTTGTGGAAGAAATTCTCTTGGGATCATGTGACACTTAAAGGGATAGTTCACACCAGCATGAATATTCTGTCATCATTTACTCACCCTTATGTCATTTCAAACCTGTATGAGTTTTCATCTGTCGAACACAAAACAAGATATTTTAAAGGATGTTTAAACTGTTTCTGTCTAGTGTAAGGTGTAGTGTAGTGTAGCTTTTATTTTTATATTTTCAGTTTTTCATTTGTCTGTCATTTGTTGTGCTTTTGTCAGTTTTTGAACAATTCTTATTAAGCTTTAATTTATTTTTATTTCAGTTTTAAGTTTAGTAGTTAAACTTATTTTATTTAAATTAGCTGCCAGGGCAATATTTTTTTAATAAGTTTTAGTTTTTTGTTGTTGTTGTTGCTGCCCTTTATTTCAAATAAATATATTTTTTTATTTAGTTTTAATGAACGATAACCGCACTATATGCTTTAATTATATGGACAAAAAACTCTGCAGCAGTATTTTCTTATGTGTTCCACCGAAGACAGTAAATCAAGTTTGAAGTTTGAATCAGTAAATGGTGGCAGAATTTAATTTTTTTCATTTCTTTAAGTTATTCTGGTGTCTGATATATACTGGATATTGACTGTCTGAACAAGCAGGTCCGATTTCATCACTTACAGAATCACTTGCTAAAGATCGGATTTGAAAAATGACTCCGGTGTGAACAAAGCCATAGATCTTTACTGAGTGCATACTGTTACTAAACAGCCTAATTCCCTTCCCTGGCTGAATGCAACGCATGTTACTTGTTATGATAAATGCTTTTCTATTGGTTTATTAGTTTCATTTCATATCTACCAAACTGTGTTTACTGTAAATGTTTAATGAACCCACTTTATACATTTGGAATAGGTCTAATCTGTACTCTAACTGAGAACATGTTACTTCTGAATGCTTCTCTTTGTCTCTTCACCTTGATAATTGTTATGAACCTCCTTCAATTAACTTGTCACGTCTCCATCATTTTCTATGTGATAGTCTGTCACACCCCACTGTACGTGTCGTGTGTTAGTTAGTTCCTGGAAAGCGTTGTTCATTTATTCATGAACACCTTTAGTGCATGCAATTTCATAACATGCAGATAATCCTGACCACCATTTCTATCTGCATGTAGTTCCTCTCAGTGTATGTCTTGTGCTGTATAGTACTGTATTACTTAACACCGTTCAGCTTCTCATCCTGTCTCTCTCACTTCCTGCGGTTGTTCAGGCTGAAAGGTGGTGGTCAGTCCTGGGGTAATAACCAGGATGGGGTGGTGTCCAGCCAGCCGGCCCGTGTGGTCGATGAACGTGAGCAGATGGCCATCAGCGGAGGATTCATCCGCAGGTCAGTTACTTAGGAGAAATTAGTGCAAATACAGTATATTTCAGTGGACTTTGGTTATGAGTAAACTTTTGAGAGAGAGTCCTAATCTTAATCTTAATTATGTATACCTTAAATGCAATGCAATTTGCTAAAAGTGTCTGCCAAATGTGTAAATGTAATAAAAAAATATATATTTAAATGTATTTTATTGTATATATTTTGAAATAGTAATGCATAAAAATAAAAGTAATGCATAAAAATAACGACAATAATATATAATTATAATATTTCATTCTCATTCATTTAATGAGACAAATACTCTGATATTATTTAAATTGTAAAGTTAAATATCAGGTAATATTTGTCTGACTGTCTTTTATATTAATATTCATTAAGACTTATTTGAATTGCAATAAATTTAATGACAATTAAGTGAATCCCTAATTTCTAGTTCTGTAATGCAAAACATAGTATTAATAATAATAATAATAATAATGTTGATAAAATCTAAATTCTCATTAATGTAATGCAAAATAATTATATATTTTTAAACTAAAAAAATACTGTATTTAAGTAATAGAATGTGGTATGCTAAGTTAAGTGCACACTGTAAAAATGATTTTACAAAGTTGTAAATAAAAAAAAGATTATTAGAGAATGTTTTTTCAAGATTTTTTTCAGTCTTTCTAATTCAAATTTTCTTATCAATGCAGGCTTGTAATTATTTATGAAATTTGCTAGCAGTTTCTGAGAATTTATTTTAGTGTAGTGTTTAGGTACAATACAAGTAAATACAAGGAAAAAATGAAATTTGAGATTTTTTTAGACGATGAAAGCAGCAGGAAAAATCTGAAATATTTGGACTAAAAATAAAATCGTAATATAAAGTCTTGGTGTTTACTATTGCTATTCGTTGCTATGATTATAGGCATCACCTGCCAATTAGAGTAGTGTATTGACTTCAGTTACCTGTTCATACAGACATTTTTTGATCATTAGCTTTTGTCTGCTGTTGTGTGGACAGATCCATTTGAGAGACATGTTAGTAAATACGCTTGTCAGTCCCAAACGCTGTCTGTGAAAACGAAACCTAATGGTTGTTTTCAGCTATCTAGTGTATCAGCAGTAAGTACACCATGCTTCACTTGTCAGTGAGCCACAAGGATCTCTATAATAGTCTGTTGAAGACAAATGTCCGCTTTGTGCCAGACTGTAGCTGCAGGCAAGTCAGGAATGGTCATGAAACCACTGAGCTGTCGTTGGTCCTCTGTCTCAAAATATCCCCTGTCAGTCCGCAAACAGAATGAAATGTTTAGCTACAGTCCATATACATTTGAATTGTTTTAGACAGTTGTTCTAGTCATGCTAGTGTATTGTACACAGTATTTTACATTATAAAAAACTCTACTAAACCCAGTCTGTTTTTCGTTATCTTCAGGGTAACAAATGATGCGCGAGAGAACGAAATGGATGAGAATTTGGAACAGGTGGGAAGTATCGTCGGGAACCTCCGCCACATGGCTCTCGACATGGGCAACGAGATTGACACCCAGAACCGTCAAATCGACAGGATTATGGATATGGTAAGATCATGAAATTGCAATACTGGAGAAATTATTACTCAACACAAGAGCCTCAATACTGACTGCAAACTCTCTTATGAGATAAAAGCTTCTAATTATACCACAAAAAGCTTGTTTGCGCTCACAATGTCACATTCCACTGTAAAAATACCCGTTGAGATCAATAGTTGTTTGGAGTAGTGCGTTTATGAATTCTGGATCATAAATGCATTTTATAAGGGAATGCATCACTGTTACTATAGCTCTTAATCTGAACCTCTCAGAACTGTGGTTTTCTGCATGAAATTCTTTACATTTATTTATTATTCATTATTGTTATTATTGTTGATGTCAATAGTAATGTAACATAATGCTAAGAAAAATATTTTTTCTTCTTCTTGAAACTTCAGGATGAAACTTCAGGATGACTTAAAATGATTAAAATGAAGTTCATATATTACTATAAATATAATTAATATTATTATTCATATTAATATATTAAAGTAGTCTAACTTAATTAAAATGCTAAAAAAAGTAACTATTGAAAACTATAGTTATAGTTATATAAACTATATAGATTCTCAATCAGGGGGGCTCAGCAAACTTCCAAAGGACTATTTCAATAAATATGTAATTATGAATCAAATTAGTGTAAAAATTATAATTAATATCAATATTCTAACTTAATAAAATGCTTCTATCTATCTATCTATCTATCTATCTATATATATATATATATATATATATATATATTTTTTTTTTTTTTTTTTTTTTTTTTATAACAGTTCTTGAAGGTTCTGGAATCACAAACTAAATCATACTAAATTATTAATAAACATTAAGACAGTTAAGCATCACCAATTTTCAGTACTATAAAGCATATATAATATGGTTTTCATATATAATAATAATAATAATGCTATTTTAAAGTAAAAATTGTATTATTGTAAAGTAATATATAAGGTTATATTTGTTGCAGTCTTATATATTAAAACCATTTTTTGCATTGTGACATTATTTTCATGACAATTAAGCACAATATAATGCAGAAAAAAATTATATATTGTTTAAATTGTAATGTAATAAACTAGGTAATATTTGTTGTAATTTGTGCTGATTTAAACAAAAAATACTGTATTATATCACTCCCAGCAATATTCGAGGAAATATCTATTGTATCTGTATCTATTATTTTTGTTTTCCAGGCCGATTCCAACAAAACCAGGATCGACGAAGCCAACCAGCGCGCCACAAAGATGTTGGGAAGTGGCTAAACCCCTACGAGAAAGGCTTTGGCTCCCTTTTCCCTCCCCGCTGTACCTGCAACAGTGCACATGTGCTTTTACCGTGGTTCTCACCTGACCGGTTTTCACACATGCACTTATCAGCCCCTCTACGCTCTATCTAGGAAGTGTCGTCCTGTGTCTGTCTTAACTGATAGTCTAGTAAATGGTCACATTTACTCTGTATCTTTCTCTCCAAAGGTTAAATGTACATAGTGCATATTTGATGGCTAGAGCTCATGTGAAGTTTCTTCTTCTTCTTCTTTTGATGGTTACTTTATGTTTTTTAAGTGTATATTTATTAAATATATATACACACATTTTTTGGATGAAATTTCTTAAAGGTTTTCAGTCATCTGTGTGTCCATGCTCTGTGTTTTACTCTATATAAGCCATGCTTCATATTCAGATGTAGCGAGACAGGAGACGAAGTAGACCGTGAGGTGCTAGAGATCACATGACGGATTGCTTATCTTAGCCTGCCATTTTGTAATCACCTTTAGACAGCGTTCAGTAATGATTATTCCACCTAAATTGGTCATATACTGTATGTATACAGCGTGTCACTTTCACTTATTATTACCCGCGTCGTTCCCGATGTGTAGACTTTACCGTAAAGCATGGGCATGTCAGTACATGCATTCGGTTTAAAGCAACATCACAATAGTGCCACTCTTTTTATTTCTGTATGTCTGCAAAATGTGTCAGTTGATGTAAAATCAGAACTAAATGCCTATAAAAACTAAACAAACCTGAATCTATTGTTTTCAGTATCATTTCTTTGTGTGATGTATCTGGTTTAATATCTTCCCAACACAGAGACAATAGCAAGCGTTTGCTGTTGATACAAGAGTGTTAGAGTGGCTGTGCACTGTACTAACCCAGATCCTCTTTGGACCAGGGGCTTTACATGGATTATGCCTGGAAACGTCACTAAGTACATCCAAATGCTGAAATACACAAGTGCACACACACTGGTTCAACACACACAACATGGATAAACACAAGCAAGTGTAAACCTAGGTGTTAGGGGACAGCTGGCTGATCGTGATTATTGAAGTCTGCTGCCATGCAGTAATGTACAGCAACATTACTAACAAAATTTAAAAAATTTTAAAATATTACACAACATAAACAACAAAAAACATCATAATCATAATGGAGTAAATAGGGCTTAATATATTGGTTAAAAATAAAATTCTTATAATAAAAAAAAAAAAAAAAAAACATTTTTATTACTAATTAATTATAAATAAAATTATATTTATTTAACAGCACAATTATGTGCACATGTGGTGAATTTTGAACAGATGTTGCTCATGTGGTGCACTAATTTCATGACATAAAAATTATAAATATTAATTCAGTTCTCTAATCAAAATAGGGAACTGTACTGAACTGTAATAAAATGTCAGCTCTGTATTCACCATAAACAAATGCCACACACACACATATATATATATGTATGTATGATATATATATATACTATATATATATATATTATAGCTATAATATATATATATATATATATATATATATATATATATATAGATATATATATATATATATATATATACAACCCATGATATTTTTTCTGGGAGAGATAAAAAAAAAAATATATATATATAGCTTTTTAATGAAATCACTGTCCAGGAAGTGACATCATTTTAGTGGGAAACCAGCACAAAGATCAGTACATTTTAGATTTGATGAGCTCTGTGATTTTTTTTGGTACAAGTTGGTTTGTCTCATTTGAAAACATTCAATAAAATTCAATAAAAATCCAAAATTAATCTATTCTCAAAACACTAAATCATAAAAAAACAAAAAAATTATCCCCCTATAGCCTAAGCTAATTGTCAGTCCCTCACTGAGTAATGGCTAATTTCAGCTCTGTATTTTATTTCTGTACAGAAATGTTATTTGAAATGTTATCAGAAATGTTATTAAATGTTTTATTTCTGTTCTTTTCTGAAAGTCTGAAATACCCTTTTGTATTACAACAAAAGCATATTCCTGTTACAAAGTATAGGAACTGCAGTGATGCTGGTCAAGAATCCTGGCCTCGCTTGTGATGCTAGTTATAAACAACCAAATGCAGCATCATCCAATGAATCATGTATTTTGTATTTCTCTTTGAAGAAAACAAAACCAATCCCATCCTCATCAGATGGAGGTAAATGTCCTCCCAAGTCCGAAACAGAAATACACAATCTCAAGCGTGGCCTGAGTCCTGACTTTCATATGACACTTATCACACCTCAAAAGCAAAACACGCATGAAAGCACTGTCAACCAAGACTGCAATATCTTTCTGCTCTTATCAGAGTCATGCTTCTCTGCAATCTCTTGATGATTTTCTCCTGCCACATTTGTGACAATGCATTTGCCGATATGCATCAGGGACTTCTAGATGTACACTGATACCGTGTGTTTTACACTGCTGAGTTAGAAAATGGTGTCTAGAGATGCTGACATCACACTGCAAAAAAAGTTCATTCAAGTACAAAAATAGAGTGTTTCCATTTTCATTTCTGGAGAATGATTGGACATTATAAAAAAGCTTCTAAAGAGAGCCTGTGAATTCCCTTGACAAAAGTGCAGCTTCCTTTTCTGTGTTGACAAATTTCCTATTGAAAATAGTTGTTTTTTAAATAGCCAACATTTAATTTACGTCACAGCCACTGTGCAAAAGCCTCTTATTCTTAATGAGTAACGAGACTGCAAAATATTGTATTTTCTCTCACCCTTTGGCTAGAGTGTAGCACCATTAGTTATGTGTTTTTGTGAACCAGGTATTTCCAATTTAAGTAATTTTCCCTAAATTTCCCTCAAAGACTCCCTCTATCAATTATGTTCTTATGGAGATGTTGTGATATTTAAAACAAGATATTTGAGATGCAATGATGAACAAATTAAAAAGCTTAAAAATGTATATTACATGCTGTGTCAGATTGCTTTAACTTGTTTTAAAAATACATTTGATTGCATTCAAAATACAATCTATGAATAAAATTATTTATATTAAAAACTTATTTTAATATTCATATTATATAATATAATAATAATTTATATGGTATAGTTTATTTATTTTGTTGAAACTAGATAATCAAAATTGGACAGTATTTAAAAGTACAAATTATAAGCTAAAAAATTGTTACTAATTTTAAAATTGACATAAATTCCCATGGCATAATAACTATTTGTAACTTGCTAATCAAAAGTGGACAGTATTTAAAATAAGTATGTTCTTATTAAAGTAAGCAGTTTATTGGCCATATGAGTGCAAGATGAATCAATATTTTAAGTCTACCAGTTTAAATGCATATCTGCTAAAAGGTAATTTGTAAAAGTAAAAAAAAAAACTTTTATAAGTATGCAGCTAACTTAATTTCTAAACATTCTCTGAATGTTTAAAACACCCTTTTTTAACGTTTAAAAAGTTTTTTTTCTTTGTTATGTGAACATTCCATTTTATTATTTAGCAAATATTATGGAAATGTCACTTTTGAATGTTTTCAAAAGTTTTGAGAACGTTTTTAAATACCAGATAACTTTGAATGAACTTTCTATTAACATTACTAAAAGAATGTTTGTCCATAACTTTGAGAGAACATTGCCAGAACGTTGTGAGAACGTTTCCTGTTAGCTGGGCACACAGTTGCCAGGTTTTCGCAACAAAACCCGCCCAATTGCTACTCAAAACTAGCCCAAAACTAGCCCAGTCTCGAGGGGGGTTCCCTGGTAAAAATCGCATTCTGGGGGATAAAATACACGTTATTAGGGTCGCTTCAACCCGCGGCAACATATAAAGTACAATAAAGTAGTCCAAGACTTGGCAACACTGGTGGGCCACAAAAGTGGCCTCAAAAATGACACACAAGGAATAAAAGCCAGGATATTTTTTAGAATATTTTTAATTGAATATCTGCCAGTGATTTCTACTTCACCCCTCCTGCTCTCTCAGGCAGAAATTTCACCTGTGATCGGTAACCTTATTTAGCATGTGAAGCAGATGGGTGACAATTCTTTGATACATAATTTGCTCTTCAGCGCAGGTGCTGATTGAACTGGATCATTATTCAGCAACTGACACCTACTCTCACCACCCTCTCTTCTGAGTCACAGCCCTCCGCTGGCCTGTTCTTCTTCATCTCCCAGACCACCTCCTCATCGCCTCCTTTACATCTCGCATCCCCTGTTCACGCCTTTATACACACGCACACCATCTCCAGTGTCGTTAAGCCAGAACTCATTAACAAACGCTGACAGCAGCTCTAAAGGCACTCTAACTCTGACTCACTGGGTTTTTGTGATATTCTGAATGCATTTGTATATCAGATATAATTTGAATAATGATTTAAATACATAAACATGTGCACACATCCCTAATTGTAAAGCTTATTTTAAACACTGTTGTGATAGACACGTGTGTTCTTCCTTCCAAGGATTTATATTTATTCACTTTGGCAATCCAGTGATGGGGAAGAGCGAGGATGTGTTTGGGGGATGGGAAATGGGAACTGCATAACCTCCGAGCTCAATCTTAGCATGAAGTGGCCACCAAGACAAAGGGGGAAAAAGAGGAGGGAGGGAAGAATAAAGAGAAGAGGGAGAAAGTATGAGAGAGAGTCTCCCTTTGCCCTTTGCCCTCATAGTGAAAGGTGGAAAAATAAAATTATGCTGCAATAAGAGGTGTGAAAACAGGATGACTGGGACAATGATGTACAGTTCAAGAGTGTTTACTTGGAAAGAGCAAATATGTGGTTCCTGGCAATGTGCAAAATATATTCACAGTGCAAAAAATAAAAGAGTTTATATACAGCTTAGCTCCTCCCACCACAAAAATAAATACAGAAAAGGGTAAATAAATGCAGAATAAATAGTACAGAAAAGAAACATACATTAAGGAACAGAAAACTATATTTTGCTATTATAAGTGTTAATATTATTTATTATTGTAATAATCAATTTATTAACATTTTACAATAATAAAAACACCAAATGCTTTAATTAAATTAGAGCTCATATTTGTTTGGGTCTAAAATAGTGTTGCTTCTTTTACTCTTGTGTATAAAAATATTGTGGCAGTACCATGGTGCAGTTATGATAATCTGTTTTATCATATATAATATTTTAGTACTCTGAATTATAATATGGGTAGAGAATGCATACCATATTTATAAGCTGTAGTATTTAGGCTACTGTATTGTACTCCAAAATACCTTTAAGCATGATATAGTTTATAGTGGGGTTCCAAAATTTGGGATTCAAAATCTAATTTAACCTGGGAATGAATAGAAAGTTTTAGGATTAAAAACAGAAATGCAATAAAGTTTAATAATTAAAAAAAAAATTGCATTATGTGTCCACAGAATATCGTAATCAGTTAAGCACCATATCAAAAAGGCAACAGTGTTTTTAAAGCTATTTCTTATTATTATTTTAATGTAAAGAAATACAACTGGTTTGCAAATGAGACATGTTAGACTGACAGCTAGTGGTCAAAGAGGAGTAGTTAACCAGGCAGCTTCTAACATCTACATTAATGTTGCATTTACAATCACAATATATTTATAAATAACACAAAAGCGGAGCATCTGAGATTAGATCATTTATGAAATCACAAGGTAAAGATTATATTACATGAAACTATTTGAACTGCATAGTTAGAATACTGTTTTATGTGTCCTTTAGAAGTGCACACAGTTGTATTATTATTAGAAGGGGTAGTATTGATTTTTATAAGGATATTTACTAGGCTTATTATTTAATTTATGATTTATGAGTGGACACAATTAATTTGGGATTTAATATTATGAAACCAAAAAGTGTTATTATTTGCACATATATGGTCTCGTGATTATGAAAGGCGCTCTCACGTGTTTTAATAAGTGACTGTAATAACAAATGTGCAGTCACCGATCAAAGAAAGGATATGAAAACCCCTGTAATTTCCCCAGTGCTTGAAATCTCGCGATACTCTTTGTGGCGCGGGATTTGGCTGGAGCAGATGAATGCGCAGAAGTCGTTCTGCAGCGCTGTAGAAATGGCGCCTGCGTTTAAGCAGCAGTAGTCGGCAGTTATAACGATTTGCACTGAACTCACGGGAATTCAAGTTTTCTCTTTGCTGCTGCTTTAAAGATCAACACAACTAGACTACGAGAGTTTATCCATACGAACCGAGTCCGGATTATGACCGGAAAAGAGTTGCCACGAAAGTCGTATTTGAAGTATATCCAGTTTTCTTGAGGGCCGTCATCGTCAGCGCGCAGGTAACGTTATTGTCTGTGCTCAATTTCACCTATCTGTGTCATATCAGGATATTCTAGAACATTGTACTTGTTTCTGCAGCTCTCTTTGTTTCTTAGCACTCGTTTAGGTGGCTTGTTGGGTGTTTAAGCTGTTGTGAGTTAGCCTCGCGCTGTGACCGTTAGCTGCCATTAGCTTGTACGGCTAATCTAACAGCCTGCGCGTGCTTAACTCACGCCACAACACGGCTATGTACGAGACCTTTTACACGCTCTATGTTTTATTATACACTGCAGCAAACCTTTTAAACTTGTCGTTGGCCTGTCGTCGTTGTAATTTGAGTCTCCTGTTTGTTTGTATATGCTTTGTTGGTAAAAGTAAGATTTCACGCTAGCGGTGGTTACTGACGTGCTGTGCTTGACAATAGTTTCCAGCAAAGGTTATATTGCAGATCATACAATAGTGTTTTATGTAAACTATGCAGGAGACCGCACTGAATGGACGCCTTTGTTTTGCTTTGAAAAGAAGCGGTTTATGTCAGTGATTATTTGAATGTATTTGAATGGACTTTATGGCTTGTCTGTTAAGTGACAGTGCACGTAATGACACTGCATAACGTCAGATTTATCATATATAAGTGATTATCAAAAACAAACATGACCGCAGACGCCTGTTGTACTGTTTAGTGTAATTTGCCTAGTATTTCTAATGAGTAAAACTGAGCTGTGAGCACTGATTTCAGGTCACTGTTTCTCCATGTGAGTCTCACGCATGGGTGGGACTGTAGTCTGCGCGGGCACGTGGATGAGTCCTTCAGGCTGTTTGCATTAGATGGCCATGCTTTTCCAGGGGGCAATATTGCATGAACCAAGGGTTTTGTAGTTTCACAGACTGTCAGGGTCTTCTGCAGACCTTATAATTACTGTTATTAAATCGTTGTTGCGTTTTATAATATATTATCGTCAGCAAATGTTCTTTTGAAATGTCATGCATGTTGGTTTTTTATGTAATATCCACAGATCCGTAAACTATTTAAATAGAGTAAAATAGCTGTCCTTGTGGGAGATCTTTCTGTAGTGTAGACATAATCATGTCAGACTTTCAGCAAAGCTTATGGGTCACGTATGTTTTTTCGAGATAGTGTTATCATGACTGTGCCACATATCTTAAAGCTGGTAAACATAAACATGAACTACAAGAGTATTACCATGTTTAATTTTCCAATCTCTTGAATAATTCACTGCACAAAATTAATTTTGGTTGGTACATACCTTGTTTCTCTGACCAGTATTTAATGTAGTGTATGTATTTTCTTTTTCCTTGTTTATAGTTGTGATTTTTGAGGAAGTCATGTGACCTGCCCATATCGGTTAATTTCTACCAAGCAGTGTTATTTATTTTTTATTTTTATACTGTATATTCTTAGTTTTATTCTTATAAAATATATTCATATTTTAAATTGTCGTTGATTTTTATATTTTCAATTTTAAACTTTTAGTACTTTTATGTGCTTGTCTTTTTTAAATATTTATATTTAGCTTTCATTTATTTTTATTTAGCTTTAGTTTTCATGTGAGTCATTCTCATTTTTAATTTCAGCTTTATTACAATTGCCGCAAACAGTTTTTAATTGTTTAATTTAGCAATAATTACACTACGACAAATAAGAATATTCATCAAAATATAGGTTGATTGGGTGTACAGCCCTTTAATTTATACATGTTAGCCTTTTTTCTTTTTCTTTCTCTACACTCACTGTACATGAGCTCATCTGAACAGACCCACCAGTTGATAAGCACTGTTTTATTGTATGTTTGGAGGAAACACAAATGTGGTGCATACATGTGTGCCAGCTGCTCCATTGGAGGCACAAAAGTGCTGACAACTGCTGTTGTGTATGAGGTTGTTCTTTGTCCAGAATGTTATCCGTGATATTTCAGCATGATTTTTGTACTAGGTTGAAACATTCTGTTTGTGTTCAGTTTCTTGAATTATTTTGTAGGCTTGATGTTTCAGGGCAGGCAGATTGATTTTTTAGCATGTGTTTTCTCTTCAGTGAGCATGCGTGACCTGGCAGCCCAAGTCACCAGCAGCTTGTTGCGCTTCCCAGAGGTGACGATAGATGCTCTAGGGGAGGATGAAGTTACGCTGGACTCTGTGCTGCATGGGAGATTCACTGTTGGTGAGTCTTGTTTTTCAGTGATGGCATGTCCTGCTTATGACTTGACTGCATGTATGAACCCATGTTTTAGGTTTTTCATGTACGTTTCCTAGGTTAATATTAGATCTTCAGTTCTCCTCTTGTATTTCACCAACGTCTCTTATTTATTGTGTGCAGGGAAAAATGGAGTGGCCTGGCTTGCCTGTGGGCCTCAATTGGAAGCGGTCCATGCCATTACTGGAGAGCGTTTCTCTGCCTACCGCTTCAGTGGGGTATCTGAGCACCCGCCCACGGTGTTGGCCGTGCGGAACTTCTATTGGCTGAAGCGAACAGGGCTGCTCATCGTTCAGGAAGAAGATGACAGCATCATGTTTCTTCATTATCATGGTATCTCCCGTGTTGTCAAGGCTGTGGTCATCCCAGGCAGAGTGAGTGCAGTGTTTTTTTTTTAGTTAACTACATTAATCCAGAGTGAGTGTAAATGAGTTTATTATGTGTTGTAGAATTCTTTGGTTATATAATTGATTTCTTAAAATGCACCCTGACTGTCAAATGTTTCTTGTAATTGTTCCACATCTGTTGTTTTATAAAGACACTACTATGAAGGATCATATGATTGAAAAGAATATCTGTTTCTTCTGCAGATCACAGCCATTGAGCCTATTGTCAGCTATGGAGGGGCCAGCGCTAACACACAGCATCTACACCAGAGTCTGCGCTGGTTCTTTGGTGTGGCTGCTGTGGTCACAGATGTCGGTCATGTTCTACTGGTTGATCTCTGTCTGGATGACCTGTCCTGTAGTCAGAGTGAACTGGAGGCTTCAGGTGGAACTGTTATATCTTTAAACAAAATCTTTCGTGTCAACTAAAAAAAAAAAAAGACATTCCATAATCTAAAACTATTTTAATTTGTTTTGGCCACAGATCTGGAGGTGGTCAATAAGTCTCCATCTGAGATCCCACGGTTACGGGAGGGTGTGACGCAGCAGGGTAGACATCTTTGTCTTCAGCTCAGCAACCCCACAGGTACTGGAGCGACAGCCCTGCAGTACATCCAACGCACCAACCAGCTCGCTGTGGGCTTTTCAGATGGCAACCTGCAGCTCTGGAACATGAAGTCCCTTAAAAAAGAGTGAGTGAAATACTTAAAAGAAGTGTGACCTGACTTTTTTTCCCATTTAAAATCACTTCTTTACAATCCACTGGAAGCTCACATTTATATCTACCTCCATCCAATCAACAATCGGTGGATAGAACCAAGTCCCCAGCCTCTGTTTTCTTTTTCAGTGATATAATTTACTCAAGATGTGTCACGTTACTGAAGAAAAGATCTGTTACTACTTCCGTTTCGTTGCTACTTTAATGTATTGATGCACCAATGAATTTGTTTCTGAACACGTCCTCTTGCTCTCTAGATATCACTCACAGCTAGAGGGTGGCAGAGTGCCTGTCTATGCATTTACCTTCCAGGAGCCAGAGAATGACCCACGGAACTGTTGCTATCTGTGGGCAGTGCAGTCTGCACAGGATCAGTGAGTTTGCCATTTCATGTGCTGCTATCATAATAGGGCGACATAATAAGCTGATTGTTTTGACTTTGTCTGGTTATGTTTTGATTTTATTCTGGTGTATTTTTGTCTTTGCAGTGAGGGGGATGTAGTCAGCCTCCATTTATTACAACTGGCCTTTGGGGAGAGGAAGTGCTTGGTTTCAGGGAAAATTATTTATGAGGTACGGAGTTATTCAGGATTCTCAAATTTATTTGAATGTTACACAGTTTTTGTATCTATATACAATGTTCTTGCAAAATATTAATTCAGTGTGTGATGTTTGACTCTCAGGGTCTGGAGTATTGTGAGGAACGTTACAGTCAGGACTTGAACGGTACAGCGTTTCCTCTAAGAGCTCAGGCCACCAATGTCCGTCTGATCAGCTGTCAGACCATAGAGAAGTTTCGCCACCACCCTGATCGTGATGACAGCATGAATGAAGGTTTTTAAATGTCCAAATCATACTTTGCAGGCTGATTGATTGACATTGCATGTTTTCTATAACATTTGTTTTCTGCTTTTTAGTGGCATCTCCTGATACAAGTGTGTCAGTTTTCAGCTGGCAAGTTAAATCATATGGACAAGGACAGCCATCGACCTTCATAGGTGTTTTTGACATTAACCGATGGTACCATGCTCAGATGCCAGATTCATTGAGGTGGGTATGTTTATAGTAAATGTTAAAAGTGCAGTCAGTGTGTTGTAAGGGAAATGAAAATAGACTTTCTCTTTCCATTCAGAACGGGTGAATCCTTACGTAACTGTCCGTATCTGGCAGTGTGGTCTCTTGACTGTGTGATCGAAACAACAGCTCCCTGTACTCTGTTGGACATCCTGATTCATGAGCGCAGTCTAAGTAGGGGTCTGCCCTACACCTGTCCTCCACCGGAACAGTTCTTCAATCCCACAACCTACAACTTTGGCAAGACATGTTTTTTTTATATGATCTTATATTGCATGTATAATGGCTGTATTTAATATGTCATAACCTCTGTATTCTTTTTCTATTCTAGATGGAAGCTGTTTGCTTGATGCTGGAATTGTGCACTTTACTTGCTCTGGCTATCAGAAAGAGGTTAGGGTTTGTCCCTTTTGTATACTATGCAGAGTCTTTACTGTTTTTGGTCCGTTAAACTTTTTCTCTTTACTCTCAGACACTGAGCTACTTGAAGAAGGTGGCACCAAGTTTAGGTGACAGCATTTCTAATGGATACTCACGCTGTCTCATGTCTGGCCTCCTATCCTCTCGTCTGGCTGATGTCCAGCCCTCCAGCCTCTCACAGGTATCACACACTTTTATTTTACATTATACAGCTGTAACAACACACTAGTCTAATTTGTTTGCTTATTAGCTTAATAGATTTCACTCACATGTAGAACTACTGGTATCAGATGATTTATACCAGTAATGCACATTTGTTTATTGCATACATTGTAATTTGCATTTAGGAAGAGCAGCTTGATGCCATCTTGTGCACTGCTGTGGAGACGAGCTCATTGGGACTCATCACTGGCTGTATTAAACAGTGGACCACTGAAGGTGAGGATGAGAGAAGTAATGCATTTGTAATCTAGAAAAACTTTCAGTACCAATAATTTACACTGCCGTTCAAAAGTTGTAAGTCAGAGATTTAAAAAAAATAAAAATAAAAGTCTGATATTCTCACCAAGGCAGCATTTTTATTTGATCAAAAATACAGTATAAGCAGTAGGGATGTGCGGGACTAGGTCGCTTTTTTTTTCCTTTTTTTTTTTTCCTTTTTTTTCCCCAATGTCCACCTAAAATTAAATGATGATAACGCGAGGCAAAAGTATGGCATAATTGTGACCTATTTTTAGCGGAATTCATTGAGGGATTTGTCAGTGTGATTCATAGATTAAGTATTTTAAATGTAGGCTATTATATACACGGACGCAAAATGTTTTTTTTTTTTTTTAAACCATCTTTTGGGGGTTTCTTGCTTTTAGACTAGTCTACTAGTCGGATACAAAACTTCCGTTTAAACGACAGTCAAATTAGTCGTCGCGCACATCCCTAATAAGCAGTAATATTGTGAAATGGTATTAAAATTTAAAATGACTTCTATTTTAATGTATTTTCAAAAATGTAATTTATTCCTGTCATGGCCAAGCTGAATTTTCAGCAGCCAGTACTTCATATAACTTTCTGCCAAATTTCTGCATGCAGAGCAACCTGGGTCAGCCGTCAATCTGCGCTACATACTGGAGTGGGCCTGGAATAAGGTTGTAAGCACCAAAGAGGAATTGGATGAAATATGTGAGTTTTCTACACCAATTTCTCTAAGTATAATCTTATTGCAAATTCAAAGGAGTGGTTGATCATCTTTTTTTGAAAGCTTGATTGTGTTTATGGTGTGCAGTGTAACGTGTTTATGCTTCATTGTAAAAAAAACACATTATTTTCACACATTTTACCTTTATTCTACACTATTGTTTCCATTCTTGTCAAAACTGTCTGTTGAGTTCCTGGTTCTGTGAAGCCCCTCCCTCAGAAATACACAATGGTCTCTGATTGGTTAGCGGGCTCAGTGTGTTTGTGATTTGCCGAGTGCACGTTGTCCGGAAACGTCACGCCCCCTTACCATTACGGGTAGTTGCATGTTCCCGGGGGAGGGGTTTATGTAAACATCAGGGTTAATGATGTCACAAACCCAGGAAGAAGCTCGTTGTTGTCCCTAACAGCCATTTTTTGTGGTCCTTAAACAGTGATTTTTTTAAAATGAAAATATCTCCCTTTGCATTAAAGGGAGAGCGTCGTAACTTCACAGACGTTGTTTATGCTCTTACAGCAACATTACACACTAACTAAAGTTCAAAAAGTGAAATCATAATCAACCACCCCATTAACAGCATTCTGATCGCACTTTTCTCTGTTTCTCCAGGTGCTCCGCTCTTTGACAGCTCCGCAAACTTCACGGATCCTCAGACGCTGCAGCTCCTACAGCACAGTCAGCGCTTGCTGGCAAACCTCAGCACCATTTTCCACTGTTTGCTAAATGAGGCTCAGGAGCTCACACAGAAAGGTGTCGGAGTGTTCACAGACATCACACTGTTTTGTGCTGTTATATGTGAAGTTGAAAATCGCTAGAATAACTTATTTTTGGTTACTTGCAGGATTGATTGGACTCATGAATAAGTGCATGGTGTCTAGCTTGATCTCCCAGTACGCTCAGGTGGTCCTGTGGTTCTGCCGGACTGGTCTCCTTCCAGAGGGCTCTGGTATGACCTTGTCCAAAGCTTCGCTCAGGTTCTTTAAACACATCTGTGCATTGCATATGATGAACTTAAAATGTTAATTTGTCAACAGATGATGATGATGTGCTGCAGATATCAAGGCCCTTTTACAGTCATTCTATTATAAAGAATTACTACATCAGCCAGAGGGAGGAGCTGCGGAGACTGGCAAAGTAAGCGGCTGAATTTCCAAGGAACCATTGGGCTTTTTTTTTAATTTACCATAATTTATATTGTTTTAAGAATTTTTGTTATTTGTTCATGATTATAAAATAAAGTGCATAAATAAATATGTAATATAATTATAAAATGTCTCCAAAAGTCACATTATCATATTGTACCTCCAATAGGGACAAGTGGTGTGCAGACTGCCTCATGATTGATGGCCTGGTGAATCAGTGTGGGGAACGCCTTACTGAGCTTTGGAAAAGGGATGAGGGTGGAATGGGACAGTATCCTCCCCCGTCACTTCATGTAAGTTAAGACTTGTTGAATATGTTTATACAACGTTCCCGCCCCTTAACTGTGCTTAGTTTTAATCTTTTGTGATCTGTCCCTGGTACAGGCCTTGCTGGATATTTACCTCCTGGAAAACATTGAAGAATCTGCCAAACATGCTATTGTATCCTTTTGGGGTTCTTTACTCTAGTACATCTTGCCATAAATATTGTGGTGTTTGTTGTTGGTTAGGAAAGATTATTCCTTGACTCAGGCTCTTAGGTTATTTATTTGCTACTGGATGTGATGTACTCGTTTCCTAATAAAAGTGGGGCATCCGTGGAGTCTTTTCCCACAGCATTTGCCATTCCCATTGGGTTGGTGAAACTGGTACAAGGCCTGTGGTTGCTAGATCATCATGATCATGAGGTATAAAAAAATTAATGTTTTTATATATTATTAATTTGTAAAGAAACAATTTGATTTTCTTTGATTTATGAATGGTGACAACAGAAAAGTTATGTACTAGCAAATATGAGAGCTATATCAGTTTAAACACTACTTTTAGTGTATGCATGCCAGAGGTGCTTACAACATGAGACTTAATGAATAATTTGTTTTGAATGGTTTTCATCTCCCCCAGAGCTCTCTGGAGCTGCTGTTGCACCCAACCACCAGTCACTCTCTGTGGAACTGGCAGCATGAGCGTGTCCTGCAGGCTTTGATGTGCCAGCAGAAACACAGCATCGCCCTGCGCTACCTGCATGTGATGAAGCCTCCCCTGTGCACTACTAACCAAGCCAAGTTGTGCCTCTCTGTCCTGCTTCATAACAGGTATGTTTGTAGTGTACCATTGTTATTAATATGTCAGCTTAAAGTGGGCTCGTTTGTAGTTGCTAGACTCTTTCCCCTGGTTTGTTTTGGGCTGACCAGGTGTATTGTGGAGGCCTGGGCTTTGCTGAGGCAGCACTGTAACAAATTGAACATGGAGGAGATGATGAAGTTTCTTTTTGAGACCTGTCAGGAGCTGGGATTGATGAAAGAGCTGCTGAAACTGCCCCTTGAACTTTCAGAACAGGTTTGTGCAAATCTCTATAGCACTTAATATTTAATGGCTGTCAGAATGGCGCATTACTTTTTTCTTTGGAAAGTAGTGTATTTTATCACTGCTTTATTTTTAACTTTAATTCAAATATGTCTGTTTAGGAGTGTTTGGAGCGGTTCCTTCAAAACACCGGAGGTTTCCAGAACCGGGAGCTGCTCATGGTCCACTACCTCCAACAGGCAAATTATGTGCCTGCACTTCAACTCAACCAGACCCTCAAAGTGAACCTAGCAGTATGTTCAGTTTCATATTATAGTCTACATCTCTTTTCCATCAGTTTTATTTAAAAAAAAAAAAAAAAAAAAAAAAAAAATCATGTAATTTATAATTTTGTTGAATTCAGGCTGATCGGGATCCTAAAATGAAGGAAAGGTCAAATACAAGAAACTCGATTCTCAATCAGTATGGGAAGGTTCTTCCTCGGGTTCAACGGAAATTAGCCATTGAACGAGCAAAACCATACCCACACCCTACTACGATTCACAGAGAAGGTACTGATGATGGTCATACTCACTGAGACAGAGTGTTAGAATTTGTTGAAGTTGTTAGCAATTGTCATTTATCCTGCTTTTCTCTCAATCCTAGTTAAAAGACCCCAGCCTCTGTCAACTGTAGCAAAACGTTCAGCCTCTGAAAATGTGATGACCAGATCAGCCTTTATCAATAACGTCTTGTCAAAGATTGAGGAAGTATGGGTTGGCAAGAACACCACTCCCAGTTCATCTCCTTTCAAAAGGTATTATACTAAGTAGTTTTCCCTAACCTTCATTTGAGATGTTTTCATTTTAAAATCTGTTTTGAGCTTAACTTTTTGCTGTTGGATTTCTTGTGCAGCCCCAAAGAGTCAGAAATGCAAGTGCCTAGTCTACATCCTCCCTCTCCAAATCAACCTGAGGCCTTTGTAGGAACTCCCATTAACATGCTAACCAAGAGAATGTCCAGGTAAAACCGTACAAGATTGGTTTTAGTGTGTTATAAGTTCCTTTATGTATGTCTCAAAAGACACTAGTAACATCTCCCTTGCTTTGTCTCCAGGCTTCTGGACTTGGTTGTGCAGCCATCTTCCCACAATTCTCCAGAGAGCTCTAATTTGCCTGGCACTCCTACAAGGTCCATTACCTCATGGGCTGGTCCGAAGAGTGTCAGCAAGGCTCCTGAGCTCAGTCTGCTACAAACTCCGCAAGTGGTGAAGGTGAGACCCTATGGTTAGTGAAACATTGCACAAAAGCTTATAGACACATTTGTGACTTTAAATGTGCTGTATGTATTTCCTCAAGTGTTGAAAGAAATTACCCACTTCATTATAAACATTATATTTTTAGAGAGCTCGAGCTTTGGCATCTGGCCCGGTTTTCTCAGGCTTCACCCCACAGTCTATTTTGAGGAGCAGCCTACGTCCCACTCCTGTGGCCACCCCTTCTGCCTCCCCAGGCCGATCAGTCACTCCTCCTCTCCGCTCCAAAGAGAGCCGCATTACCTTCATAGAGGAGGCTGATTCTCCAGAAGCTCCCAAGGGCTCTGTCCACTGGAGCAATGGGGTAACATGCCATTTCTACATCTAAAATCAAATGTGAAGATGACCTTTCATGAAAAGGAATTAATGAAAATATTAGATTTTTCACTAGATATGGTTGTGGTTCTTTACAGATTCCGATAAGCAGGGAGCTCAATACACCTAGGATATCTTCCCTACCTCCTGAAGCAAGTTTTGCAGCCTGGAGTAAACATTCAGATGCTGAAGAGGAAGAAGCAGATCTAAAGAGGATGTACATGCCCTCACTAGAAGAGAAAGAGAATCCTGATGTGGAATCTGACAGTGGATCCTCTGTCAAGGAGATCCCTGCATCGGAGTCCAAACAAGTGCTTCCCACTCTTGTGCGACGGCCTAGTCTGGGGCAAGAAGCAAGTCTTGTCTCCAATCAGTCCGATACCACTCTTGAGTTCCATGATGCTCCTGCTCCTGAGGATCTTATGGCAACACAAGCAAACAACAGCATGGATCGGGAGGTGACCATAAGACTTCCAGACACTTCAGTGGAACGTATGCCTCCTGTAGAAGAAAACACAACTGCAGAATTGCCCTCTGTTACGCTGTCTGAGGAAGAGCTGAATATAGCTCAGAAGAGTGATACAGAGGAAGACTCGCCCCATGGAAAGAGACCTTCAGAGACACAAGAAGCCCAAAGTAGGTGTGAGAAGCTTAAGGTGCATGTTGATATTGTGAACGATGTGAGGGAAATAACTGAGGAGCAGATTGAGGAAACTTCCGAAGCTCAGGTTCACAAGCCGGATGTAGTTATGGTGCCAGGGCTTGTTGTTTCAGTTCAAGAACCAAGCTTAGAAGCTTCGGCTGAGATTTCTAAACATCAGGAATTCCAGGAACCAACTGAAGTTGAAGAGTCACAAAACACATCCTCCATTTTTGTTGAAGCTCTCAGTCTTACTATTGAGCCTGTGAACCAGTCCATGGAGGAAAATGCTGCTCATGACACTATTGATGAACCAGCTGTCACCAGGGTATCAGAGGCAGTACCAGAACAACTAGTTAGTGAGGCTTCTGTAAATGAGATTCCAGCAGTTGAGTTGGTGAACCACGAACAAATGACTAATGAACCTGAGACCAATGAAGAATGTAAAGAGGAATCTATGGAAACCTCAGGTACTTTATTTTTTTTATATTTATTTTTATAACATGCAATACCTTTCAAAACTTTGGGGTCAGTAAGAGTGTTTTTTTTTATATACTATAAAAAATTATGCCACTTTCAATTGCATTAAAATAATTGAAATTCACAGTAAATATATATAATGTTACAAAAGATGTCTATTTTAAATTAATGCTGTTCTTTTGAATTTTCTTTTAATGAAGAATAAAAAAAAATTGGGGTTTCCACAAAAATATTAATTATCTCAACTTTTTCAACATTGATGATAAATTTTTTTTTTCTTGAGCACCAAATCAGCATATTAGATTAATTGTTAGAAATTTTCTGATTCCGGTTCCGTTTAAATTAACTATTATTATGTTTTTTACTCTTTTACCTTCATTGAATGTAGTGTTGCTGGAAGGTAGTAAGTAATGTTGAGTTATGCTAGTCCATCAATCGGCATGTGCTTCAAAGTTGTTGTTTTTTACACTATCAATTACATTTTGCTTTTCAAACAGGAATAAGCTGCTTGGACAAATAGTCCGTTGAAGGCTAAGACACTTGTTCATTTCCGAAAATTAATGAAATATAAACTGTTATATTTAATGTCTCTAATGTAATATAACCATGTATACACGCACTCCATAAAGCCCATATTTTACAAATAATAATGCAGTCAGGAGATGGTGTGATGCAATGAGTGGTTTCCACATTTTTAAACATTTAAAATGCATAAAAATAAATATTTTCTATCACTTTATCACTCTTGAAATGATACTTACATAACAATAGCAGTCTATTTATTTAGTGGTACAAGTTGAAGTTAGTATGTTAATGACAATATGGGACAAATATAATGTCATTTAGTGGTGGCAGGTGCAGCGTGCTGCTGGTACATGTGCAGTCAGACAAAACTACGTGCACAGTTATCAAAGGCGCGAGTGTGCGTATAGTCGTGGGAAACTATGTGTTCGCGGCGTGTCATTGGAAACTATGTGGTCAGTAAATAGAGGCAGTGTGGCGTTTCTGTTATTTGGTTTGTGACATCCTTTACAGAAATGCTAAATTGTCAGAACACTGGCGGAAGGCTGCTCACAGCACTTGGTCACGTGTCACACCAGAACCGTTTTCGGAACCGAAACTTAGAAATTGCTTACGGTTCCGATTCTTTTCAAAAAACAGATCCGGTTCTTATTCAACCGGTTATTGGTTCCCAACCCTAATCATGTGACACAAGACTGAAGTAATGGCTGCTGAAAATTCAGCTTTGCCTTTACAGGAAAATTTGCATTTTAAATTGTAATAATCTTTCACAATGTTACTGTTTTTACTGTATTTTTTTAAACGGATAACTGCAGCCTATGTGAGCATAAGAGACTTTCAAAAAGTTTTAAAAAGTTCTGACCCCAAACTTTGAAAATGTACTGTAACTGTTTTTTTAATAATTGTACTGGTAGGAAGTTAATGTCTAAAATTGATTTATATTTCAGATTTGGATGCCTTTGTTGAACAGCATTTATTTGGCCCAGATCTGTCTCCAACTTTAACGCGGTCCAGTATTAAGGAGGGATCCCTCAAAAGGTGCTTGTCAATGACTTGCCCATCATGCTTTCTGGGGTGCTGCTTTGTATAGGTTTCTCATGTCCTGCCATTTTACCTTTTTGACTTTTGTCGGTTCTGTCTGCACCCTACAGTGAACCAGGTTGTGACATTAAGGAAGTTAATCAGCCCACTTCTGAGAATGCAGCAGATCTGAAAACACAAACATCAGAACCTGCTACCTCAGAGTCCAGATGTAAGTCCATCTCAGGTTTAACATTATAGTTAAACAACATGGTAACGATCGAGATCTAACCTCCATGTAATTCTCCAAATAGCTGTAGTGAGTTTGAATGACACCGATGAGCTCTCCAGTGCCGAATCTTCAGAGGAGTCAGAAGATGAAGTAGAGTCTGCAGATGAGAAGGTGGAGGACTCGGGTAGTGAGGTTGAGATTATAGATGAAGTAAAGGGTAATGGCAGGAGTAACCACCAGCATGCTCCTGCCCTTTACATGGAGGAACTCCCACCACATGAGCAGTACCTCCAGGATCAATCCAATGCGGTGCTGTCACTGGTCACACCTGACGCACAGCTGAAAGTAAGTGCATCATTTGAATCTTATTTTGATGTTAAAACACTGTGACCTGTTGTACATGGACTTATTCTCCCATTGTTATTTTGTTTTTGTTTTTCTCTGCAGGTTCTAGACACTGACATGCCAGAAGAAGAAGGTGAAATGGTAATGGTTGGCCTTGGCCCTGCAGATCCAGATGAGGAAGATGCAATGTGTTATACGGAGCTTAAGCCATCCACCACTCTCCTGGTGCCTGTAGAGCTGGCTGAGGAGCAGCATACTCATCTTGTAGATGGAGGAACTTTACAGACCCTCTGCAGTGCACCAGATGGTACAATGCCAGAAGAGTCACATGGCTTCACACTCATGCTTGATCCAGAAGTGGAGGAACTGCCTGACGCTTCAGAGTTGGACCATAATGCAGCATTACTACCTCTTCTTGTGCCAGAAGAACCTCAGGATGTGGAGAAACAGCTTACAACTAACTCTGAGGTTGTCATCTTGGAGCATATGGTTCAAGTTCCAGACAACAAATTGGAAGACATAAAAGACTTGGTATCAGACATTGAACCTGTTGTCACTGGTGTTCCTAAAAATGAAGACCAACCAGCTGAGGTCCTCCAGACAGTTGAACAAATAGTCACAACAGAAGCAGTGCCTTCTCTTCAAGAAACAAAAGAACTTTCCAATGGTGATTGGCTAAAATCTGGTCCTCGCAACATGCAGGAAGAATCTCATATTCCTATTCATGGGGAAGTATTTGAGTCTTCTCTGCTAGAGAAAGTCTTGCCTTCAGAAGAGCTTTTAGGTAAGGTCAATGAAGTTTCTACTTTGGACACAGAGGTGTCAACCATTGCAAAAGACATTTTAGCTGAGTCTAACCAAATAGACACTACACCTTTATTGACTGGAGAAGTTGAGGAACTTTCCACAACCAAACAAATGGGAAGGCCTAAGTCGCCAGGAAGGCCAAAGTCACCAGGAAGACCCAAGTCACCTGCCAGAACAAAAGTTGAAAGATCTGGAAAAGATATTGAGGAAGTTTTGGAGAACATTAAAGAGGTGCAACACAGCCCATCACGGAGAACTAGGAAAACCGTAACATTCCCTGTACCCAACCTTGATGCGGAAAAGGATCTGACTGAAGAGGAACATATGGATTCTCAAGTACCTTCAACACCAAGACGTGTTACAAGGAGTGGCAAGCAGCTCCAAGACTATCAAGTTCCTGTTACACCCAGAAGAAGCTCAAGAAAAGCAGATGCAGAAAAGTGTTCTAATGAGAATGATCAAGACATGCCTTCTGAGAAAGTATCAAAGCCTGCCAGTCCGGCACGAAAGACCCCACAGAAAGCTACACCTAGGAAAGGATCCAGAAGAACCAGGAGCACAGTGGTTGATGATGATGATGATGATGATGATGGTGAAGCCCTGTCCACTGACAACTCAGAAACACAGGTCAGACACACTACCAGAAAATCCCAAGCACAAATCACTGAAGTTCCAGAAGCTCATCAAGAAGTCCCAGAGGAGACGATACAGCCTGCCAAAGCACGTAGTAGTCCTAGTAGGGTTACACGCAAGTCTACCAGAGGGCTAGCTTTAGAAAGTTTCCAACAAGATACTGCAGAAGAAGCCACAACTCTAAATCAACCTCTTAGAACTCCTCCAAGAAGCAGGAGAAAGACCGTGGCTGGCACTGCAGAAAAAGTGAACAATGCAACCTTTATTATTGATGATGCACAACTTCAGAGTGTTTCAAGACGACTTACAAGAAGCCGGCACTGGAATCAAGGTGAGGATCTTGACAAAGAAAGACCTGATTTGACTCCTCTGAAAGTGGAGACTGAAGCTCAACAAGCTGATGCCCTTGTAGAGCGACTCAAAGACGAGGAAGCCCCGGAGGAGAGTGTTCCTGTTGTAACTGAAATTATACGTGCCAAGAGGAGACCCACTAGATCAGCAGCACCTCCATCACAGAATGAAACTCAGTCGGCAGACATTGAAGAATCAAAATTGGTGGTGTCTGATGAAATACAGGAACATGCAAGCAAGTCACTTGCAAGTGCTAGACGTACACGGGCAAGCAAGGTGTCTGAACAAAACTCTACGGCTGTTGACGAATCAGTTACTCCCGTAGCTGACCTGAAAAAAACTAGAGGTAGTCAATATTTTAATGCTTCGTTTAGCAGTAATTTACAACACTTTAATACGCCTTTAATCTAATTTATCTGCAATCTTTTCATTTTAGGAAGGAGAAAAGGAACTGTTGTACGAAATGAAGTTGAAGTTCCAGAGGTTTTGTCTCCTGTGCCTCAAACACAAAGTTCAGGAGATGACGGTGTTCCTCAATCTAAAGAGGTAAGCAGGTCTTCTATAAAGTTTGAGTACCAAAGCATCTTTCGTTTGTGCTTCATCACACTTTAAGCTTCATTAATTCTTCCATTTTGTTTTTTTTAGGAAAATGGCCCTATAGATGACGTTGTAGTTGAAACTGAGGTTGTTAAGCCCAGAAAGAAGAGGACAACCAGGTGAATGGCCCATGTTGCACAAAGTCCTATTGCTATTGTAATATAAGAAGAATGTTTACATGCATGATTATAATCAAAGCAGGTTTTTGCATTTTTGGGCTACAATCTTAATCTGCCTGTCTGAGTAATTGAGTAATGTATTGGTTGTGCATCACTTTGCTTTATTTTGATTATCTTACCCTAATTCTTTTGTCTTCTTTTCTAAAGATCAAAAGCTGCTCCAGAGCCTCCACCTCCTGTTGAGATCAGTTTTCTCTCTCCCCTCGCCAGTCCGGCTGAACCGATCGCTAGAACCGAAAAGAGAACGGAAGAAAAGGAAACCCCTTCGCTGAGGATGAACCTACGCCGCAAACGCATGATGGATGCCATTTTTCCTAAACCTGTAACAAGGAGGAAGAAGCTTTGATTGTGAACTGTTTAATTTGGACTCATTTCCCAATTTGATTTCTTTTTCTGCTCTCCTTGCTTTCTAAGAGCTCTACATCCTGCTGTTTTCTAATTAAGATAATCAGTGGATAATGTTTGGAATAAATAAGCATCTAATTTGGATAAATAAATTTTGTATTATAAATTATGCTATTTACTCTAAAGAACACTGAGGGACTTGAGCACCAAAAAAAGAGAGGTTTAGTTTTTAAATGTGTTTCTGCTAATTGATGCAAATGTAAATAGCCTTTTAGGTATGTTATAAATAAAATTTGATACTTGTGAATTATTTTGTTACTTGTCTTGTTTACAGAAAAGACTGTGCAACATGTAAAGTCAGATCAAACAATTATAAGGTTTATGGTTGTATCACTTGGGAGACAGTTTATATAGGTGGATATTTTACACTGGTTGAAAGTGTAATAAAATCATCCATATTACATGGATGGACTTCTTGCTTTGATGCTTGGCACTTAGTCTCCTCTATCTTGAGGTCTTAAGCTGGTGAACACAGTGTTATTTGTTCATTGCAGACAATAATGTACATTTATTTTCCTTCAAATGCATCAGTTTTATTTTTAACTGCATTGTAAACTCCTTTGTAATGCCTGTTTGCTTTCAAATACAGAACAAGAATTTAAAATCTTTGATGTATTGTAGTTCTTCATAGAGTTACTGATTTGACCCTTTTACCACAAATGTTTTCCTGCAAAACCGTGAAAAAGCCATTCAAATGATTGTTGTAACCAAGATGTAATGGAAGTATATTGCTTTTATAATCCTACTTATTTTGTAATGGTGTTCTGCGTTCTTTACCAGCCCAAGTCAAATCTGTAAATCTTAAGTATGTGCAATAGCAGTAACAGCTATGTTTGCCTTGGCAATAGCCACTAATAACCAGCTGTTGAATACAAGAACAAGGAATTGTTCATCTAAAAAGTTGCCACAATGACACAAATGAGAAAAGAGCACTTCATCTTAGCATTAACCTCCATTATTAGAGCATGGAGACTGGAAGTGATCTTTAGAGAAGCCAAGGCTACTGTATTATTTATCTTGCTGGGCCCTGGTAGAAAGAGAGAGTAACAAAGTGCTCAGGTTTCAGCCTGTCGCTCTGTCACTCATTCTGTGTTTTCTGTGTCCAGTGTATCCACGTGAGCATGAGGGCAAGGGGAATGGAAATGGCCAGCAAGGACTGTGTGCAAGTGGCAGTCCGGGTCAGACCCTTCAATAAGGTTAGTAAAGCTAGATCATCTCAACTGCAAAGATCCATGCTCGAATATGTTTTTAGCTTATTATACGATTTTATTTGGATGTCCTCCATAATGCCTATTTGAGATGGAAGAACCGCTTTAAGCCTTTTAAAAATTCAAGGTTTTTCATATACAGAGGGAGCGGGATGCAGGCAGTCGCTGCATTATCTCAGTGACCAACAACAATATCATTATTCAGGACCCTCGCAATCCGCAGAACAGCCGCACATTCACTTTCGACTACACTTACTGGTCTCACAGTGGCTTTAGTAGGAATAAAGATGGTCTGTTCGTATCTGAGGAGACAGGTGGGCGCTACGCTGACCAGGTAACAGATATCAGGTTATATAGAGGATATCTCATCTTGCAAAACCGATGCATCTTTGTTCATGTTAGCAAATGTAATTGCAAAAGCAGTGTGCTTTTTGAAGTTCTAAAATCTTGCATCAGTCTACAATTGCAGCTATATTTATTGTGATCGTGTAATTGGTGTTGTGAAGTCTGATTAACAGCTGAACTAACAAAGTTCCTATTTGGTTCAATCCCTCTGTCCCTTGTGGTGATTATCAGGAGAGTGTGTTTCTGGATTTGGGGCAGGGCATCCATGATAACGCGCTGCAGGGCTACAATGCCACATTACTGGCATATGGTCAGACTGGATCTGGGAAGAGTTACTCCATGGTTGGTTATGGTCCTAACAAAGGCCTTATACCCACCCTCTGCGATAGACTGTTTCAGTCTATTAAAAGCATGCAAGATAGCAGGCAGTGTCAGGTTTGTCAATTATATTTATGCAACATCTCACTGTTTTGCCAAATCTACACTGCAAAGCTGGCTTCTAAAGTGGCATTTACATTTTTAACACTGACTGGTTAATTTCTGTAATATAACTAATGAACTAAATGTGTTAAAAAAAACAGGTTTATATAATATTAATAAATCTTTGTTTTAGTCTCGTACATTTTAAGTAACTGAATATGGTTAGCTATATTTTAACCATGTTTGAATAAAAATGAATACATAAATCTTAAATTTAAACCTAAATATGAACTGAATGTGTTAAAAAAAAAAACAGGTTTATATAATATTAATAAATCATATTTGTTTTAGTCTCGTACATTTTAAGTAACTGAATATGGTTAGCTATATTTTAACCATGTTTGAATAAAAATGAATACATAAATCTTAAATTTAAACCTAAATATGAACTGAATGTCTTAAAAAAAAAAAACAGGTTTATATAATATTAATAAATCATATTTGTTTTTGTCTCGTACATTTTAAGTAACTGAATATGGTTAGCTATATTTTAACCATGTTTGAATAAAAATGAATACATAAATCTTAAATTTAAACCTAAATATTGTTAATAATAATAATAAATGCATTCATGCAAAAATACTATTACCTGTTATATTTCGTAAGAATAAAAAACTCTTTTTAACCAAATACAGGTGTTTTTCAGCATGTTGGAAATCTACAATGAACAGGTAGGAATTCATCTTCATCTGATGCTTATGAATTCACGTTTAACTGTTTTGTATCTAACGGTTGCCAAAATCCAGTCCCCAGTTTATTTGTAATCGGTGCATTTCTAGTATTAAGTATATTGTGGATGAAACCGTCTGCTAAATGATGGCTAGCTGATGTTTATGTCATTATGCACTATTTTACTTGACTTGCATGGTATCTCAACTTGTGCTCAGGTTTTAGACCTGCTATCGAAGACCAGCCGATCTGCTGGTGGTCTTCGGGTGCGAGAGGACCAGCAGAGGGGTTTCTACGTGGAGGGGCTGAGGCGGGTGCCCTGCGACAGTGCAGCACAGGTGGAGCAGCTGATGGAGCAGGGCACACGCACACGCACCACAGTGGCCACACACATGAATGCCAACAGCAGTCGCTCGCACATGCTCATCATCATCCAGCTCAAACAGGTGTCCATTCTGCCACGCATATCACACGCATGCTTGTCTGAAAATGTCTTTACTAGCATTGTTTACACATAGCATTAACCTGCAATCACCCATTCAGAACACAGTGTATTTACTTGCATTGATCCAAATCAAAAACCTTTTTTTTATCCATATAATTGATCTAATATATTTTCTTTCGCACAATATTTGAAATTTATGTTCTACGTGATGAATAGAAAAAATGGTCTCAGTTACGGTTATGGCAGCTGCAATTAAACAATCATGAAAATTTGTCTATGCGCTGATTTCTATTTATCACTACTCCTGCTGTGTCAAAGGATTTTGTTTACAATGTTTCTTACAGCATTGAGCATTGTAGCCAATCACAGGTTTATTGCAATGGCCAATTAGGGGCCTTAAACCATTAAAAAAAATTACTTAATTTTCTCTTTTTCATTTAGTTTAAATTTATGTATTAAAAAAAACCTCACAAAAAAATATTAAGAAAAAAAATCTATAAAAGTATCTTAATGATACTAAAATAACACTGCTCAGTCCATGAGCTCCCTCTGCATTGAGTTCTGTTGATATTGTGAATGTAAATGATATTCAGTTTTATTTTCTCAGAGATTCTTACCTGTATTTTCACTGTGCTTGTAGATCTTCTCAAAGGAGTGCATCACCAAACAGTCCAACATTTACCTAGTGGACTTGGCTGGTAGTGAGAGACAAAGGTCATCAGGGTCAGAGGCCGACAGGCTGAAAGAGGGCACTGCCATCAATCTCAGTTTAACTACTCTTGGAAATGTCATCAGGTCAGCAGATATAGATCAGATATTTACTCATTTTCAGTGTTGTCTATTGAAACACTGTATATTAGTCACTCTTGTTGCATACAGATGCAATGTTCTCTGTTACTGATTGTAATGGAAATGACATAAGAGTACTAATATAATAATCTGTTATGAATTGTTTTTGCTTTATCTGTCTATAAAGTGCTCTAGCAGACATGGCTCTTGGGAAGAAAGTAGTTCACATCCCTTATAGAGACTCTGTCCTCACCAAATTACTGCAGTCTGCTCTTGGTGGTAACAGCCGAACCGTCATGGTAAGATTCTGTAACATTGCTCAGAGGTTTCTCAATTTAAACTAAACTAGAACAAAGTAGTTGTGATGTTTAAGAATGAAATAATTTGCATTGAAGTGTTTCTTGTCCTCATGCACAGATTGCAACCTTGAGCCCTGCAGATATTTGCTATGAAGAGTCTCTTTCTACTCTTCGATATGCAGAGAGGTGGGTTCTTACATAAAAAGTCACATTTAGTCATTACTGTATATACAAATGCTCTGCTGAATATAGACCACGTTAGTTTTGTGTCAGGCTAATATACATACTATATTCCACTGGAGACTTTGTCACTCTTTTCAGGGCCAAGCGGATCCAGAATAAAGCTGTGGTGAATGAAAGTCCCACAGAACGGCTAGTGAAGGAACTCAAGGCAGAAAATGCAAAACTACTTTTGAGACTAAGCCGACTGGGCCAAGAAGGCCGTAAAGCTGATGATGAGACGAGTATGTAAAGTGATAGAAATACAAAGAAACTTGAAATGCAAGTACATTTCGTCTAATTCAACATGTTGTCTGTTGTAGAGGAGCTGCGGCGATTGTTGACTCATAATGAGCTGCAGATTCGAGCCATTCAGACATTGTGGGAACAACATCTCCAAGAGGCCCTAAAAGACTGGGAGACTCAGTATGCAACTATAACACAAGTACTCAAAGATGCTCTTTTACATGGTGTGACTGTAAGATTTAAAACACTAACTGGTTTCTAATAGCAATGTCTGAGAATATGTATATTGATCAAATGTATACATTGAATTCACTATCACTTAGCTAAATTCATATTTGTGACCCTGGACCACAAAACCAGTCTTAAGTCGCTGGGGTACATTTGTAGCAATAGCCAAAAAAACATTGTTTGGGTCAAAATGATCATTAGGATATTAAGTAAAAAGCATCATGCATAAAGATATTTAGTAAATTTCCTACCATAAACATATCAAAACTTAATTTTTGATTAGTAATATGCATAGCTAAGAATTCATTTGGACAACTTTAAAGGTGATTTTCTCAGTATTTAGATTTTTTTACACCATCAGATTCCAGATTTTCGAATAGTTGTATCTCGACCAAATATTGTCCAATCCTAATAAACCATACATCAATGGAAAGCTTATTTATTCAGATGTATAAATCTCAATTTTCAAAAAATTTACACTTAAGACTGGTTTTGTGGTCCAGGGTCACAAATGTAAACTTTTTCCAAAATCATCATCTAAAGACTTCCTGCATAGAAAATATACACAATTATATCTTATGTCAAAAAGGCTTAAAAATGGTACCTGGTCTCAGAGAATTCAGTTTAAACAATTTAAGATTTTACACAAATGTATTTTTCCTGTACACTATGCTGCAAAAGCTGAGCATATTACACTCATTCAGTGTTTTGAATTTGCTTTTATTTGTATATTTTCAGTTTTGATTTTAATTTCAGTTTTAAGTTATGTACTTAGTTTTTTTATATTTATCTTTAATTTATATTTATTTTAGTTTTACTAATTTCAGTACTTCAAATCATTCTTATATAAATAATAACATTAAACATTCAGTTATTTCTAGTTTTCAAATTTTTAATATTTTAATATATATATATATATATATATATATATATATATATATATATATATATATATATATATATATATATATATATATATATATATATACTATTTATACATACTGTATGTGTGTGTATGTAAAGAGAGAGGGAATAGCCTAAGTTAAAATAAAAGTAACTGTAAAACTATTAGTATTTATTTAGTTTAGCCAAAAAGTCATTAACAAACATTTTAATGCCTGGTAGTTCACGTATATTTTCATATTTAATAGGCTGTTTGTTTATGAATATACAAATCAACTATTTGAACCTATTAACCTGTGATCTGTACATTCATTAATGATTAATGATCATTTCTTTTTAAGGAAGGGGTTTTTCTTTTTTAAATGAACTTTTTCATGTAATATTTATATATTTTTTTAGTTGTGTTTTAATTAACAAAAACTATTTTTAATAGATTTAGTTGAAATTTTAGTTAAAAATAACAACGCTGTTATGGACAGTTTCCCCTCCAGCAATCAAGAATCCTTTCCCACATTTATTCTTTATCTTGGAAATCTCTTTCTGCTTTAGGAACGAAGGATGATGCAGATGCATCCGTACATAATGAACATCAATGAGGATGCACAGCTGTCTGGCGTCGTGAAGCTCTTCATTCAAGAAGGTGAGTTCCTCTTACAGTAGTGACATCAGACCCATTATCATGGGCGTATATGAATCCAGTGCAGTATATGTTTTTTTGTTTGTTTTTTATGAGAAGGTGAATGGGATATTGGTCTGGCAGACAGTTCACCCGGATCGCTCTGCATCAGAGGTTTAGGGTAAGTCAAGCATGAGAAAAATGATGTAGATTGTATCTGTCTTTCAAAAAATGTGAGCTGCTATTTAGTTTTCCTGTTTTCAGAATTCAGGAGAAACATGCTGTTTTCTCAAACCAGCAAAGGAGAGTATCAATTACCCCTGTGTCTGGGTCAAAGGTCATTGTGAACGGAGTGCCAGTATCTAAGAGGATAGAGCTGCAGCATTTGGTGTGTTTTATTATGTGTACGAGCTAAATACAATTCAGTGATAAAGACATTTCTCAATTCATCACGATGCATATTTATAATAATGATCATCTTTTTTTATAAACAAATCATTGTTTGAGTGTTAAACAACCTTTGTCTCTTGCTGATAAAGGATCGACTCGTCTTGGGTTCGAACAGCACTTACCTGTTCATTGGCTTCCCCTCGGAGCGTTCAGGAGAGGACTGGAGTCGTTATGATTATGATTACTTCCAGTCTGAGCTGGCAGCGGCCGAGGGCTTCCATATTCAGTCTCTGTGTGACGATCAGGGCCACCGTACGTGTGGGATATGGATTTGAAATAGATTGAAATGTCGTTTTTTAATATAGATATCTTTAAGTTTGGACCAATTTAGATGCATTCAGTATTTAGTTATTTATAAACCATTATAGTATTTAATAATCTTTTGAATTAGCTTTTATTTTTATATTTCATTTTAATATTAGTTTTAGTCATTTTGCTGTTTTTGTAACTTTTATATTTTTTTGTGCTAAGTTTTTTGAAGTTTAGGTTTTTCATCTAATGGTTATATTTTATTTTATTTCAGCTTTATTTAAATTAATGCAAATGATTTTTAATAGTTTTAATTAACAATAACAACACCTACAGGGCCACACCAGCCTGACCCCAGTCTACTGGCTGTGTTTTATGACTATATAAAGCTGATGCCCATGGTGACAGAAGCTAACCAAATGAGTAAAGAGTTAAAGAAGGTAAGTACAGAAAAGGCCTTTTAATATGAAATGGAGCTTAAAGGGATAGTTCATCCAAATATGACATTTTTGTGATCATATACTCATCCTCAAGTTGTTTTACACGGGTATGAGTTTCTTTTGTCTATTGAAAATAAAAGAAAATATTTTGAAGAATGTTGACAGCCAATGGTCTCCATTAACTTATATAGTACAGAAATAATACAGAAGTCAATGGAGATCAGAAACTGTTTGGTTATGAACATTCTTCAAAATATCAAATTCTTAAAACAGCAGCGGAAAGAAATTCATACAGGTTTGGAAAAACTTGAGGTTGAATAAATGATGACAGAAATTTATTTTTTTGTGTGAAACTATCCCTTTAAAGTATAGTTCACTAAAGTATAGTTTTAAAGTACTTTTAAAAAATAAATGCAGACCAGTCAAACACTACTTACTTTAGCACTCTGACTCCTATTACCTGATTCTTTCAGTTTTTGAGTGAAATAATAATTCAAGCACAAACACGTCTATCATTGGGCATTTTTACAATGGCAGTGTTAACTAAAAACTTTTTGAAGTTGCATCCACACTAATATATAAGGTATATATTTATAAGTTTATAGGTATAAGTTTGAGTCGTGTGTATTGTAGCTAAACGTAAAAAATAATGCACCTTTCAATAGCGATTCTTATTTTTTCAGGGAGTTGAATTCAAATTGGAAATCAAGAACCTGGCAATGTCAGACTCTAAGGGTCATGACCTGGAGAAGGACATTGCAGTGAGAGTGACATCTGTGGAGAGCAAACAGGTGAGAAATCTGTCAGCATCTGATTTAATTACAGATAAAGCCCCCACCCTCACTTTTAGGATATGCACGACACATAAGAGCAGCAAGAAGAATGAGAACAGCAAACAGGCTCTTTCTCAGAGTACAAAAGAAAGTAGGACTTCAAAAAGGAATGTGCAGAATTCTTGACTGCCAACTAGTGTTTGACACAGATGTCAGCAGATGTGGTCTTCAAACATATAATTAGATGTTTTTGAAAACATGGACCAGTGTAATTGAATAAGAGACTAATGCAATTACAGCATCAGATGTAGAGCCGAAGCACGAGGGCGTTGATGTTATCCCTCAGCATGCACAAAAACATTCCGGCTCATTTGAACATTTTGTCATCATTTACTCAGCCTCATGTTGTTCCAGGACTGTAAAAGTTACTTTCTTCTGTTGAACACAAAATAGGATATTTTGAAGAATATTGGTTACCAAAAATTTCTACCATAAACACTTACTCCAACAACATTCATCACAAAATAACCTAGTCAGTTGCTACCAGCAACTGTTTGGCTACCAACATTCTTCATAATATCTTCTTGTGTGTTCAACAGAAGAAAGAAACTCTTACAGGTTTGAAAGGAACCATTTTGTAGCATTTCATTTTATTTTTCATAAAGTTCACTTTTATAGTACTAATCAAGGTTTATTATTTTATTTTTAGCACTAAAAGCAGTTCTAATTTAATTTTACATGCCTATTTTCCACTCTCTTTAAACAGGCAATTATTGATCCTATGCCTTTCAGACTTTAATAAAAACATGAGCTCTGTTATGATCTAAATGTCCATGTTTTTTGTCTCGTTAGGTTTGGATGTGGTCCAAAGCCAGATTTGTCAACCGTAAGTTTCTGATGGAGGAGGTGTACCAGCAGCAGGTGGTAGGAGGAGAGGGGGCAGACCGAGCTCCACTTCCCAGGGACAAAGATCCGTTCTGGGATCCTGTGGAGCCCCTGCACCTGGGGAGCGCTCACCTGTGGCTGCAGTCCCTGGCGTTCCGCATCCCTCTGGAGGAGCAGGTGGAAGTGGTGGGTCCGGAAGGAACAGAGGAGGCCATACTGCAGGCACAGCTAGTGCCCTGCAGCCCAACAGGATTGTGGGTTACATTCTGCATTTAAATGTTTAAATGTGCAAATTAAATATTAGTAGTGCTACGATATTTATACACTGCAGGCCCCTGGGAGAAGACGACATCCTTATTGACCCGTCAGAGCTGCTTGGGAAACGACTGGACTTCCAGCTGGTTTTGGATCAGTGTTGTGGCCTACGCTGGGTTAAAGAGGCCCGGAACCGAGGCGTGCAAATCGGGTTAGTTTGAGTCAGTGATGGCAGTATGTAAAGGAGAGTTTGTTGGATTTATATGGATCTTATGAAAGCTTAGTTCTGTTTTAGATTAGAAATTATACTTATGCATGTCCTAAAATAAATTAATGAAAGATTAATTTATTTATAAAAGATTACTTAATTCATGAAAGTTTATTTCTGTTTTATGTTTAAAATAATACTATTGTATAATTATCATAAAATTGATTATCAACCAAAATAGTTATTCACCGCAGTGCATAAATTGTCTGATTTCATTGTTATTTTAGTATCATTTATGTAGCGTTAAAGCTTTTATTTTAAAATTTAAATTGTAGTTACCTTTTTGATTTTTGTTGGGATTTTGTTACTTTTATTAGTTTGTTGTAATTTATTTTTAAGTCCATTTTAGTATTATTTCTTTTAGTAATTTTAGTACTTGAGCTTATTTCAAAATTTTCTTTTAGTTTAAGTTTTTCATCTAATATTTATATTTGATTTTATTTTAGCTTTGTTTCAATTGACAAAAATCTTTAGTTTACAATAACAACATTGTGTCTGATGCTTTGCATCCCTGTTGAGATTAGAAATGAAATCTTATTTGAGCTCAAGAAAGATCTCTGTGTTCTGCATGAAGCATCATCATCATCATCTAATAATGTGTTCAAAATCCTGAAATCCAGATTCTTCTGAAGTTGGCTTGTATACGCTACTAGATGTGTTTTATGTTCAATTTTTTAATTTTTTTTGGTTTTGTCCCTGTTATGGTCCATGCCATTCTAAAATATATAAGCATTCATTTTCTTGTAATGTTACAAGAATAAAATGAATAAATAATAAACTAAAATAAACTATAAAGTTATTAAATAACAGGCTAAATGAATAGCCTAGAGACTGAAGTTCAACTGAAGATCTGAACTCTGGTTGACAGGTTTCAGGTATTTGACTGCCCACAGCCTCTCTACACTCCAGCGGTGTGGCACAACGTGAACCCGCTCTTGGATCACAGAATCCAGTTCACTGCTCTGAGAACCTCTCAGGAACTGCTCAACTTCCTGCAGAGCAATGCCCTGGTGCTGGAGCTGTGGGGCCTGCAGGGTAAACGTCTCTGATGCAAGAAATATTAAACTACTGTTCAAAAGTTTGGGGTTAGAAAGATTTTTTATGTTATTGATTGAAGTCTCACCAAGGCAGTAATATTGCAAAATATTATTATAATTTAAATGAACTGTTTTCTGTTTCACTATATTATAAAAAGTCATTTACTTCTGCAATAGCAAAACTGAATTTCAGCAGACTTGTTGTGTTAACATGTTTGTGTTTGTAGAAGGCTGTTCTGAATTAGTCTCCTGTATGGATGGAGTGAAGATGACTCAAGAGGACAGCATTATTATTGACAAGATTAGTACATCAGAACACTTGGTATATATAAACAGACCAGATATATGATGTTTCCAATAAATGTCCATTATTTTTGTTAACATAAAATGCTTTGCATGAGCCTAGAAAACCTATTCAAGTTGCATGTGTATTTATGTTTGTTTAGACTGCAGAAACTGGAGGCTCTGACCTCAGCTCATCTCTCCGAGCCCTTCATCAGGACTTGGAACAGCTGAGAAATTCTAACGCAGCACTAAAGAAAGAAAACAGTTCTCTGAGAGAGCAACTCAGCTCAGCCAGAAATGGTGACTACTTGTGGTTAAGTCATGCGGGACATTATTGCTCTGTCAAGATATTTGGGGCTCATCCGGGATCAGAACACTAGTTATTGTGTTTCCATTTTTTAATTGCTGTGGCCTCTGGTTTAATGATTAAATTAAATTGTAGTAATCAAAAAGCATGTCTGATTAATTGAAATAATCAAACTTAATTTTACAACAATTTATTAAAAGTTTATCTTTAAAATGACATTTTTAGGGCCCTATGAAATTAGTTTTATTTTTTCCCAAATTCAATTTTTTTTTTAATTCTGTGTTGTCTGTCTTTAATTTTTCTGTATTCTGTTTAAATCATTTAATTAAATTTTAATAATCAAAAAAAGTATGTTTAATGAATTGAATTCATAAAATCATCTTTATTTAATCATTTAATTAAATTTATACAATTATAGGGGCCTATATAATTTATTTGTTTTTTCAGAAATTCAGTGCTTTGATTTTTCTGGATTTATGATTTAATACAATTATTAAGCAAAAACACTGGTAATCAAATGAAGGCATAAAACATTCACAATTTAAATAATCTTTTAAAATACGATCAAATAAAAATGTAACAATTGTATTGCTTGGCAAAAAAAGTGCTCAACAGAAGATTACTGATTATATTAAAACAGGAAAGAAAAAATGTGATATTCCTTAAAAAAAGTTTTAAAAATGTATTATTATTATTACAACTACCACTACTTCAAGAAGAACATTTACTGTTAAGTACACACATTTCTGTCATAATTTCCGGTTAAACCAAAATTTAATTTTGACAGGTTATCATGAAGACTTTGAAATGTGTATATGTATGAAATTTGCCAAATTCCATGAAATTCTGGACCATACTATATTGTAAATTCATTTTTTATGACTGGATTCCTCAATTCTGTTTTGCATCACAGAAATTATAGGGACCTACCAATACCTTTTGCAGTTAATGTTAAAATAGCAAGCATGAAACATGCAAAAACACAAATGTATTCACACAACAGCTCAGCATTTCTTCTACAAGTGGGCCACTATATTACCTAACATGCTCAGTTTCTAACACACATTGTGTCATTCTTCCTCATTTCTGCCGCAGGTGTGGAGAATAACCGCGGTCGGCAGGAACGCAGAGGCAGTCTGAGGCCCAGCTGTGATGCTGAGTTTGCCAAAGCCTTAAAAGTGTTCTACCACAGCATGACCTCTGTTAGGGGGCAACTTCAGCGGCTGCGCAGACACAAACCCAGTGTAAGTAGGCAAGTCCCAATCTCTGTGTTCAGACATGAACTTTGACTGTAATGTGACTATACATTGTGGTTGTGTTTGTCTCCATAGGAGGAAGCAGACCTGCTGGGTCTCAGATTGTTTGTGGATGAACATACGTATCTCCTGAAGGACTTTTCTGAACAGTTGGAACAGTGCGTCACCACTCTCAAACAGGATGTGGCTGCCATTGTACGTCGAAAACGAGAAAAGTCTGGGATTTGGTCCTGATACGCCTATTAAATCAAACATGCTGCTGCATGAACTTAAAAGACTAAATCTTGATTGAAGGTTGACAAAGTTAGATTCATGAAATGTATTCATGGAATTAATGTTCTGTTTTGGTCTTCAGAGTGCATTTAGAATAGGACACTATCTATTATTTTGAAACCGTTAAATGTGGTATGTACCATGTGTTAATGTTTACACAGTGTAAGAATTGTTTGTATACTGTAATATTCTGATAACTCACTACATTTGTAACAATGTATTCAAACAGAGTGCACTGCACTGAATATTATATCCCACAATGCAATGCACTCAACCATTGCTACTGTGACAAATGAACTACAGTGGAAGAAATATCAACCTTGACTTTTAAAGTTTTGACTCATTTGTAGGGCTGGAGATTGATACAAATGCATTTGGACATATATCAGGTACAGTACATCTCAAATGCTGCAAATAAAGGGAACCCTGTCTGTTTGTACATTACTGTAATATTAAAGGTTAAAATTAACAACCAATTTATATGCAAACATTTAAATTGTACATTTTAGTTTTTGTAGTAATAATTTCTAATGGTATAAACTGGATGTCATAACTTGTTTTCATGGTGTTTTTATTTAAATATACATTAAATATTGAAGAACAGGTTATGTAAAAATGTTAGTATGTAATATAGTGCATACATTTAGTAAAATTTTCCTCTCTATAGTTCATTTTTTTCTAGCCAACTGTCAAGTTTATTGACAAAGAATGGCTTTCCTGAGGTACTTGACATTGTTTATAAGCTGTTTTATTGATCCCTTTCCGAGGATAAAACACAGATTGAGCGTCAGGGTCCCGGGCTAGGCCCTCAGAAATGGCCTAACTATTGTAAAAAAAAAAATGCACATTTTTTAATTTTGGTTATTTTAATTACAAAACAATTATTTCATTAAAAGTCAGCGGTTCAATTTTATTGTAGCAATTCATAATTTAAGATTGTGTTGGAGTGTGAAGGGTTAAACGAAGCAACTTTACTCCCTGTTAAAATTCTTAGGCCTAAATTAGAGGGCCAAGAGACACTAATTTTCAAATGAAAGCTAAATTGACCAATCATATCTTTTCCCTAAATGGGTGGGGGTTAATATTACTAACATTAACATTTTTTGACAAGTTTAGTCAGCTGTGAAGAACACTTTAGAAAAAAAAAAGTTTTGGAGTTAAGGGCCACACTGCACTTTTCGGTCCATTGAGTGAATTGAAAGAACATAACTTTTAAACTGCAGCGCTGCGGGAAAGTGGAGTAGATTGTGTGGGTTTAAATTTTAAAAGACGCTGCAGAGCGTGACGTCATATTACGACCGTTGCAGCGTACGAAGAATTTTTGCAGCACAAATAGGAAAAGGAAGACATAACTTACTTCAGAGCTATATTTGCTGCATAAAACCACAGCTTTTAAGAGCCATTTCAGTCCCAGCACTTACACTTATTTCGATCATCAATGGGTAAGTTATTTCAAATCTTATCAGGCCGCCGTCCCGACTGATTGTTTTCTGTCCGCCGCTGCCATTGTTTTGTAAGTTACATGTTAATGTTTATTTGGGAAAACAGTAATTTTGCATGATTAGTGGTCAAATCTATAGATCCTTACACCTTTTTGCTGTAATTATGCACAATAATGATTTTTTTTTTTTTGTCCGTTACTTATAGGCCGCGCCAATCTAATGATATTATCAGCAAGTAATATATATTTATTTGAGCATTGCTTGTTTGTGGTCGTACTATGCTGTTTAATAAGGGTGCTCCGATTTGTAACAAACACATTTTTAATTACTCAAGAAATTAAGTTGCTCCAACTGATAGATTTGTTGGCCTGGTCTGGCACAGCACCAATTTATATGACCTTTTTTCAGTTGGAATCCACAGCTATCTTATTTAGCATGTATAATGAACAACAAATAAGATGTTACACATAACACTCACAATAGCACACACACCCAAAATACAAAATATTTACACTAAATGTTCTAATACTCATCACAACAATAACAACAATAAAAACTTAAACATAACAGAAACTCTTTAAATGTCAAACATAACCGCATAAAACACTAATAGGTCTTTCCCTTCGCTTAAAAATAACTTAACACAATTTCAACATTCACTCTCCTTATCCAGTCCTATGCAAATGCTGGGAACTAAAAATCCACTACCTACACTTCCATAGTTAATAAGACAATTTTATTAAAGGGGTCATATGATGCGATTTAAATTTTTCTTTCTCTTTGGAGTGTTACAAGCTCTTGGTGCATAAAGCAGATCTGTAAAGTTGCAAAGACTAAAGCCTCAAATCCAAAGAGATATTCTTAGAAAAGTTAAGAGTCAACCACGCCCTCCTAAAATGCCTCGTTTAAACACGCCCCCACGTGGAAGATTTGCATAACACCGCCCAAATGTTCATGCAAAGAAAGAAGGCATAACTTTTATTCTCGCTGTAGTATTGTTGTTACCGCCGCCACCATGTTGTGGAGACGTGTTGTTTGTTGTGAAAAGCAATACTACTTTGTTTAGCCTTCCAAAAGAGGACGAAGCGGAGTCCAGCCTGGGGTCATGAGTTTTGAGCAGCATAGAGTAGCGCTTGTGGTTTGTAATTTCTCCGATCACAAATGCAGACATGGTTTTATGTTTACGCGGCGTGATGCAACATGTAAAAACACAGTATAAGTCATTATAATCAGTAGTTATATCCCCACTGGATGCAACAAATGCCTCATTTATAATGGGTTTTAATGTCTCGTTGCTCCATCACAGTATGGAAAGGGGCGTAACTTTCCATCACACACTTGAGGTATTCGGCCAATCACAGCACACCTCGCTTCTCACACCTAAGACCTATGAAAAAATAAAAAAATTATACAATTCAGAACACAGAGCATAAACAATAAACAACAATATACAGAAAATAAAAAATAATGTTTTTTTTTAACCTTAAACCTCATAAACACATTACACCAAATACACAAAATAATGTTCTTTTTAGCAGCATCATATGACCACTTTAAGTTACTACAACTTTCAAGATTAATTTTTAAAGTGATTCAATTAATGCAGAAATGAGTTTAAATTACACACAATATTAAATTAATGTAATAATTTATGTCATCTGAACTCAACCAAATAATGTTTGCAACTTAAAAGGTTTAATAAAATGATTAAATGATAATTTTTAACTTGCAACTATGTATTTATTTAGGTTGTGGTAACAGGTCCCCTAAATCATTTTTCAGAGCAGTGCTTCCCAAACCTGTCCTGGAGGACCCCCTGCCCTGCACTTTTTGTATGTCTCCCTTATCTAACACACCTGATTCCACTCATCAGTTCATTAGTAGAGACTGCAAGAACTAAATTGGGTGTGTGTGATTAGGGAGACATACAAAATGTGCAGGGCAAGAGGGTCCTCCAGGACAGGCTTTGGAACCACTGTTTTAGAGAGTATGTGAGGCCTTATGTGTGTGCGCTCCGATTTGGGAGCACTACTAATAAGGTTTAGTTAAGTTTTGTTCACAAGTCAATTAAAAACGGTGTTCTTGAGATTTAAGAAATTGTGGTTCATCAAAGTAAGCATCGGTTAAAGTTGTGAAATCGATATTTTCAAACTAGCCCTAATTATATAGGCCTAGCTATGCATTTACACAAAATTGCATGAATTGTCGTGACATACTGCATACTGTTTCACAGACTATAAAAGTAGGCCGTATACAGTAAGTAAATACTACATTTTAGTTACATATTATACATGGAATACGGTTTGATATGTACTTTATTTAGTTAGAAGCAAACCAGAATAGCATTCTGCAATCTTTCAAACAACTCACAGATTCATTGGTCTCTAAAACATTTTCTCTTATTTCTATTAATTATTCTGCTACAGTTACATAATTCACAAATATAACAACCCATGACAATATTACAAAATCTAGTTCTTTCTCTAACTATATTTTCTTTCAACTCTGGGTGTGCTTTTAATGTCTTTCATCTGTGAGAATTAGCATTTCTGTTCATATAGTGCAAGAAAAAAAGTCAAACTTTTCAAACCGAAACACGGGTGATCAAATGGAGGGATTTCCAGAGTGTTTGTGCCACAATCATAGTGCAGATTTCTCAGCCATTTGAGCAAAGTGCATGCTAACAAACCAGTCCCAGTGTACCATGCACAAACGAGGACACTAAACTGGAAAACAGCAACACCGTAAGGAAGCTTTAAATGGCAACAAGAATCTCTATGCTCAAGCAAGCAAATGAATAGGTGCTTCACAAGACTTATGTCGAAGCCAAGCCAGTTAAGCCCTGTTTAATCTCTCACTTAAAGGACAGAGAACTGAATGCCATGTTTGTTGAGGCGGTCGACGATGGTGGTCTTGGCGAATGTCGCTCCTGGAGTGTAAACACCGCCGCTGTGGAGAATCACCCAATAATATAAATTCAGAATATGCCACTTAAAGGAACAGATCACTGAAAAATGAAAATTCTTACCCTCAAACTGTTCCAAACCTGTATGAGTTTCTTCTGCTGAACACAAAGGAAGAATGTTGGTAACTATACAGTTGCTGGTCCCCATTGACTTCCATAGTATTTTCTTCCATACTATGGAAGTCAGTGGGGACCAGCAACTGTTTGTTTACCATCATTCTTCAAAATATCAACAGAAGGAATTCATACATGTTTGGAACAGCTTGAGGGTGAGAATTTTCAATTTCGGGTGAACTATCCCATTAAAAATACAAACTGCTTATTTAGATTTAGTTTTGACCTCATATATGGCTGGACTCACGTTTTTGGAAGAGAATCGGATTCGTTCAACATGGTAAGGGCCGCCTGAACCATAGCGATTGGTGTGGCGACGTATCCTGCCTCTAGAAAATACCACACACAAAAAATGGAAATGAGAAATATTCATTGATCCACTGCATGTTACAGCTCACTTTTGGGGGGGTTTCCACTGTGTACAATACCTGGTACTTTTTTTTTTAGTATCACCTCGGTTGAGGTTCCAAGCGAGCCTTACCAATACTAAAATGTGACGTGTAAACATGGCAGATCACTGATTGGTCAGAGAAAGTCGTAATCCACCCACTTTGAAGCGGTACTGAACTACAGTGGAAAAGCAAACCGAGGCAAAGTAAAGCGAGCCGTGCCGAGTCGTACCACACAGTGGAAAAGCAACACAATATGAGGCAGATTTGAATATGGTACCTGGTCCTTTGACAAGAGTGCGGATCTTGCCGTTAGGTTTGCCCTCACTGGGGTCTGAACCTTCAGTGTAACCCTCTCCAAGAAAGATGAAACGGAAAGAGGCGCCCTCCATCTGCAGATATCACATTTAAATGAATCGGATCCTAAAAATAGAGCTGATAGCCTAGATGATGATGATGATAATGTGGGTATAATACCTGTTTCCTAGTGGGACCTTCTTTGGAGAAGAAGCCGAATGAGAAAAACTCTGGAAACTGCAGACAAAATATGTTTAAGATTCACAAACTACAATGTAGGCATGAAATTAAATGCAATATATTGCTTTCACAACATGATATATTATGTTTTACCTTCATGAGCAGATTTCTACCAAAGCTGAACTTTACAAGAAAAAAGAACATCAATCCAGCGAAGACAAGTTTGAAAATGTTGGAAATACCGCCGACACCAACATACGCCCCGTACTGAACCTGTAAGAAACATACACAGAATGTTAGTACATCTAAAACAATAATAATAATAATTTATGGCAATGCATGTTGTTTTACAGTTATGCAAGTAATTTTGATTATCTTTAGTAAAGGTAGATGTCAAATATTATTTGATTCTGATGTGAATGAATGTGACACAGTCAAGTCAATATTCAATTAATTTCAATTCAAGCTTATTTGTATAGCAGTTTTTACGATACAAATCATTGCAAAGCAGTTTGTTTGTATTAACTCAATATAACAAGTTTTGAAACACTGGTAACTTATATATGAATGATGTCAAGTTGACCCTTCGAATATGGCGGAAGGCTTACGTATAGTGAGCGGTCCATAGTTACAGTCGCTAATGAGGCATCTACGTATACATATCTATGGGTACAACCAGAGCCGTTGAGAAACAGAGTTGCAACACTCCCATACGCTTCCATAGGAAATGAGGAATGCGGAAGTAAAGTGTGTCATGGAAAGGCCAATAGTTCCAAACAATCAATAGTTCCAGTATTGAAGCCCATTCATTTCAGTGCTTCTCAAGCACACTCGCCAGAAAGTTGAGGAAATTACAGCAGTTTTTGGCATTTTAACGCATTAGTTTACCTCTTGGAAATCTGGCCAGTAGTTATATTTTATTAAATGCGTTATAGTTAATGTTTAGTTTTAGATAATAGGCAGTTATGCTATATTTGCATTTAGATATAAATATTATATTAGTACTAAAATTACTAGAACTGAAATAAAGTGAAAAAACTAATAAAAATCATTGAGTTCTTCATTCATTCACCAATGTTTTCAAAAATCTCCGTTTTGGTCCGTTTACACTGAAACGCAACCCCTTATCTAACAAAACCAAAATGGTCAATCTTCAAAAATTCCGAAATACTATAAACAAAAGGCTTGAAAATACCAAAATATAATAAACAAAAAACCTAAAACTCACCAAAATAAACGCATCCTAAAACGAAAACTCACTAGTGTAAACGTAGCCTTACTCTTGTACATCTGTTGCTTAGCCAATGAAATGTCTTTACACAAATTTCCAGCAGGGGAAAAAACCCTCATAGTGTGTGGGATTTTTTTTTTTTTTTTTTTAAGGACTCAATTTTCAGGCACACAACTTACTGAACTGCCTTTACTTACATCCTTCACAGTTGAATTACAGTGACTTGTGAGAAAAAAGACTATTGAAAAAAAGTCTATGAATTTATGAATTACTGCTTTAATCTTGTTGTTTAATCAGTCAGTGTTGTCATTTTTCTAAAACCTCATGCGTTTACTGGTTCAGCTAGTTCAGTTTCAGTCCAGTTTAACTGGTTCAGTGTTGAGTTAACTGACACTCACATTTTGTTCCCTTGCTGCCTTTTCGAGAAGCGTCTCACTGCAGACCACAAGATCCAGAGGGTGTGGTTGGATCTAGATCCAATTACATTTACCTTATCCTACGCCCCCTGGATCTTTTGGTCTGCAGCGAGCCCTAGTTGGCCTTTTCCAATAATTCTATGTGAAAATTATGTGGAATGTGGGGTTGTTCATTGATATTGAACAAATGTTATTTTATGTGCATTTGTAATTTTTATTAGTTTTTTTCACTTTATTTCAGTTTTAGTAATTTTAGTACTAATATAATATTTATATTTTGTTTATATATTTTATATATACACACACACACAACTTAATATTTCAATTAAAAGATTTGAAAAAATTTAACTTACCGGAGACTCATTGAGTTCTTCATTTAAGTAGCGCTGGGTCCTTTTAACCACTGATGGATCGGAACCCATGAATGGAATTGCATATTGCTGCAACTCGTTACTATAAAACAGTGTGCCCCTGTAAATAGAAATTATTATTTTTTTTGTTAAAAACAGACATGAGCAGGTTAACAATTCACAATATTACTGGTTTGACTATATTTTTATTGTAAAGTGCACCTATTATATCATTTCGAATATTGCCTTTCATGTAGTCTGTAATGTAGCTGTATATGATTGTAAACTATCTGCAAAGTTGTAAAGCCGAAAATGCTTGATAAATAAAGTTATTGGCTCCCAAAAGAAAGAATCAACTCTGTACAGCCTAAACGAGTTGTCAGTAATTCGAATCCCACTTCCATGATGGCTACACATAACGGGGTAACATAAATGCTTAATGTTCACCAATGTTCTACGTTGGCCAGCTGCGAACAACTTCAGATGCCCTCAAACACTGTAGCTTGTTCGTGTGGTAAACATCATGTTGAGAAGATGCTGTGGATGTAAATTTGTTTTTTCACTTCCAAATGATGAGGCTGCACAGAATCTGTTAAAATTCCGCGCGGTAGACCAATCATTGGCCATCTGTCCAATCAGAGCAAAGTAGGCTAACGGAAAGGAGGGATATAGAAACACTGAACTGCTCTGAATGAATCGTTTGAGAATCATTGGAAAATGAAGTGATATTAAATGCATATTTTGAGAAAACTGAAGGGTTTTTTGACCTTGCATGCATGTAAAACTTATTGTAGGAGAAACTTAAATGGAAAAAAAAAAAACCTTAAAATCATGAAAAACCATTATAAATGGACTTCTTGAAATACTGCAGATGAAATACAAATTCTATTGGTTGTCACACACACCTCCTTTTAATTTTAGTCCCCACCACTGGGAGAGGCTTGTGACCGAACTTCTTCCTGAGGCTCCGCAACTTGTCGCTGTCGGCTAAGCCATAGATGGCCGACTGCCAGGTGCCATCATGGATGCAGCCTCCCTGCGGGCACACACCAGAATGTGGGTCAGCTGACACTTAAACACAGAGGCTTTTTAGAAATGTTTTCAGGGTTTTTAAGTTTAAAAAAATAAGAGCACCAACCTCTGGACCTGCACTCGCAGTCAAAAAGCTCTCAATGGATGTTAACGTCCCTGGTAATGGAATTTTTTTTATGCATGTTAATATGCAACTAAGAATGTAGTTAATATAATATAATTAATAATTTAATATTGATTGAATTTAATTAATAATTTAATATAATAATTACATGACAAACATACCTTTAAACTGGTCCCTGGTGTAAATGACGCCAATGTCTGCAGGAATGGAGTCAAAACCACAGCTTCCCACAATGTAGACGCCCTTTTCAGCAGCCTGGTCATGGTAGTTCAGCTGCATACTCTCCAGGAACTGCAGCAAATAGAACAAAACAACACTTAATTCTATATTTTGGGTTTGCCCTCAAACCAAAATGTTGCTCAAGTCAACATTAAATCAAAACAGACCCAATTTGCTTGATACACATTTCTGGCCTTACAATTCATCATGTTAGTATAAAGAATGTCTTCACGTTTTACTCAGGAATATCACATTGTGGAAATATTGTGAATATGTTGACTTTAAGGCTGCGTGTCCACCAATGCGTTTTTAGCCAGCTGAAAACACCCAGCTGTGAGCGCTTGAGAGCGCAGCATTTTATTTTTTCCTTCAGTTGAGATGCTGTGGTTTCTATGATATGGAATATCCGCTGAAGTAATATATGACAGACGCATTGTGAATTAAATGTTTCTCCAAGCCTTATTTTTCATAACAATAATATGGTAGTCAATTCCATCTGGTAAAGACATAACTACTCAGAGACAAGCAATATTAGCTATTCACGCTCAGTGTTCTGCATAAGGTGCTCCCATTGAAAATGATTGAAAAAATGCGCTAGCCTCAGGAAAAATGCTTTGATGGACATGCTGCTTAATATTGTTATTACCCGTTTATGGTTTTAGTGTAATTTTGATTGATCATGAAAAAAGAACAAAGTGTCAGGAAAAAGCACCTGTGGTTCTCCAGAGATATCAATGCAGTGTGTTCCGTTCTCCACACAAGACTTGACAACAGGTTCACCAAAAAATCTGTACTGTAGAAAGGAAAACAAAATCAAATTGCTGCATCAGTAGTGTACTATATATACACTATTTCTTGAGCAGCAAATCAGCATATTAGAATGATTTCTGAAGGATCATGTGACACTGAATACTGGAGTAATGATGCTGAAAATTCAGCTTTACTTCACAGGAATAAATTACACTCAAATATATTAAAATATATAATATATAAAAATATTTGAATTGTAATAATATTTCATAATATTACTGTTTTTACTGTATATTTGATCAAATAAATGCTGCCTTGCTGAGCATAAGAGCCTTACTGACCCCAAACTTTTGAATGGTAATGTAAATTATACACCTTCACGACACCAAACTGAAAAAAAAAAGCCCAACTACAACTAGATCCGGTTCCAAAACAAAACTTAACTCACACACAACACAGGTTTTGATATTAGCGGCCTCGGGTCTCGGTCAATTTTAAAATAAAATAAACATGCTTTTTCCAAATGGACCTGATTAGACCTGAATTCTTTTCAACTATCCCGAATGCGTAGGCTACTTTCATTTTCGTGTTAAGTGAGGAACGCACATAGAAAAGGGTCTCAATTTGATTCCAATTCACAAGCTCTCGATTTAATTCGATATAATATAGTTTTAATACAAATGTTATGAACAGTAAACAGCATTTTACATATGGTGAATTTATAAAAAGAAATTAAGAGCCACAGGCCTGTATTTTAAACCTTTTCTTTTTTTGTATAGGGTCCTTTTTTAAACAATAATAGGGCCATATAAAATGTCCTTCTTAATTTTTCTGGTAATCAGATGAAGGCATAAAACTATTTAATTTATCCTAATCAAATAATAAAAAAAAACTTTTATTTTTTGGCAAACAAAGTGCTGCACAACAGAGGTTTACTGTTAAAATTAAAAAGAAAACAAATGTGATTATTCCTTTAAAAATAAAGATTTATTATTATTATTAGTAGTAGTAGTAGCATCGTCACAACAATTCATAATAAAGACTAATAAAAATAAATATATTACAGACACTTTCCTTCCTGTTAAACTAAACTTTTATTTTGACGGGTTGCAGCTGCTGTGTATGTGATATGATGGTAGTTTTGTCAAATTAAACGGTAAAATGCTAAAGTGACTCTCAGAGCAGCGGGAATTAAATTTGTGTATTCATATCAACATAATGAGACGACAGAGGCTGAAAACACCGCGAGCGTCGTCCGCGCTTATGTAAACAATACAGTGCGTTGCACCATCCGCCATCCATTCATTGGGGAAATTATGGCGCCTTTACGCGTGATGTCAAATGCTTCCGCAGATTTGTAGTATGATTATAGAATTTTACCTGAACATTGCAAATCGCACGTATTGCTTTTTTCTTGCTTCTTGTCAACAGTATCTCCGCCATGATAAGCACTGAATGAGTGACAGGCTTTATGATGTAACATTGTGCAAGGTAAATAAGAGGGTGACAGCTAGTGGAGAAGACTGATAAAAAGATTTACATTAATCAGATCTTCTTTTAAATGTTTCCTGAAATAAATACCGGAAAAGATCAATTTGAAGCTTTTGAGAATCGATATCGAATCGACGTCATTTAAAAAAACAATTAATCTAAAATGTTTTATTTTATTTTTATTTATTTTTTTGCCCAGCCCTAGTCAGGTACAGATTTTAGGACCTGAGAAGACCTCTAGTGTAAATTAACATTTAAACAATATTCTATACAATATGTATACTATTGACTAAAAATATCTGGGAAAAAATCTTTACTCCTTTAGATATGACATGACAATTTTTAAAAAAAAATAAATACAACTTAAAAAAAGAAAATTCTAAAGCCGCAGTCACACACTTTGAGTATCTGAAATTTCTTTGAGCATACAAAACTTTTTCGCATGAGCTTTAATTTCTGCTCTCGTATGAGTGAAAGTCAGTGGAATGAAAAGTGTGTTGTGACTGACCCTTAATACAAGATCATCTGATGTTCTGTGTACAAATGTGATTATCTTGTTTGAAGGACAGTATTGCATAACCACATATAGTCAAATAGTTACCAGCCTGATGTAGCAAGCTGGGTAAACATTAGGGTGTTACATTACAAAAAGTAATTTATCAATAGCCTGATGTTTTATGACTTATCATATATATAATGCAGCTCATATATAAGGGATTCTGTGTGCTGCATACTTACAGGCCCCACACAGCTGAGCACAATAACAGCCTGTTTGCACATGGCAGCCAATGAATCTGGATCGCCGACATCTGCGATGAGAATATCTACCTCAGACTTCAGCTCCGGCTTACCTGAGAATAAACATTTTATACATGACTGCTGTTATGATATTGCTTGTACACTGCAATTATGCAAACCGTGCTGGGTTATGTCTCACATTTAATGCAAACTGATGAGACTGTAAATTATTCAAGATTACGATTTACTGCATAAATGCAAAACGGTCTAGGCCAAACTCCACGTCATAAATAATTCAGTTGGTTCACTAAGATCAAATGACTTTCACAAAAAGGAGTCCTAAACAGTCCTATCTTTATTCAGTGACCCGTCTGGCTAAATTAATTCTTATTGAAATCTAAATATAACTCTGAGCAAATGTTCTGCTTGAGCCCATCCATTCAAAGCTACACGATTAAAGGCATTGAATATGTCACTGGAATGTAATTTTCCATCAGCTGTTGAGGATTAATTAAACCGTCCCTGAAGACCACAATGACCAAAGAGCCTTTTGTTCTGAAAAATGCAAGCTAAACAATGCAGTGTATGTACCACACGGAGACATTTATCTGTCAAAGCAGACAAGTATCAAGCATTAAAGAAAATCAGTTCACTGCCAATTGCCACGACGTGGGTTAAAGTCAAGTTGAAGCCAATATAGCTGGGTCAGTGCAACCCTTCTAACACTTACACATCTTTGCCAAGTTTGCAGCTCCTACTGTCTATAATGCTTCCTTTTGTACTTCGGCTAAAAGCATAACATTTAAAATGCAGATATTTTCAATGTCATTCTGCTCGACTGTCCTGGAACTCTTTCAAAAGATGCAAACTATCAGTAAATATCTCAGACAAATTAAAACAAAATATACAACTGCTGAATATTCAGAGGTCAAATGAAAAGTTTCCAAACTTTTGTTTGCTATGGTTGTGGAATGCACTTATATATTTATTAGAACTCTTAGCATTTTACTTGTAATAATATTAAAATATCATGCAACATATTAATTAACTAATATTTTAATTATAATTGTATGTGCTTTTGTCATTTAAATTTTTTGTTTACAGTACTGTTTATATTATCTGTTTTAATTACAGGCAGTAATTTATATACAGTTTTTAATTTGAACTTTAGTTAAATAATTTAAGTGTCTCAAACTGTCAGAATATTGGTTTCGTTTAGTTTTAGAAAATAACTAGTTTTAGGTAAATGCAAAATGAATAGATATCACTCACAGTCATAGAAACTCAAAAAATAGTTCTTGCAACATATTGCATCACAAAAAATATCACGTAACCAAAGTTTTGGCTAAAATCCCATACTTCTTAGTTGTTACAGCAGCAACCAAACAACGAATGTTACAAGACAAGAACGTTTCGAAAACTTTTTTTTTTTTTTTTATGATTTAACAGAGTTAAAAAAAATAACTGTACTATGGTATTTTTGCAGAAACTAAGGTTGCCGTTGTTATTTTTGGGGGGTGCAGGCATATTGAACCGTTATATCAGATCACTAGATTCAGATGTAAACATTTCAAGCAAATTTAGCCAAATTCAAGGAGGCTTCACGCACTGAGAGCTCCGGCGGCCTGCTCCACAACTTTCTCCAGCTTGGTTCTGTTCCTGCCGGCTACGGCCCATTTCAGATTCCCCTTGGGACCCTCGGATGCGGTGCGGGCCACCTCCTCCACCACAAACTGTCCCGTGAAACCAGAAGCGCCAAAGATGACGATGTGGTAGGGTCTGCTGGATGAAGTGCTGAACGCCGCCATAGCGCTGCCGAGCTGCTGATCGTCCGGACTGACACTGGAAGAGACAGACTGCGAGAAGCGCAGCGAACACCTGACAGTCGAGCGACTCACTTCCGTAGCGAGCGGGCTAACGCCTTCAACTCCATGTTCATTGAAGAGCGTCATCGGTGTGCAGCTTTGTATGCGCACCTTCTGAAATGCTCAATAAAATGAGGGAGGAAGATGGATGCTCCATTGGGGGATTCGTTAAAAAAAAAAATCCACAGATTTAGAAGTTGTTGTAACTACAAAACTACGCAGAATCAAGCAAAGATAGTTTGTGTTGAGAAAATAAGAATTGCGTCGATTGTTCGCATACAGTACATCTAGAACACAACCGTGCAATACGTCACATTATCTTGTTTTTGATTGGTCTACTCTGTTTGTGGGCGGAATGGGGTTTGGGATAAGAATATTCTTAGGATTACAGTATGCTATTTGTAATTTTATGAAACGACGATTTTTAGTATTGGTACATTTTTAAATATTTTATGTGGTTTATAATTGGTAAATGAAATTTAATATAATACAAAAGTTAATAGACACAAATACACACACATTCTTTTTATTGTTAATGTTACCTAAATTACATAATTGTTATACATTATATTTCTAACAAGATTCTTAGAATCGCAGTACAATATTTGTATCATCACTACAATTTACTTTTCTATTTAAACTATTACTGTATTTTTTGTTGTTTACACTGTTATATGAATAGAATAATAAATTAATATAATATGTAATATAGCTTTCTATTTTTAATATATTACATTGACAATAAATAATATAATAATTATGTAATTATTCATGTTTTGTTAGTACAGACTTTTATGTAGATAAATAATTTAGTCAATTCAAAACCCATTTTCATCTGTAATGTAACATTTTGCCAGGATATTCAATGAGAGAAATTATTAAAAATAAAATTAATGATTTTTTTTTCTTATTTTATTGATCAAGATCCTAAATCATAAGGAAACTGCTTTTAAACTTCACTCAAAATAATACAGAGGCTCCTCAGTCCCAACAATAAGATTTATTCACCAGCTGGTTTTGGTCAGACATCTCACTGCATTTCTCCCCGGAGACAATAACTAAACATTTGAATCATACAATTAGGAAATACAGCAATCGTCACATGATATATATACACGATCAAAATGATGTGAAACAAATATAAGTTCAAATTGTCTCTGTACAGACAGTTAAAGAGAGTGCATGCACCAGAACGTATGATTCTAAAAGACATTGCATTAAATAAATACTGAAAAAATCACACAATAAAGACATTCAACGGTCATCTGAACCAGCCAGACAACATACAAAATAGAAAACAGAGAACACAAAATAAACTTTTACAGCTCTCGCCAAGTACGTCCATGCACTTGAGCAGACCGCAGCAAACTGACATCTATGTGTTAAATCTACATGTTAATTTAACTTCATTTACTGCAGACTTCTGTTGACATTACCATAGTAAGACTGTGCTTCAAAAGGAAACAGAAAAGCTGTTCAAGACACAGATTCTGTAGAATAAACACAGGATGCACTTATGACAATAACCAAAAATAACTGACTTATTTAACACTGGAGGTCATGTTATTATAACAAAAAGAAAATGGATTTGAACACCATGATTAAAATAACTGTTAAGATTATTAACACGAGACATGCCTGAGCAAATTATACTCCAATCATATGACGTTCTCGTTCTCTTAAAAACTTTCCATTGCTAAATAGTTCTATACTGGAGGGCAAAACAAATCACGGTTAGCATAGTTACCAATTCATTTCTATGGGGAAAATGAAATGGGCTATTTAATAAAATTAGCTGTTTTACAAAAATGTTTTTATATATTTTTAAATTTTTTTTAATATAAAAATATAATATACACACACTAATAAATATCTGAACTTATAATTGTATAACTTACAACTTTTTCTATATAGAATCTGTACTTTAAAATTACTAGTTTAGATATTTATTAGTCATAAAATCACTGTTATCATTATTTTTTATTAGCAATGATAATAATTAATAGTAATAATAACTACATTAATAACAAAATAAAGTGAATTCAGTCTGATGGATGGTTCACAACACTGTCAACTGTATGTACAGAATCTGACAGATTTTTTTAAAGAAAATATTATCTACAGTGCTGAATGAATCTACTGATATTTTCCTATATTAATAAATTGGTAACTATGATAACCGAGATTCGCCTCTCTGCTGACTGTATCTATATATCTATTGTTCCTCAATAAACATGTATTGCTCTTTCCATAAGTCCGAACCCACCACAGGAAAATGCTACGTCCAGGCTACAGATTATTATGTCCATTATTTTATCTTCAGTACCATGATGGTCATTCAATTTTCGAATAAATAAAAGACAAAACTCTGTCAACCAAGTGATATTAAGATTTTAAATTTAAGACTCTAAAAATGAAGTCATATGAGGTTCAGTTGATGGCAGTAAACAGTGGGCTACTTGAGTCAAAAACTGGCCAGAGAGGTTTGCTGTGCCTTCCAGGGGCTGGACGTCCCCTTAAGGACCTGACAGATGGGCTCGTTCGGGCATCATCCGTGACAGCGTGAGCCAGCAAAGGTCTTTGTATGAGGATATCTCAGCATTAAAGATCACGGAGGCTACAGAAATGCAGACGAAAATGACTCGTCCGGTCCTGCTATGAGCTCGGGGACAGCCAGTGTTTGAGCTCATCCATGCCCCTCTGCACCTGTCCTATGTAGAAGTCCATGTTATGGGAAAAGTCTGTGCACACACTGGACTGGGCGTCTCCGAAAGTGCAGTAGAGCGCAGTCCCGCCCATACTGATCACCACGGTAGCCAAGCACAACAAGAGGAGGAGCAGCCAGGAGTCTCCGCCCACTTCATCTGCAAAATCAAAACAGAATCAGAACGTGGTCAGTGTGAATACTGCAAAAATGAGTGTGCAGAATACAACAGCGGTTCTTACCCTGGTCCAGGCCCTCGTCAGGCTCTCGGAAACGGACCTTCCGTTTAGGGGCGGGTGGGACAGAGCTGTTGGCTTCTTCCAGAGAGACTTTTCTCTTCAAGATAGACACAAGACCAGCAGCTGGAGTGATCTGAAAGACACCGGGCAGGTTATTGAGAAAGATTACTGGATTCACAAGCTCATAGCATCTCCAAAAAATTAGGAAGTGCTTTGCACTAACACACTTTACCCACTAGATGTCACTATGAGGTGAGGTGGCAGGTGATACATCAGTTTAAATGACATTCTACTGGTGAAGAAATGGTTAACCTTGTAAGATTTAGCTACAAAAATGTGAATCTGTTGCTTTTGAATGATAAAGAATAAGGCCGTTTATGATTCGGCTGCCTGGATATAAGCTTCAGTACGTAAAGTAGTGTTTTATTACATTTTATGAAATTTAACAAGAAAGCTTAAATTATTTCAGACTTCCATTAAAATAATCATTTTATAAAATGCTTTTTAATTTTTATGCATTTATCATTTGCTACATTTATAAATAACTACTAAAATAAATATAAAAACTAATCCTACACGCAAATGTATTTAGAATTTTAACATTTAATATTTCTATTTAAGATTTCATATTTATTTTTGTTTAATATGTATATAAGAAAAGAGAATATTTTAGTATGCTTATTATTGGGGTAAATCAGGTTTACTGTAGTTAACGGATTCTAAAATAAAAACCCTAAAAATTTTTTTAAAAAAAATTGTTACTTTAAAATAACTATTAACTGAAATAAAATACATAAAGCTAAAACTTATTCCAGGTAGTTGCTAAAACAGCATGTCTCATTTTCCTTTAGTTTAAGCTGATGTACTAGAATAACTAAAACTGACAAAAACTAATACAGAAATATTTAAAAACAAGAAAAACTAATTTAAAAATAAAAAAACAACAAAATTACTAAAACTTCAACTAAAATTCAGATGAAAGCAGAACAAAATCTAATTCAAAAGATTAACAAAAACTATAATAGTATCAATACTAAAATAACACTGATGTAAATCTGGCAACATTGGGAAGTTTTTGTTGCTAAATACAAAAAAACAAAAAAAACAAATTAAATGTAATTTCAGAATCATGCATTATCAGAATTCCATATTTACAATAAACTAAATAAATTCAAAGTGCTGCTGTTTAAGAATACAAAACACTGTGTATACACGATAGCTCATAATAAATCTGTATTATCTTGAGTAAGCATCTTTAATAAAACATGTTCATAAGCATTCAGGAATCCATTTGCCCCACTTCATAAATGTACATGAGAATGAAAGTATTGGAGACGGTCAGGAAAGACTCAGTCATGTTACATCACCAGCCACCAAAGAATGGAAAAGGTCACAGAGAGGTCAAACTACTAAAGTCCAATCAGCACTGAGAATGAGTGGACCTTCTGAAGATCTGCCGCCCTCTGACCAATCAATACTCAATCCCATGAATAAATCTGAATATTAATGACATGAGCGAAGCTGCATAGCGTTGTTATTGTTAACTTATAACAATTTAAAAATGTTTTTGAATCTAAATAAGATGAAATAAAATATCAATGAATGAAAAACTTAATTAGAAATGTTAAGAATGAAATGTGTAAGCTGAAGTACTAAATATACTAAAACTGAAAATAAAATAAAAATAAAGCTAATTTTATATATATATATATATTTATAAAACCCACATAACAAAATTACTAAAATTAAAAATAAAAGCTAGAGAGTCGCTAAGTAAGCAATAAAGGAAAGAAAAGTCACTTAAAATCATAAGAGAGGAATAACTACATCGACACCATTAGTTTGTGATCTTAAGAGTCATTTTAAAAAGAGTAACAGGATTTTTTCAATTAAAAAAAAAAACCCTTGGTGTCCACTCATTTCATCCTGACAGCTCCCATATTTGGCAAGGTCTGTCTCAATGAAAACAAACGTTTCGAGCACTGCAATTATAGTTCTCTATTTTTACTCTATCATAGCAGTTACATTTATCAGAAGAGACTAAAGCCAAACCTTTTTTAAAACCTGTAGAAAGGCTCAGTTCCACAGAGATTTTAAAAGCAGGAGAGCAGGCCTCACTGTATAACTAAACGCTGTATAAAATATCCAAATAAAACCACTAATGTGATAAGGCACGTGAAGATGTGTTGTTACCATGGTTAAAAGTGTTGTTAGGCACAGAGTGTGTCAAATTACCGATGTACATCTCGAATCAGATTTAAGCGTCGGAACGGTTTCATTAAAAGGCTTAAATACATGGATATAACATGAAGTAGAGGTTGGTGAGGTAATTGTTCCTAATTTTATGTGAGGAAATGTCTGTTCCCATGTGTTCCTGAAAACCAGCAACAGCATGATGTTAGACTCTGTTTGATTTAAATCTTTCATAAAATAATTTTTTTTTTTTTTTTTTTTTTTTTTAGGAAGTACAAAGCACATAAGCAGCGTGACAAATTAATAGGATAAAAAAAACAGATGCATTAATCACTTGAGTAAATGACACTTGAGTAACAAGGCTTCCAAACACACCACAACGTGGTGAGCAGATCATGAAGTGGGCCATTAACAGTCTGCAATCAACATAACAGTCCAAAAATAACACAAGCTTATCACTGCAAATGAAAGTTTCCAGCTCCTCAGATGCCTTCTGATGACGCTCTTATACAGAAAAACATCACGTTTGATGAGTGTGGACAAAGTCAGTCGGGTAATGTTTACTCTCTCTATGGTCAACCAGCATTATTAGCCACAAAAGGCCATAGTTACTCCATCTCTGACCAGACATGGAAAACATGATTCTGTACACATCTCCACAGAGATACTTGGAATTAAAGCTATTGCTCTGCTTGGTCAAAGGACTGATACCCTAAATCATCATTTTAATTTGCGGTAGACTGAAATAGCTTGACATTTTTGAGACACACACACACTCTCTTTCTCTCACATTCACTCACACACACACACACACACACACACACACACACACACACACACACACACACACACACACACACACACACACACACACACACACACCAAAAATGTCAACCAATGTCATTCTACCACTAATAAAACTCATGATTTAGGGGATTTTGAGTTACATTTGAGTAAATATTGTGTAAAAGCTCTAGATATTGGCGGCAGTCATTAAAAATACCCATATCAGTCGACCACTAGCTATAACTTTGTGCAATATGTACTGTACCTGTAGGCTTTAGACCACTGATCTATAGATCAGTGCTTTAGACAGATAAAATGTAAACTTCTGTTCTAAATACAATAAAAATGTTTCATAGAGATGCAATACAGACTGTTCAAAAGTTTGTGGACAGTAATGTTTTTTTAAAAGTGACATTTACATTCAAAAAAGCTTTCAAATAAATGCTGTTTTTAAAATGCTTTTCTTTTGAACTTTCAATGAGGAAAAAAAATGTATCACAGTCGTGCTGCTTAATATATTTCTGGAAACACTAGTAATAAAAAAAAATTTTTTGGGCAGCAAATCAGCATATTTGAATGATTTCTGAAGGATCATGTGACACTAAAGACTGAAGTAATGATGCTAAAAGTTCAGCTTTGCATTACAGAAATAACTTGCATTCATTTTAAAATAGAAAACAGATACTATCTATTAAAAGAAACAGTTATTTTAAATTGTAATAATATTTCACAATATTACTCTTTTTAAACTGTAGTTTAGTTTAAATAAATGCAGCCTTGGTGTGACTTCTTTTTCAAAAAAACATTTAAAAAATCTCACAGACTCGCCATTATTTTTGAGCCACAACTCTCATGCAACATCTATTATGACACACTAAAGAAGATATTTTGAAAAAAAAAATAATAATAATAACATTTTGACAATGAAGGTCAATGGGACCCCAACATGATTCAGAATATCTACAGGTTTGGAACGACATGTGCCTAAGACAATTACAGAATTTTCTTTTTTAAAGATATTAATGCTGCAAAGATGCAATAAATTAAATCAAAACGGAGTAAAGACATTTATTAATTAACAAAATAACAAAAAAACAAATAAAAAATGCTAAATGCTTTTGAGCTTTATTGAAGAATTCAGAAAAAATGTATCTCAGCTTCCACAAAAATAAACAAAATTACAAAATGGTGCCTTGGTGAGCATAAGAGACTGCTTTTAAAAAAATCATACCAATCTCTAACTTTTGAATGGGAGTTTTATCTTGACAGCACAAACTTACACACTCCGCTTAGAAATGGCACATCACATGATTGGGAACAGAGCAAACTCAAAAAAATAAATGAAAATAAAAAGGTCTAGATGGGATATAAATATGGTTATTTTACAATTATATAAATCTATTATTTTATGTACAATTATTTTATGTTTAATAAAATCATACAATTATAATACTTCATATAGTATTTATAATAAGAATTTTGACTCTCTAAGATTGTAAAAGATGAGACAAGGTGCTCTGGTGGGTTTCAAGCAATGCAATGCTTCAACTTCTGTAAGACCACTTATTTCAATTCTTTTGTGCAAAAAGAAGTTATTTTGAGAAATTATTAGCTGCGAATTTGTCTTTTTAGCTTTAGGACTACTGTTATAGGCAGAAAACGATACAAACAGTTTTTTAAGCTTGAGTTATTCTTTCTGGTAACTTTAACGTGTGAAGGTTACCAGGGTTAAAATAAGGATTGAGAATATTGCATAAACAAGGTTTGAAATCTATTCTGTCTCAGAAATCAAAATGATTGCCTTGTTTATCTTGTATTGAACATAGAATATTCCTGTAAGTCAGGGACAACACTGCAGTTAAAGACATGATAAGGGTTTCCTATGAGAGATGACATCACTATGACCTCACCAGATGATATTCTTGTGATGCTAGCATCTTCTAAATCTTGAAAAAGGGAATTAAGTTTCACGAGAAAACCACTTAAGAGGATGTGTGTTAATACACTTTCTCTTATGCCAACTTATAATACAGCCGTTTATAGACTGATCCTTCTGATGATTAAATTAGGGGATGCTAGTGGTGTAGAGAGACACTTCCCTTTAAAATATCTGCCAAATTTGCATATTACTCACAATATATACAGAATATTAAGGGTTACCCATCTTCGAATCAGGAAAAGCTTAGCAAAGTGCTTAAGAGACTGATCAGAAAGACCTTTACATCTAATAATGACTAGAAATCAAACAAATTCTCAAAACAAAGCCATGCCAAGCACCAAACAACAAATAAGACTTTGTCATTTGAATCTGAACTAAACTGACTGCAAATCTGTCACCCACCTCTTCCACCTGTATGCGTTTGGCCATGTCATCCAGCATGGACACATTCATAATATCCAGCGACTCCACTCCGTTCCTGCTCTCCTCTAGCTCCAACTCTAGTGTTTTCTCTGGAACTTCCTGCTCCGGAGGAACCTGCTTAGTGTGTGGGACGGGCTCCACCACATCCTGCCCTGTATCCACAGTGTCCCCCGTTCCCTCCATCACCACTCCGGGACCATCAGTGTCCGTCTGAGGCGGCTGGGCCTCCGTGTTGTCGGGCTGAGCAGTGTCCATTGGTGACTCGGGCTCTGGTGCGGCATCCCTCTCCTCTTCTGCTCCTGCATCCTCACAGGCTGGAGAGGAGGAGCTGTCTGTGGAGGGGGAGGGGTCAGGTTGCTGTTCGCTCTGGTGGGATTGTGGGGCAGTGCTGCTACAATCGTCAGGCTTTATGACTTCCTGTTGTGCCTCAGATGTACTCTGATCCTCCATAACCTTCCCTGTTTTAGATGGAAAGAGAGAAGACTGTTTATTATTGGGAATCAAAGGTTCAAAATGGAATACTAGCATACTGCACAGAATGTACTGTTCTGTACACTGCCTGCTTTTTGTTAAAATAATCTGTGAAACACTTCAAACAAAACAATCCATACTGTCACTTTACTAATATTTAATTTAGCAAGTGGCACCCAGTTATCATCTTGCAAATACATGGTTATTTAGCAGTTTTATTAACATACTATTGATAGTTATTATTAAAAATAAAATTAAGTTTTACACAAAATAATACAATTTAAATATATCTATTTTTTTCAATTTAAATAAACATTTTGTGTACAAATGTCTTAAAAGAAAAGTTTCCCCCACATTTAAATTAAAATCAAGAAAAAAAATCTTAATTATAATGTTTAATTTATAATGTAAAATATTTAACTTTAATAAAATGTTTCATATAAAATAACGCTTTTTTACTATTTTATTATTAAATATTAAAGGTTTAATATTTGTAATAGAATTACCATATAATTGTGAATATTGTTAATATTTTTGTTTATATATATATATATAATATATGAATACATTTTTGAAAAAAGTTTTTATTTACAATACAAATTTTAATTTAGCTTTTATTAACAATACAATTACTTTGAGTTTTTTTTTAATTGTTAGTAATTGTAAATAAATCATTAATTAAACCAAAAATAAATAAATTATGAATAAATAATTTAAATTAAACGTTTGTGTAGTATTCTCCCTCATGTTGTTCCAATCCTATGACTGTCTTTCTTCCATGAAATGGTGAATTTTCAAAACTTGTGAATAAAAAGGATGGCACTTTTTAAATTATGAATTTTGCCCAACCCTAAATTATCAAATTTACCAAACCCCAACTAAAGAAATCAAAGAAACACAAAAAAAAAACAGACATCACAGAAACACACAAAACAACAATACAGTCTTATACTCAATTTCTGTCTGTGTGTGTATATATATATATATATATATATATATATATATATATATATATATATATATATAAAATTGTCTAGCAATTTATATTTTATAGCTGAACATTATTAAAATATAACAATGAAACTTTCAAATAAATAAATTTAAATAAACAAAAAAATTAAATAAAAAAGAAAGTTAAAATAATTAAATTAAATAATAAAATAGGCTTTATTTATAAATAAAATATTGAACAACTTAAATATAAGTAAATAAAAAAAAATCAATTAATATAATACAAAGAAAAAAACAATTAGATAAATTATATAATTAGATAACATAAAATTAGATAATTGAATTTATCTAATTATATATTTTATGTAAATTCATCAATTTTAATTTATGTAGAAAAATCAATCAATCAATTTTATTAACAACTCCCTTTTCCCAGCCTGGGAAACACATTTTAAAATTTGCTAATATTCCTGATTTCATAACCAATTAACCTGTTGCATGTATATTCTAGATTAAGTTTTTAATGAGTTTTATTTATTTTGAACAGGCCAAATTACATTTTATAATATAGGCCATTGTATCATTTAAAGCCATAACATAAAAATAATTGCTATAAATAAATTTAATATAATATAATTTGTATTGGCCTAAATATTCTTTCTTGGTGCATGCCTAACAAAAAGTTTCTTATCTTTAGAATGACTTTCTGATAAATTAAAACGCATTCAAACCAACTCAAACGCACCTTGATGTTTAACAGAGGGCATGATATTATGATGACGTTTAGATCAGAATTTTGCACGGACAAGCAGTACGAGTGAATGCAATCAATATCTAACTTGTGTCTAGGAGGGTAACTGCGCAGGGCGAGATGCAGCTGCTGCAGGAGTCCCGGACACGCTCCAAATCAGGTGACTGGACAGAGGCATTTGCAAGAGTGAGAAAATGTGTGTGTGTGTGCTGCCATGCCTGATGTGTAAAAGTGAAACCGGGTCAGGGAACTCAATGCAAGTAACACTGTGTTCAGGTAACATACCCCAGCACCACATCAGCTGCGAGAGCTAGTGAGAAAGAAAGTCTCATCAATAAGACATGATCTGGAGGGACAGGAGGGAACTCTAACTCTGTGTGTGTGTGTGTGTGTGTGTGCACTTGAAGAAGTGTGTGTGTGTGTGTGTGTGTGTGCACTTGAAGAAGGGGACATGGGGTTTGCCTCGTCCACAGATGATGAAAGAATGTTTCTCGAATGGAAGCTGTAGGGTTTAATCTAAACAGACTGTAAACTAGGGGTAAACAACTAATATTAAAAGATAAAATTAAAATTTTATAAAATTAAAACTATTAACATTCTTGATAAATGTTAAGTAGTTTTATTTGTCACGATTCAATGCAAATTTACTTTCATAAACATTGTAACTTTCTCCAACTCCAAAAATCTTCTGCTCATGAAACCATAGTGAGAAAAACAGTATTTATTAATAATATCACAGCTTAATTGTTGTTAATGTTTTCATTCAATCAAAAAATTGCAAAAAAACAGAAGCTGAGTTCAAATATATCAATTAGAGTTCAAATATATAAAAAAAAAAAATCAACCATCTATCATCACAAAACACAAAAAAAAAAAAAAAAAAAAAAAATATTAATTAGTAAAAATATATAAAAATATTACAAATATATATACAAAAGCATTGAAATGTCAAATGTTTCAATGACAAAATTAAGTTTTCAAAATGTATCATTTAACTCAGGAGTGGTAAAAGTTGAAATCATGATTAAGCATAAAACAATATAAACAGAATTATTATGAATCATATGAAAATCAGCTGAGAACTGAACATAGTTGTAACCTGGCTCAGAGGAACACAGGAATCATGTATTTGTGGTATAGTGTAAGACGACTCTTATATTTTGTGAGAAATTGTTACATTGTTGAGCAAAACAGGGACTATTTTTGGAATCGGCACCCCAAAATTAGTAAGAAACAAGTATTGGATTTCCTTCAGTAAACATGATGCAGGCCGGTGTTATTTCACACTGAATAAATACATACATAAATACACACATCACATTACTGAAATTGCTCTGATGGTAGGAAGATTCCACCTTTGTTTTAATAATAATTAGTCTGTTAAATTGAAATAAAAAGCCCTAATAAATATATCTAGAACAGATAAAGTATCAAGTCTAAGATGATGGGTTTTCCTGTTGTTGGTTTATTTTAGGTGGTCTGGCCTGTCATTGGAGAAATAAACTCACCTGAGCTGCATGAAAGCTCTTGCGTGTTCAGGTTTTGCTCTCCTCCCTGTGTTCCTCTGATCACACTGTTCCTTTGCACTTTGGACAGCTCACACTATGAATGCACACAGACAACATCGACTTTCACCCTCTGGTCTTTAAACATGGATTTTTTTTCTCTCTCTCTAATCGTACAGACAAACATAAACATCAAAGATGCATCTTACCTTCTCAATGCTCCATGCAGGTCTGAAAAAAGACGAGAAACAGTGAAGTGTCAGTCAAAATCATCTTAAGGAGCTGTAGTATCTGTTTGTTTGTTTTTCCTCGCTCCATCTCTCTTGTAGCGGGACGATGTGCATAAAAGGGGACTCAAATCTAAGGTTGCTCCGCTCAGCGGGAATCTAATATTAGCACGGCACATTTCCCATACTGAAACTCTAGCGTTTGTCTCCAATTGCTGAAAGCACAGCAACGGGCCATTTGCTTAAACCATTACAGGACTGCAAACTGCAGCCAGAGCACAGAAATGAGACACAGACGAGCTAAATTTAGGAGGGGAAAGAGAGAAGCTCAGGTGTGGCTGCCGGTGAAAGTGTCTGGCCCGGATGAACGGGACAGAAAGACACAGCTTTTACCCCGTACTTAAATTGTTTAGTGGCACGAAAGGTTAAACATTTACTTGTACTCCATTTACAGCACTGCTAACATATTTTTACAGAGATCAAGCTCCGTAGGACACCTGATCTAGGAGAATATATATTATAAAAAAAATGGAGAAAAATGTTTTGGAAAACTTTTAAAGAAGCAAAAAATTAATGAAATAAAACTGTTGATGTGATATGTGTGGCTAAACTAATGTTGCATGCAATAAAAAATAAATAAAATAGTGTTGATCTGTGTGGCTGATCAATTGTAGAGTGCCATAAAATAAAATAATGATTTAAAAAAGTAAATTAATAATAAAACTAAATATTGTTGACATAAACATTGTTTACTACATAATTTAGATTGAATTCATAAAGAGCACAATGAAAAAATAAAATAAAATAATAAAATTTGACCTAAAAATAAAATAAAATAATAATAATAATAAAATAAATTAATTAATTAAATATATAAACAAATAAAGTTTGACCTGATCTGTGTGGCTAATGCAGCATGCAATAAAAAAAGATTGTTTTTTAAGTAAATAAATAAAATTAAATAAGATTTTGTTGACCTAATCTGTGTGGCAAACCTATTGTAAAGTGCTAAAAAAAATAATTCTGAATAAAAGGTGAATTAAAAATATTAAAAATAAAATAAAATCATGTCGACCTGATCTGTGTAGCTGAACTAAAGAAGCGTGCAATAAAATAAGTAAAGTTGACCTGATCTGAGTGGCAGAACTAATGCAGCGTTCATGTGCTGTGTGCACTCACTGTCTGTGTGTTCTGCAGATGTGTCTCAGTTTCTCCAGGTGTTCAACATCCAGGTCACTGTCTCTGTCTTCTTGAACATCCTGACACTGGCCAACCAAACTCCATCTCCTCTCTGATCACAGAAAAACGAGGTTAAAAAGTGTTCTATCAAGTACCACCTCTGGGTAACGGTTAACCAGAATCCACTCACCCCACTGCTGCTGTAGGGTGGCGAGGTTAGAGAGCAGACGTTCGTGATAGAGTTTCTCTAACTGTATGAACCCGACTGCTCTCTCATCTGGAAAATGCTCTGGTTGAGGAAAATCTACAGGAAGCGGGAAACCCCAAAGCATCGATGCACTTTACAACCACCTCGAAACTAAAGAATGCCACAATGAAATATAAGATGATGACTGGCTGCAGTAATGCACTGAATGTAATACAATAAACAGCTCTATATCCATAAACATTGCAAGCAACCCCCAATTCTGTTACAATAACAAAAGCAATGGGGTATAAAATAGGAGCTATAATGGAACAAGCGTCAATACATCACCAAACGCTGTTCCATTACACAGAGCTCTATATTTTAATATAATTGAGAAAACAATAATATAAGGATACAGTCCTCCTCACGCATATATGACTCTGCAATCTGTAAAAAAGAGAGTTTATCCTGGAGTTATTATGCATTACATTACACAATGAAAATCATCATTAGGTAACACTGTACAATAACTCGAAATCATAATGTATAATGCATTATATAATATGTCATTAATTAATTAACATTTAAAAAGTGATTTAAGTATCGTATATGAATCTACACTGATCTGTTAAACATAATTTATAGACACTTCACATATAATAAAAAGCTACACATAAAAATAAACACAAAAAACACTCCACAAAAACACTATTTAAAAAATTTTTTATATACCTGATAATCAGGTCAGTTCACCTTAGACCGCATGTATTCTATGAAACCTGCATGTACATCATTGCAAAGATCTGTTCCCACTGAGTAAAACGCCTGACATCAGCTCTCTTCAGACGTGTTGCAGGGCAAAGTCGCCTCAGGTGCAGTACAACATGAGATGTCTCACCGAGTGGGTGGCAGTAAAACCTTGTGACCTTTCTTTCTTTACAACACTTGATTTCTTTCTGCATAAATCTGAGCTCTCTTTCATTCCTAATCCACCTATTCATCTTCATGAGGCTGCTCAGGACCAGGAGATCTACATAAATATGAGGCACACCTTCTACGTTTTTGTAGTGTTTCTCAGCACTGATATTCAAAACAATGGTTTTCTTCTTTGGTTGGAGCTCTACAAATTTCTGAAAATAATTCAGTCTATTTTAAACTTTGTTCATTAGTAAGCTTGTGTTAGTCTGTGGGCACATGTTGATAACATACTGATAGCAGCATATGATGTATCTGATAATAAGTTGAAGTACTGTAATTGCTAAAACTAAATTAAAACAAATGCAAATAAAAATGAGAAAAGCACAACCAAATTACTAAAACTTAAAACTAAAATAAAAATGAAAACTGAAAATATTAAAATAAAATCTAATTAAAAATATTAACGTGATATAACAGTATCGAAATAATACTAAAATAACTAATAAAATAAAAATAAATAAAGGTAATTGTGACTTTTTTACTCTTAATTTTGACTTTTAGTCTTTTGCAATTCTGAGTGTTTATCTCACAATTTTGATTTTTTTTTTCTGAAAAAATGAGATCTAAACTCAGAATTGTGAGAAGATGATTTTTTTTTAATACTGTGGTGTATATATATATATATGGAACCATGTATTCTGCCAATGTAAGTCTATATATACATACATACATTATATATATACATATATTATATATATATATGTATCTATCGATCTTTCTCTCTCTCTTATATATATATTTATATATCTATTATACTCACATACATAAATATAGACTTACATTGACAGAACGTTTATCGTAAAAAAATTGTCTACAATAAATATGGGAGATCATATGTTTACATGATATCTATTTCTGAATAACCCACCTTTTCCGCTTACTTTCAATAAATGGTCCAGGTGAGCTGAGGAAGGTGCTTTGCTGTTCATGTTTGAGTATACACAGTGCACGTAAAAAGTGAAAAGAAAATCCAGTTATCAAAGATTTGCTCCATTTAAAACCTCTCATAAGAAGAAAATCCACAGGGGAATAAATGAGAGCAGTTCTCTCTCTCCTCAGGATGAAACTAAGCCAGCTGAGCAAAGATGTTCTTGTAAAACATGTTGAATAAGGTCAAGCTCAAATAAACATTTAATAGAGCTTTACCATTTAAGGTGCTAGTTATTCTGCATCCTATCAGATTCTTCATGTGCTGCTATCAGTCAGTGTTATCAGCACGGGCCAACAGCAACAACAGACTAACACAAGCTTATTAATGAACAATGTGGAACAGCACAGGAAAATTAATCTCGTGTTCTGGCTCATACACTATAGCGAAGTAATAAGAGGCTTGCACCATCTACTGGCAGTAAACAAGCTAACAGATGCCCACTGTCACAGCAAATATAAGTGCTCTGTCAAAACTGATTGAAAATGAGGTTTAAAGGACAGAAGTTTAGTCTGTTCAATATGTCAAGTTGGAAGTTTTCAGTGCTTTGTTCAAAAGTTTTTTTTTGTTTTGTTTGTTTTTACTACTTTTATTCAGCAATACATTGTTTCTCGAGTACAAAATCAGCATATTTGAATGATTTCTGAAGGATCATGTGACACTGAAGACTGGAGTAATGATGCTGAAAATTCAGCAGTTAGCAGTTGTTCACTTCTCACATTTAAGAACGTTTAATTTAAACTTCATTTGGTCATTTTGAGCAATGAGACACACACAGAGGAGATGATGTAGAATGGGAGTACGAGACCTGATGGAGGCACTGTGGCAGAAGAGGGTGGTCTCCCTGCTCCCCCAGCGTCTGGAGAGACGCCACCAGGGAGCGAGCGAAGCCCTGGGGTGATCCAGCATCGCCGTGAGGCGTCCCTTCAGGGCTCACGAGCCCCTCTGACACTGAAAAGACAAATATGACATCCTCTTTGATAAATGTAGACACTGAAAATGTGCTATAGTAACAATAACTATTTGGTATTTTATCATAATTATTACCAATAGACTTAAATTTATGTGGTTCGGTGTTATTTTGGTATAGTTTATACACACTTAGTTTTTAATATTTTGAATATCTTTTTTATATTTTATATTTTCAGTTTTCATCTTAATTTTAGGTTAATTTTCATATTTTTTCAACATATTACTATTTAGGTTTAAAAAAAAAAAAAAGTATTTTGTTTTAGTTTTTATTTTATTCTACTTATTTTCCATTTATTTATTTATTTATTTACTTACTATTTAGTTGCTTGCTTCAGCTGATTTCATTTAGTTGCCAAGGGAACATTTCTAATTTTCGTTTGGCTTATCCATCTAATACTCATATTTGATCATATTTCAGTTTATTTCAATTAACAAAAACTGTTTTTAATAGTCTTGGATAACGGTAATAACTGTAAAATGATGTGGTTATCCAAGACACATCTAGAATACAGGTGTCTAAATGCTCCAAAAATTTAATTGAGAGGGTTACACCCAGTGTTTGTACATCAACACCGATATATATTGCTCTAGAGGTTGGCCCTTGTTATTCATGCCACTCAAACCTGTCTGAAAGTTGCACGACAACAATGAGATGCAGTCATTCGCTCAACAGCAGAAACAGAAACAAAAGTCTAGCACTATTACTCAGGGTATCTGAATCCTCACAGACAATAGAAATGCTTCTCCACCCTCAGCCTGATCAAGCGAATGACAAATAAATCTGTACGTGTCATTCAGGATGACACCGTTTGGAATGGGCTGTGCCACAGAAACATTCAATGTCCAAGGAATATTCAAAATTAGTCATTTTTATTTTTGCATGCAAGTGCTCCCTGAGTGTAGCAAGCTATAGAATGAATCAGATTTTAAATAATTAGCATAAATCTGATTCATTCTAGCACAGCACTGCTAGCTTTGAAAGAAAAAAAATCATCTTGATTGGCATATAAAGCCATTTATTACTAGCCTAATTCTCAGAATATCTCGTAACGATTCAGTGGCATGAATTTCACAATCTTTGGCAAATGACAAGCTCTTTCTTCCTCAGAAATTCTCTTTAGAATCTAACTGAAAAAACCTGCAGTGTAACTGCTAGATGAGCTAGTGATTTGTTTTTGTGCAAGAACCGTGGCCGTACACACACACACACACACACACACACACACACACACACACACACACACACACATACTCTGACACATGCTCATGGGATTTTACTTTGACTGCTTCCAGGTCAACATGACTCGCAGATCTGTGTGAACATTTTGACAACGATGTTTGTCCATGAAACTTTTCAAAAAATGCTAAGTAAAAACTATTCCGTTTTTAGGGCAGCGTTGAGTGTGGTTTTAGTTAACAGGAACAAGCCATATATGTCTTTAGACAGATCATGTGACACTTTACTAAATGATACTGAACTGATGGGTACCTTTAGAGCCTGGTTTCAACCGACCGCTAAACCACACACACAGAGGATTATGGGATATGGGCAATGAAGGCTACATCTATGCTGCAGTTCATGTTGTTTTTTAAACTGCGGTCTGTAAGTTACCTGTGGGACTGGGGCTGGGTGTTGGTGAGTCTCGGATGTGTCCATCCAGCTCTGGAGAGTATGCGCCACTGTTTCTATCCACCTCTTCCTCTTCCTCGTCCTCCACCTTGGAGCTATCATAATCTTCATCATCACCGTTGTTATTAGTATTATCCTGTCGGAGGGGCCTCTGTCCACCACTGGGCCCCTGTTCGACCTCCTCCGCTTCCTCCACCAGTCGGTTCTGGTTCTCGTCAGGGCTGCGGCTGGAGTCAGAGTCATTTAGGAGGTCGGGGTCGGTTACTCCTCCCCGCCTCACTGGGCCGTCACTCTGCCACTGTCCGTCGTCCATGAGGTCCCGCTGACAGAGGGCATGAAGATCCACTCGAACCCCTGCAGGCCTCTCAGCCACTCAACAGCGCTGCCGACCGGCCGCTGGAGAGAAGATCAGAGGGACACTTTAATGGCCGTGAGCCATCATGAAAAGTAAAGAGCTCGCTGGCCTTTAAGAAAACTGACTCATAGTTTACCCATAATTCCACTTCAGGTTGGCTGAATGCAGTGCATGAATCAAAACACTTGAGATTTGTCCATTTGTCTGTTTTGTTTTCCATTTGTTTATAGCTGTATTAATCAGAGGCCAAATGCAAAATAGGTTTTTTCTATTGTTTTTGTTCATCTCTACAGTTTTGGTATAATGTCACATGATACCATAAGAGATAATATTTCAAATGGGAATTTAAAAACTGGTTTTAATAAACAAATATAAATAAAAATGTATATTTAAATTTTTTAATTATATTTTTAAAATGTTCATAATATTATTTTTTCCCAAATACTGACTTTAAAAGAACCACCACTGTACTGTGATCAAGGTTATTTTACATTTAGAATGTTTAATGCAATAAGAAGTGAAATACTGTAATAGTAGAAATGATCAGGGATTATCTAAATAAATAAAAGGAAGAATGATTGTAAATTATGTTCATTTACCAGTATAACAATACTTATAAGCTGCAATACTATCTTTAATTTTAACATACGGAAAAATGCAGAGACTTCTGTAAACATTTCTGAGTGATGAAACAAACGAATCACTGAAGTGAATATTCATTCGCTGGAAGTAGTTTGAATGGATTCAACCTTTTTCAAACAAAAATGCATAACAAATTACCCAGTCTTTGCAAAAAAAAAAAAAAAAAAAAAAAAAAAAAAAAGGTAAACATTTGGGTTGTGACTAAAAAACCCCCCCAGAAACAACAACTAAACAGAAACAGCAAGATAACAGAAAATAGCGTTAAATTGCTAAATTAATAACATGAATGAATAAAATGAATATTCTAAAGAATAAATATTAGATGAATTCATCAATGCACAGATAACACCACCAACCTGCTGTCCTGTGTCCCTTTAGTCTCCCGTAAATAAACTGAAGTAGGAAATGCTCTGAAGTCTATATGCTCTCTCTCTTTTACGGTTTGATTCCTCTGAATAGTGAATTCACACACCATGGAGAGTTTCCATAATAGTCCCCATTGGGTTGTTATAGAAGGAAGAGCTTATCATGCTTATTAACACACTGTCTCAGGACAGAGCTTATGCAATATCATACAGCATCTTACAGATCTTAAAGCAGACTGGCTGTTTGTTTTTCACCTGCTCAGGGGGATTCTGGAGCTGCAGTTTGAATGAATGAATGAATGAATGAATGAATACTACAATGTTTATAGGTCACTGCATATGATGATAATGCTTAGGGCAGTTCAATGTGCATTAAATGAACAAACTGAGCTGTATCCAGTGTTATTGTAAACTAAAACTATAAAATATCACTTCTTTTAATTGAAAGCTGAAAAAAATACTAGGTGTAAAAAACACCTTTAAATAAATAAATATAAATGAAAGAAAAACATAAGTACAAAAAAAAAAAAAAAAAAAAAAAAAACGAATAAAAAATAAAACTAAAAATAAAACTGAAAAAAATAAACAAAAAAAATACTTAAAAAATTTGTAAAAATTTCCTTTGAAACTATTTTCACTTGCTAGTACATTTATTCACAACACAGTATGAGTATATGTAAATAATACTAAAATATCGCTGGCTAATTCTTAAAGGGGTCATATGATGCGATTTCAAATTCTTTCTCCTAAAATGCCTCGTTTAAACACGCCCCCACATGTCTACGTCACGATGTGGGAAGATTTGCATAATGCCGCCCAAATGATTACACAAAGAAAGAAGGTGTACCTTTGATTCTTGCTGTTGCTGTTTACATATGTAAAGAATTTGCCAGTGATGATTCAAACACGAGTTTTGAGCAGTGTAGAGTAGAGCTTGTTGTTTGTCGTTTCTCCGATCACAAATGCATGGTTTTATGTTTACATGGGGCGACGAAACAACGCACAAAAAAAAAATAAAAAGTCATCATAATAATTAGTGCATGATAAGATAAATATTGATGAGCTTTGTAAAAAAAATGATGCGTTTCAGAAGGTGGGGCAAAGAGGAGAAACAATAATGTACATTATGTGGAAAATAATGTGTTTTTTGAACCTTAAACCGCATAAACACATTGCATTACACCCAATACACAAAATAATGTTCTTTTTAGCAATGTCATATGACCCCTTTAAATAAAGAATCATTTCAATTTCAGTTTTCTTTCTGGTTTTTAACAATCTTTTCCTTTCAACATAGATCAAAGACCGAAAATAAAGTTAATGTTGTGAGCTGCCCTTAAACTAATGCAATATGAGTCATCAACAATTTTAGTCCCTTTTTAGGAGTACACTAGCTCATATATGATGACTTAAAAGCTAATAGACATGGACTAAAAACCATAAACAGTATCATTGTATTACAGTAGGTTACAATCTTTATATTTGTTAATTGTTTTTAACTGATTTTTACTTTTTAGTGTAGTATTTTCATTTCTTTTGCATATCTTATGATTATTTTTAAATCATTTTTATGAAAAGCACGTTCATTTGCCATTGTGTATAAAATGTACTACAGCCTTTATAATTATATTTGCCTTGCATATATATAATAGATTCTAGATGGCTCTAGAAGTGCGGACTGACTCACAGCAGACCCCAGGCGTTTCTGACAACATAGTGACTCAGTGAGCCAGGGACCATTGGATCTGTGCCTGCGGTGTGACCACCTACACACATCCAGACCACATCAACAAGAAGGGCCAGGTAACCCACTCGCTACTGCTTCACACATGTGGGTTTTCCATCAATTCTTAGTGATTAGAAGTTATAATAAATAGCCATTGACTGGGCCTTGTGACTGATTTATGATGTCATTTCAAAAAACTGATTTTTTTTTTTTTGTTTAAAAGTTTACACTTTAAACGGCACAGCCAGAATAACATGAGGTCAGTCACATTATAGCAAGCAGAAATATGGGTATGCAAGTTGCCATGTTCATTCATCCGCTTTTTTTTAAAAGAGAGAATTCATTAATAATCAAAGACAGCTGCACTCTCTCATTAGCTCCTTTAACAACATTAAAGCCTGAGGGGTGAATGAGAGAGAGAGAAAGAGAAGAGAAATAGGTTTATTCATCCTGAAAAACAAGCATGACTGGAGTAGCTAGACACAAATGTGGCCCACACACACACACATCGTTCTTCAAAACCATGTGTGAAAGTAACATCAATCCTCTATTATGACTTAAAACTGAAAGTTTAACCAGAAGAAATAACGCAACTCCATCATAAATGTTTTAGATTTAAATATACTTAAATGAACTATAGTTTAACTCTATGAAATAACTGATTCCAATTGGTTAGCCACGGCAATAGAGTGCAGCAGTCATGCTCCAGAATTAAAAATACCATTCATTTTCTCCATAAGGGAATGGATTTTGAACGAAAATTTAAAGACAGACCTATTGTGAGCTAATCGATGGTATTTGCTTTTGTTGAAGCCGTCAGTCTGCATTATTTTCAACTTATTTATTTTTTAACAGCATTTTACTTGGTGAAAACCACATTAACCATGATTCTGCAGAGAAATATCCACCAATCAGAGAATCACAAGTCATTCACTCCAAAAGAACAATTTAGCACCCACCCACACTCTTAAAGCTCTGTGAATGAAATTCATATTTGTATGCATACTATATATATGCATATTTTGCATTACACATAAATTGGACAGTACAGTATATATTTAAATCAATAGTTTTATGTCTAAATAATTTTTATTTTGATTATGTCCTTCAAAATGTGTCATGGGATTGTAGTTCTGTCACTGGGCTGGTACCTTTGAAAAAGGTACACCTTGGTACCTTATTTACCCCTAAAGAGTGCATATAGGTGTGCTCTGATTGATCGGCGGTCTCTATAAAAGCCGATCTCATAAACATAAACTGGCTTCAAATCACCACATCTCGTCTGCACTATAAGTGAGCTGCACGCTGCACAGTTGACACAGGAATTGTCACTTGCACACTCACACGCTCTTCAGAGACGGTGCACTCATGCACACATACACACATACGGCCGCCTCACATACAGCTCACGAAATCAGGCCTGTGCTGTGTGTAAGCTACTGTGCAACAATTGCTCCATTGTAAAAAACAAAAATGCACTGCATGATCAAACATTTAGGTCAGATGAAAAATGTCTAAAAAGTGCCCCCCTCCACCCCTCAAATTAAAAAACTTAAGAGAGGACTTTCCCCCCATTTTTAAAAAAAATGAAATTCAGGTCTTGAATTTTTCAGGTTTTTTTTTTTTTTTTTTTTTTTTTTTTTTACATGACCTCTTTTGTATATTTGTATAGTTGTATTTTATATTTAATCTGTATCTATCTGTATTTTATGCTCTAGTGTTAGTGTTATCTGTATGCACCATGGGTCTGAGAGTAATGCAATTTCAATTCTCTGTATGTATGTACTGTACATGTGGAAGAATTGACAATAAAGCAGACTTTGACTTTGAATGAATGCATCACTATAAATAAATTTACATGATAAAAAGAAGGTTTGAAAAAGATCGGTGTCGTATTGAAAGAAATTGCTTCCTGTGATCGGCTCGAAAAATCCTGATCAGAGGCCCCTTACATATTATTACCTAGAGTGTGCATAATATTTCCTAAATGGTACATTTTAGTACCTTTTGAAAAGGAAAAAGAAAAACGTTTTTATTTTTAATTAACGCCTTGTTCCATCAGGGCTATTTACATGACAAACACAAGGTCAGCATCATAATCCATACAATTTTTAATTATTACATAAAACAGGAAACTTCAGTATTTATTTTATTTTTTAAAACAAGACTACTGTCATTATTATAACACATTCCTGAAATGGTGTTCATAATAATGCTGCATCACCTTGAAATGGTTTATTTTAAGATAATGACCAAGTGACTCTATATAATAATAATTAATGACAATACAAGAAAAGCGCATGCTGACAAAACTCAAAACGTGATTTTTGGGAGGGGTTGTGTGAACCTATGGTGAGTCAATACATTGAAATGACATTCCTTTCCTAGCCGGATCATGATCTATTTCCCTGTATATGAGCACGAAAGAAAGTCATTTAACATTTACAAACACAACTACTTTCGCATAACATGCATATCTCACACTCAACGAAGCAAAACAAAGCAGATAAACCCCATCATTCTGTTCTGACACAGTTACCCACTTGAAATAATTCTTCAACTCAAGTCCCCATTCACTTTTAAAGGTTATTTTCTATCATAGCATTTATGCTTAAACCAAGAGAGTTAGACACAGATCATTCTGCAGCTGGACAAACAGATGTTGATATTATTTAATATAGTGTGTCCATCCATCATCGTATATAAGCCACACACACACACACACACACACACACACACACACACACACGCGCGCGCGCGCGCGCGCGCGATTTTACGTGTATCAAAACATCAGTCGCATTCACATAGAAAAACAGGGTTAAAGCTCTATGAGAGCTCTATTACATCACATTTGTCTAAACTGCTATAATAAGTGTGTGTGTGTGTGTGTGTGTGTTTATCACATCAGGTGCCGGTGGTGCGGACAGTGCAGTAGAGCTGTTATTAATTCAAGCGCTAACATGCATAGCATCATAAGTGCATCAAGCCATTATTTCAACAAACTGCACGTTTCATTTAGCCTTTTATACGCGGATATTGTATTCAAAAAAAGAGGCAGTACTTACAGTACAAATCGATCGATAGGAAAGGTGGTTTGAATTCGGATGAACAGGCAACCGCACTCTTGACTGTCGGCTGATGTGTGTTTGTGTTTCTGCTGCACGTCTGCGCAGCTCTTCCTGTCACTCATCCGGGTACTTCAGCTGCCTGCGCAGCTCCGCCTCCCGCCATTATCCGGGTACTTTAGGTTTATCTCATGAATATTAAGTATATCATGCAGCTTTTGGAATCTAAAGGTAAGATAATTAATATTCAAGACCAAAACCTTCGCCATATTATGATTTTGCGCAGCTCCGCCTGCTTCTCTTGCGGGAACATAGATATCTATACATTTATTTCTATACATATCTATAAGCGGGAAGGTCTTATAAGGTCATATAGATGTTGCTCGGTAACCGTCCCACTCGTAACATGATTAATATTCATGAACCACTGATTATATAGTACTCTATGCCACCTTGTGGATGAGATTATTACAGTCAATTGTGTGTATACATAAATACATAATATAAAAAATAAATGAACGCATAAATATAAAAATAACGAAAATAAAATAATGCAAAAAAAAAAGAAAAAGAAAATCATGACTAAATTAAATTTAATTAAATCAGTTTTAGCAAATCATATGCCTTTCTTTCATTCTGCAGGTTTGGTTTTTCATAATATTCTGAGATAACACTAGGTGGGTGAAAACCAAGCAATTCTTACATTTATTCTGTCATTTATTTGTTGTTTATTAAAAATTCATACATTTAAATACATATTTAAAGCAAACAAACAAAATGTACTTTCGAACATTTACATCATTGATGGCTTTGGTAATGTAATCATTAGAATAACAAATTGTTTTTTTTTTATTTCTGTTATGTTCAAATGTAATATTTCATACTTACTATTAAAGAGATCAAGCAGGTACCTGTAATACACACTTAATGGTTATTGGTTTCATGGCTTCGGCATTACAACAATACCTCTGAAATCTAACAATATCTTTTTTTTTTTTATACCAAACTTGTCCAAAGGTATCCAACCAGCAGTCAATGACAACCAAAATGGCCACTGACAAAACCTGTGTCTCAAGGCCACATTTTATTACTAAAAAAAACAACAAAAAAAAAATAAATTCATAGAAAATACAGTATAAATAAATACCATCAATAATTAATCTGGTTTCCTCAAGCAAAAAAGTGTTCTTCTTCTAAACAATGTCTTTTGTTTTCCATCCATGATTAGCTCTGTATTTAATACATCTATGGCGGTGTTATGCGTGACCAGTGTTCGTGGTTTCCAGCATCTCCTCATAAAGCCAGCTCTGAGTGAAGTTTCCGGACTGCTCCATTAGCTCAAACAGACGCTTGAACTCATCAGGGTACACGTCGCCTGTCATTGTGTCGTCAAGGAAGCTGAGCTTTGAGATGAGCTCTGATCCACTGCCAGGACTCCATGAGCTTTGGAAAACCGAATACAAAAGGAAAGTATGAATAAAGCCCCTCTTATATAAGTTTAGAACTGTTTGTTCACTTTGTATCAAAATACAGGTCAGAGTTCATAAACTTACTTAATTTGTTCTATCAGTCTGCTTTTCCTTTTGGCAAGGCACTGTTTCACCATCAAAACCAGAGTGCTGCCATTTAAGGGAGTCAGGTGAGAGTTAAACAAGTCCTCACGTGGAGTTATTCGCACCAAGCAAAGCTTATCACTTTGGGATGACTGTGGGGGTAAAAAAAGTGCAAATGAAAAACTTGGAAATACTGGAAATGGCTTTTGTAGTACTTTTATTTAGCAACAACACTTTAAATTTATAAAACATGACAGTAAAAAAAAAGTTACAAAAAATTCTATTTCAAATAAATGTTATTTTGTAACTTTCTATTCATCAAAAATCTTTTTTGCAGCATTTTTTGAAGAATAGAAAATTCCAAAGAACATTTATTTAAAAAAAAAAAAATTGTCAGTAAGAATTGTTTATTATCATTATTATTATTAAAGTCATTTTGAGTAAAGTTGTTATTTTTGTTTTCCTTTCACACAAAAAGTATTCTCGTAGCTTCATAAAATTATGGTTGAACCACTGATGTCACATGTTTTATTTGGTAGTTGGTAGTTGTTTTGCTGTCTATGCAGAGTCAGAAAGCTCTCGGATTTCATCGGAAATATCTTAATTTGTGTTCCGAAGATAAACAAAGGCCTTACGGGTTTGGAATGACATGAGGGGGAGTTAATAATGACAGTCATTTTTGGGTGAACTATCCCTTTAATACTTAAACTGCTGAAAAGTAGTGACAGTAAAGACATTTATAATGTTGCAAAAGATTTCTATTTCAAATTAATGCTGTTCTTTTGAAATTTCTATTCTTCAAAGAATCCAGAAAAATGTGTAAAAAATGTTTTTCACAAAACCACAGCTGTTTTTAACAATGATAATAATCAGAATGTGTGTGTGTGTGTGTCTATATATATATATATAAATATAAATTTAAACAATGCTTTTAAAAGTGCACAAAGCACACCAAATAATCAAACAACATATACAAAACTCCCTAAGCAAATTAGCATTTTAAACAATGCTTTTAAAAGTGCACAAAGCAGACTAAAGTTTCACAGCTCATTTTTAGATAGCGAACATAACCTACAATTAAGTAAGCAAGTGATAAATCTGAGTTTATTCAGTGGGAAAATGAGTTGTCTGGCTCATTCAGACCAATGACTCATAGATCGATTCAGACTGATTACTAATGATTTCAAATTATTCATTAAGAAGAACTGCAATCAAATTCATCAGACTGAAGAATGTGATGACACAGTGCTTCTCCTGAATGACTAATACTATATAAAAAGATGCTGAATCCTAGAGTGATAGTACTTGTGTGCCAACACTTACAGTGTTCTTTGAGGAGGGCCTTCCAGAGTTCTTGGTTACAGTTAGAAAGGATGACAGTGGCTCCTGGTAATGAGGACAAAGCAGAAATTCACAATTATAGTACATGCACAAACATAATGATCATTAATTGCTAAATTATTTCTGGAAAGAGGTAATAATGATCCATAAATAATAATAAAAAGTCTTACCTCATGCAGTAACTCAATATCACAGGCCATCTGCCAGAGAACACTGAAAGCTTGGTAGTTCCTGTAATCTCTTGGACGGGTCACTAGTTTCTAAAAGAGAAAAGTAGCAGAATTCATACTTGGATCCAGCTTGAAAGCTCCAACTGCTGTTACTTGTATAGTTTCTTACACAAGGAGTCATGTGAACTCACTGCGTATTCTTTCTGGCTAATGAACATGATCAACTCCACACGTCCGTAGTGGAAGATGGAGCGGCGCTCAAACAGGTTGTAAATCAGCTTCCACAGTATGTTCTTCTCATTTCTTTGTGAGAAGATCCCCACAATCTTCACTGGAACATCTGATCCAGAAATAGAAAGAAAGGAGAGAGGAAAAAACAAACATATTTATTTATTTCTTAAAGGGACAGTTTACTTATCCTTATGTTATCCCTAGCGTCCTTCTTTCTTCCCTTCCACATTAATCTGAATGTTAAGGGCACTGACCTGCAGTCCAAGGAACCTCGGAAATGGCAAGTTCAGAGAAGAGTTTCTCCGAGTACATGACGGGTGGTTTCATGCTGCCGTGGCCGAGGGGATCCAGTTTGAAGAAGTCACAATGAACCACATCCAGCTGCCCATCCAGTTTGCGCTCCAGGTCCTTTAAGACCAAAGGTTATTTTAGGGGTGTGCTGTTTTTTAATTAATATATATTTATCATGGTTAAATTGATATTGATGTCCTTAATAATCAAGTAAAGGTAAACAGTTGGGAGAAAATCAGATGTGTGTCAGTACATTGAACCAGTGCATTAGGTTTTAAAGGAATAGTTCACCCAAAAATAAAAATCTGTTGAAAAGACCACACAAGATGTAGATGAGTTTGTTTCTTCATGGGAACAGATTTGGAGAAATGTAACATTACATCAGTTGTTCACCAATGGATCCTCTGCAGTGAATGGGTGCCGTCAGAATGAGAGTCCAAACAGCTGAGAAAAACATCACAATAATCTACTAGTAATCTCAAGTCCAGCAATTAATGTCTTGCGAAGTCAAACGCTGCGTGTATGTAAGAAACAGATCTATTATTAAGCGATTTAACTTTAAACCATCGCTTCTGGTCAAAATACCAGTTCATAATCCATCATAATGCTTCCTCTAGTGAAAAAGTCCATCCCCTGTTGTCCTCTCACATAAAAAAAAAATCCACTGACATATTTGTTTATAACTGTAGTGGCTTGTAAACAGCACTTAATATGCACATTTTTCTCCTGATTCAGATAAGACCACTTTTTCAACACCATTAGAAGAAACAATATTACGGACAGTCAACTCTAATTTTAGCCAGAAGCAACAGTTTGAAGTTATAAAGTTCTGAATGATAGATTTGTTTCTTACAAATATACAGCTGTTCACTTCATAAAACATTAACTGATGGACTGGAGTGGTGTGGATTATTGTGATGTTTTTATCAGCTGTTTGGACTGACGGCACCCATTCACTGCAGAGGATCCATTGGTGAGCAAGTGATTTAATGCTAAATATCTCTGAATGTGTTCCAAGATGTAGATGAAACAACCTCATCTACATCTTGGATGGCCTAAGCATGAATACTGAATAACTGTTGTAGCTTTAAAAAAAAAAAAAAAGTGTATACATTTAATTCATTCAGTAGGGAAATAGAGAATATAACAGAGAAATACGTTTCACTGTACTACTCGTTAACTTATAAAACTTAAAAACCAACAAAAATAGGGTTGTTATTGAATTGTGGATTATGATCCTGCCTGAAGAAAAAAAAATTGTGCTCTGATATTTTTTGCCATATCAGATCCCTTTAGGTTATTTATTAGGAACATAAAAGCTGATAGTAAGCAGAATGTTGATGAGATCTTTTTGGACACCTACCTTCAGATCAGGAAGGAAGTTAGTGTCACTTTCCAGGGCAACTACTCTTTGAGCCCCACGGTTCAGCAGAGCACGTGTCAACACCCCAGGACCTGCAGAGCAGACAGACACACAACCCACATTAATATCTTAACAAATACTGACAGCATTTAATTAGTAGTTGAGGAACACACACCGGGGTTACACTCAAATATAACAGCTTTCCCATCATCAATGTCTCCGGCGAGGTGGTCGGTCACGATTCTTGCGAGGGAAGGGTCTACGATGAACTGTCTCAGGTGTTTACAGGCCAGCGCTTTCTGCGTGTTCTCCTCCACATCGCCCAAATCTAAAGGGTCATACCGGCAGAGGGGGCGAAACTGACCCTGCAGGGGCACAGCGACAGCAGAGAGGTTCCTCTGAACGCCTCCCGAGGATGGAGAAATTCGCTCTGGTTTGGCCACCGGAGCCGGGGTCTTCCTTGACCCGGAGGGTAATGGGTCTAGAGAGTAGGTTCCCACAGAGGTGGAAAAAGTCCTGTGTGTAGCTGAAGGCAGAGTGCAGAGTGATGCTGATCTTGATGTTCCACATAGAGTTCTTAAAGTCAGGACAAAGAACCTACATCCTCCACACGCTGCCATGACAACCAGCAAGCTTGAGCCTGAAATCATATAATATGCATATATATATATATATATATATATATATATATATGTGTATGTGTGATGTGTGTGTGTGTGTATGTATGTATATTCAACCAGCACAAGGAAATTTTACATTCTTTTCATTAACTAACATTGACAAAGATTAAGAAATACTGTAAATACTGAAATTCATTCATACATATTGTAAAGTGTAAAGTGCTACCTATCTATATATACACATATATACACACACATACATACATATATCTATATATATATTATATATATATATATATATATATATATATATATATGGTGTGTATATATATATATGGTTATTAGAACTGATAAGCATCAATGCAACTATTACACGTGGCTATTCTGATCAGACATTTCCTTCGCTTAATTCCCATAACCTTTATTGAAAATAACTCTCTAAATGCACATTTGGTCCATGGCTTAAATATTCTGACCATTACATTACGTACTATTCCTGCTTATTCAGCTTATGCACCATTGCCCATGCTGTGGCAGCAAACGCCCTCGTTACCTCTCTGTATCTCCTGATAAAATAAACACATGCAACACACTTTAGGATCATTTTAACCCATACTAACCTCAAATGATGCGGTTCTTGCCCACAGGATCTACATTAATGAAAGCTGCGCAGCACGCGCGTCTGTGACATTGAAGCCCGCATGTTGTTGACCCGACTGTTTCGCAATCCTATTGGTGAGGCGCACAACGTACGTCATGTTACCGCGACGTGCCAACATATTATGCTGATCAAGAGTGCGTCTATTTTGCGCAATCCTAGATGTATTAAGATTATTATACTACGTATTATTCTGTTATTAATATGTGGAGTCAGCATTCATCCCAAGATAAAATTTTTATACATATATAAATGATTAAGGAAATATCCTTTTTGTAGTGAAATGTATTGTTTTGAGCTTTTTTTTTTAAATAACCTGCGCAAGGACCGTGTCAAGTTGACAGTCGTGAATACAAACGGCATTCATAAAGTGCATGTTCTGTATGTCGGCGCATGGACGCTCAGTTCGAGTGATAATAGTGTTATGATATGATGGCTATGAATATAGAGAGGTTCGTCAGTGAGGGTAAAGGAAATGGTTTGCGTGCTCTGCGCGAAATCAAAGCCGGTGAGGTGATTCATTCATGCGAGCCGTATGCATTCTGCATAGCCAAGGATTTCTTGAAAACTGCATGCCATAGTTGTCTGAAGAGGTAAGAAACCATATTTCATTCACAAAATTATAGAGAAAACTATATCATATTCTTAAATCCAATCAACATGTTTATTCTAAGTTATAATGAAAAATGCAGATACATTAATAATATTAAACAACATTACTAGCTACTATGTGTATTTTTGGATATGTAGGCTACAATGTATATTTTGGACAATATGTCATGCTATTTGAACATGTGCCATGGTACTGGTAGTGACAGGGTACCATGTATGTAAATGACATAGTACACGCTCAGAAGTATCACAGTATGTTTCAAAGTACCATGGTATTTGTAGCAGTACTGCTTTGTAAGGCTAAATAGCAAAAACCAGTCTGTCCGCGTGCTTCTTTTCTCTTCTGCCGTTTACTTATGTTTCTGTGACATGAAATGAGTTTGTATGACAGCGGATTAAAAGCAATCATGAACTGATGCAGGACGAAATACACGAGTACTGCATGACACTTCTGAGTGTGCTCTCTAGGTGGCGCTGTTGCTCTTTCTCTGATGTTGTTGCATCTTGAACTCTTTTACACGGGATGTTGTTTTTGTTGGTCAGCTCATGAGGCGTGTCTGACATTACTGTGCAGTTTATTTAGGCTACCTAAAATAGAATAATCTATAGTATAAAGACTTCACACTTCCTTTTGGATAAGAAAAATACCACCAAACTGCACTAACTCTACTTTTGGTGAAGGCAGCACATTTCAACCCTCCATGCTAATACAATATTTATTTTTTAAGCAGTTAAGTGCATAAAGCTGTGTAGCGTTATTATACATTTAAACAACACTGTCATATATTGTAACATTGTAATACTGTAACAATTACATTTTTTAATGTTTTTGTAGTTTTGGCTCATTTTTTAGACTTGTGAATTTTAGTTAAGATGGCTTTACATAAGATAATACTGTAAATACTGGTCTGTATAAATACTAAATACTAGCAGTCTGGCTTGTTTGTTGTCGTCATTGCTATTCCTTTCAGACACGTACTGTATTTTCATTTTCAGAGGTTATTTTTCCTCTCGTCGAGAGGAAAGCGTGTGTAGGATAATGCTTTAATGAGATCGCTGTTTCTTGCAGATGTGCTGATTTAATTCACACCAGCTTTTCATTCCTCTCTGTAGCCTGAACATTTCTGACTCTTGATTAGAGTCTAAACTCTCAGTGCCCACAAAAATTAAAATTTTAGATTGTTAATGTATTCCAGTGTAAACTGGCATCTATGGTTCCATGATGAACCTTTATCCATGGAACCACACCATTACACCAAATGTTCTTTAGGTTATTAAAATGTTCTTCACACTATAAAAATTACTCTAAGTTACTTTAATAACTGTTCATTAAAAGGATCTTTAAGGAACCCACAATGGTTCTTCTATGGCATCACGGTGAAAACACCCTTTTAAAATCATTTTTTGAATCTATATGGGTAAACATGTCTTTCAGATGCATAAATGTAAACATTATATTAGGTTACTAGGGAATTCTGGTGGTTACTAGGCTGTTTTTAATTTCTCAAGTCCTAGATATTTCAAGTTCACGGATGTGTCAAGCATACAGATCACTGTCTAAAAGACGTCTGTTTGTGGTAGTTAGAGGCGTCATTAGTTGTCACTTCATCTGAGATCTTTGTTTGGAGACAAAGAACATCAGATAATTCTCAAAGGTAATTTAAGTAGGTTATTAATTTATTTTTAAACGAGGTTATGATGATTCTCCCGTGCACTTGTTTTTAGTGTCATGTTCTGGAGTTGAGTAAACACACACACACACCCTAAGGCAGGGGTGCCCAACCCTGCTCCTGGCGATCGACTGTCCTGCATTGTTTAGCTTCAACCCTAATCAAACACACCTGCCTTTAATTTAAGTGAGCCTGAAGACCCAGGTGTGTTTGATTAGGGTTGGAGCTGAACTTTGCAGGACAGTCGATCGCCAACAGCAGATCTCCACAACCATGCCCTAACACACCAACCCTAACTCATCAATTCCCTCTCCTCTCCCTTCCTCTTCTCTCCCTCCTCTTGCTCTCTTTTATTCATCTGTTCCCCGTCGAGGTATTAATTGCCATCTGCTTTTTGCCGTTTGGCTGGTCGGGCGGCCGTTCATCATATTTCAGGTATGTCTTTTTCCTGACTCCCGCTCAATGCTTTTCTGAGCGTGACCTTGAGGAGTAGATCTTTCCACTTGAGAGGGAAGGAAAAAAGCAGACAGGCTCAGAAGACAGTCATTTCTGGCCGAGGATTAGTGCTTCAGTCCTGCTGATAACCTGGCTCATCTATAGAGAGCCGTCTGCATGGACTCACCCAGGAGAACACTGAGGATGAAAAGAAACGCCATGGAAACACAACGTTAATAATCCGCTCAGAAGTGCTCTGTATTGTAATGGTCCCTGACTGCTGCTCTGAATAAACCAAAAGATGCTTCTGCTGTCACAGAGCTCAAAGAACTTATTTTTACAATATGTTCAGTCATGAGCACTTTAACTCTTTACAGATGATGGTATCAGATGGTAATACTACGGTTTTCAAAAATATACCATGGTGTATCTGATCACCAGATGCTGTAGACTTGTTCTCCAGGGCTTAATTTAGGAATAATGAGATCCATCTCACAGCATACAGAAAGTTTTTAAAATGAGTCTTATGCTTTTAGATGAATATTAATAACTATGCACTGTAAAGGTTAATGTGGTGTACCTGCTATAGAAGATGAATTTCTCAGGAATAGTTCAGTGACCATAAGATGCATTGCTTTAGTAAAGACTTGTGCATAATCCCATGTTTGTAACGGGCTTCCATTAAGCATATTAAAGCATATGTGCAACTGTCACCCTTTTCAGCTTGTGTCAGATCCTTCATCAGCATGTCGAGACAATTACACCCTGGTGATGAAATGCAGTATCTTCTGACCTTGCTTAAACAGTGTGTAATGCATGACTGCTTCACTATTGAACTACTCATTTTCAATTACAGTAGCCGGGAGTCATGCCGAAATCTTAGCTGCAGTTCTGTTCAGCTCTGAAACCGTGTGTTTTGTTGATGCTCACATTAATTTTAAAGCATTTCAAAGCACCAGAGGGCGGCAAAATGCATTTCAGAATGAATTATACATTTCTATGAGTGCTGTAACAATTTTAACAGCTTTATGAAGTCTTTTTTTTTTTCTGTAGTGACGTCTTAGCCAACACATACAGAATATGATGTCATTGATTTGTTTTGTTTTTCCCCATAAAGTTGTAGTGCCGCTTGCTTCAAAAGCTGTTCACTTGGGTTTGTTTATCTGAGAAACCAAGAGGGGCATTTTAAAGGAAATTAAGGCAACATCAAAGATGAGGGTAATTGCTGCTCGCCTCTCTTGAATGTCTGTTTATTTGTAATGAGCACTAATGACTGTGGGGGGGAAACATTAAGGAGTTAGTTAATGTGTTCCTCCCCGTCCCAGCATGTGTCCAGTAGCCACAGGTCAGCAAATAAACAAACCATTATGGCCTCCTTTTATGATGAAGCACGACTGGAGGTGTGTTATGGAGTAATTTATGCATATGTTGGGTCTTCATTGGTGTTCATGTTTTAGGTCTTTAATATTGTGGATTATGGGTTTTGCATGCATCTGAAGAAGACGTATCCATACGTTAAATCATAAAGAAATTTCACCGATAAGACAGGCTCCTCATGTCTTATCGGTGAAATTGTTGTCTTATCACACCTTCCTGTGCTCTTTGACGCCCTGCTAATATGTGGCTATCAAAATAGTTGATTCCATTTCAGATGTCACAGAAAATGTGGCTGTAAAGCAGAATTGAGCCATTTTTGCAGGGCAGGTCACTGGTCACCAGTTGCTTTGATGTTTCCGTCTGTGCCTGTTCTTTAAATCCGCCATCTGTTCTCATGGAGCGATGCTCCTCGTTTCCAGACTTGTGTTCCTGTATGATCTGTGGACTAGCGGCTCCGTCTCTGTGATTCACGTCACTGATTTGTTCTGTGCAGTTTTGTCAGCAAACCTCTGTTTTTGAATCATTTATTATGGAATTATAAGGCAAAGAAGTTGAAGGAAGTTTTTTTGCATGCACAGCATTTGCGCTGTGGAGATCAGATGCAAATTCCTTCCATAAATTCATGAATATATAATTTATCTATATTAGCCATAACAGACAGACCTATGTGATGAAAAGCCAGCCATGAAATGTGTGTAGCTGCTTCAATCTGATAAGTTCTGTAAACACAAAGCGTGACATGAAAGCCAAACATGGAAGTTAAAAGCCCAGCTTGCTAAATCACATCTTATTGCATATGAATGCTTTTATTCCCTTCCCTTTTCCATTTTTTTCTTACTATATATAAATCACATAGTATTGCATAATTTGAAATTCCCTTCCCTCCATTTTTTTCTTACTATATATATTTTTTTTTATTATTATTATTGTGACTGATATCTAATAAATTGAACAACATATTATTTATATATATATTTTTTTATTATTATTATTGTGACTGATATCTAATAAATTGAACAACATATTATTTCTGTAAGAGTTTTTAATTGTTTTTTTCCGCTTTTAATGCTACTAGTTCCTGGTTATATTTCCCCTCCAGAAAGCACTTAGGAAAAAATAATTTTAGTAAAAATAAATAAATAAATAGAAAAATAACCAATAAATATTAAATATAGCCAGTTCATTGTCTCTAGAAAGCACTTAAATGTATGTGTTTATTCTGGCCATTTATTCATTTATTTGCAGAAACATATTTAAAATATTTATATGAATATTTCCTAAATAATATAAATTAAAGCTAAACTATCTTCAAAACTATTTTCAATCTGTCTATTTGTAACTATATTAAATTCTTAATTAATTAATTAATTTAAATATGATTAACCACAGCCAGTATTAATATATTTATTTATTTTGTTTATTTATTTAATTAAATGTGTATATTTTCGTAAGAATAAAATTAAAAACTGAAATCTGTAGTTTTTGTCAATGTTTGTTAAGAGTACCATATTCATATACTGTGGTGTCTAAATTGTACTGTAATGTATTTAAAGGGTTACTCCACCGCAAAATGAAAATTCTAAACTCGTAAAAGTTTTGTTTCTTCTTCGGAACACAATTTAAGATATTTTGGATGAAAATCAGGAGGCTTGAGACTGTCCCATAGACTGCCAAATAAATAACAGTGTCAAGGTCCATGAAAGTATGAAAAGCATCGTCAGAATACTCCATCTGTCATCAGTGATTCCGATGGCAGTCTATGGGACAGTCTCAAGCCTCCTGATTTTCATCCAAAATATCTTAAATTGTGTTAAATTGTTCCCGAAGACAAACATAGTTTTTACGGGTTTGGAACGACATGGAGGTAAGTGAATAATGACAATTTTCATTTTGGGATGGAGTATCCCTTTAATAGAATACAATGGTATTTTCATCATGGTAGCACATGGTGGTACTTTTTTTTTGTTTTGTATGGTAAGGTATTTAATAATTAATTTATATAGTATAATATAATATAATATAATATAATATAATAACTTCATTTGACACACTTTCTGAAGTCCTGGAGAACAGTTTCTTTTCCTCTGGTCTCTCAGGCAGATGAGGATAATGCCATCGATCTGCTCTTTTGTCGTGAATGACGTGTTGAATTACTCTCCAGCACCCCTTTTGAACTCAGTTCAACAAGATGCACGACAGTCATTGTATCGTGAGCAAATGCATTTGTGAAAACATCCATCATGCTACTAAGAGCCTCTTGAAGAGAGCAAACCTGTGACCTTGAGCATCATGTTTGGGTTGTCCTGCATTCGTCCTCCTGCTGCAGCGCTCCGCTGTTTGTGTTCTGTCCTCACTTTGATTGAAAGTCAATAGGAAAATAAAGCCTGTTATTATCCTCAGCCTCCTAACTCTAGTGATTTTGAGTTTGCTAGCTATGAATGCTGCCCAGGTTTTCTTCGGCTGTCTGGAAAATCTCAATCACACTTCTTCTACTACTGTGGCATGAATGCCTTTTCTGATTATGACATTATGGGATGTGATATTCCAGAGCATTCAAACAGAAATGTCAGATTGTTTCTTGGTACAGGAGACAGGTTTAAGAAGATCTAAATGATTATTCCAGCCACAATTTTTTTTTTCTTTTCTTCTTTTCTCCTTTTTATTGTAGTAATTTATCACACCATGTGCTATTATTAGTCACATTGGTTTAATAGTTTTCACATATCGGATACCTTGGAATTTCACTTACCTATATACATTTTTTGAGGAAGAGAATACATATTATATTGGCCTGAATTAACATAAATCTTGATGGCGCATGTGTTTCAGACATATGCATTTTCATGCGGATGCGGTCATTTTGGTTATATATAAAATATTTTTAAAAAACTTCTCTTCAATCAATATAAAAACCACACAAAACCCACATAACACATGTTTAAGATTTCAAATATGTGTCGATAAACACTTAAACATTTCTGCATTGTCTATAAGGTGTAGAAACAACTTGCACTCATAAATTGCAAATAAAGAATATGAAAGAAATGCCATTAACATTGAATTGTATGTTAAATTTTAAAGTAGAAAGACTGAAATAGTTATATCTTGTAAAATGTACTACAATAATCTGCTTTATTAACTCATTTTTGTAATTCTCTTTACAATATTTTTTTTTTTTTGTGCATCAATCTGTTTATTTGGAAATATGAGAGAATTTTATCCCAATGCTAGAAACCACTCAGCAATGGCTTAGTAACCATCAACATCATGCTACCATCATTAGAGAGTTTTAAAATGAAAAATCTATTTACAAAACCTTCCTCTACATGTGGTATTAAGCTAATTGGTTTACAGGAGGCTGTGGTGATCTTCATGGAGCAGTAATGACAGGACAAGAGCCTCTTTTGCTTGTTGTTTAAGCTTTATCACAACAAAAAAACCATCCACTCCACCAGGCTAGTGGCATCTCTGTCTCTGACCGTAGAAAAATGAAAGCCTCCTTTGACTCCATGAAGTCATGGAGCCTATGAGATTTATTTACTTTTTAATCAGTGGCTACAACAAATGAAGGTCTTCTCTAATAATCCACACCACTCCTCGTGTGTTGTGACCAATAGGATTATACACTGTTATGGTGATACTAATGATTTTCTTTCTGGAAAGGTCACAGTCTCGTATCAGTGCTATGAATGTATGAATATGCCACATCAAATGCCACATCAAATTAAAAGCCATGGTAGCTTTTAACCGACAAAATCCTTTCCTATCATGCATTTCAGGGGATGAAGTTTTGTTGTTGCGTCTTGACCTAATCTTACACAGGTACACCGCTGGCACAGTTAGCGTGTGTGTGTGTGTGTGTGTGTAGTGTGGTTGTGGGTGGTGTGTGTGTTTTGTACTGAGGAAGTGCTTGAGTAATTAATTCCTGCTGTAAGCTTGTAGCAGCAGTAACTCTGAGGAACTGATAATTATTCAGCCTGTTTGTGGCTTGTTGTGCCTCAGCAGGTTTCTCATTTCCAGGATTAGTGGCTGTTGCCTCCTTTCTCCCCACTTCCCTTCTTATTTTGCTGTGACAGCTCTGATTTGGTTTATTGCAAGCTTTTATCCACCTGGCTGATATGAGGTTGGTCTCAGAATAACAGCCGAGGAAAGCATTAATTGTATTTTATATAATCTTCAAAAGTGTTGGGTTAGTAAAACTTTATTTTTAAATAAATTAATACTTTTATTCAACAATGCATTAAATTGATCAAAATTGACAATAAAGACTTTTATAGTGTTACTTAATGTTTCGATTTCAAATAAATACTGTTCTTTTGAACTTTTTCATCAAATAATCCTGAAAAAAAGTTCCCCAAAAATATTAAGCGGCAAAACTTTTTTTTAAACATTGATAATAAGAAATGTTTCTTGAGAAGCAAATCAGCATGTTAGGGTGATTTCTGAAGGATCATATGACACTGAAGACTGGAGTAATGATGCTGAAAATTCAGCTTTGATCACAGGAAGAAATGAAATTTTAAAACCTATTCAAAAAGAAAACCATTCTTTTAAATTGTAATAATATTTCATATTTTTTCTATATTTTTGATCAGCCTTGGTGAGCTTATAAAAGTCTTCTTTTAAGAACATTTAAAATGCATAGTGACCCCAAAGTTCTGAGCTGTAGTGTTTATATACAAAATGTCATCTTTATATGGCACTTGCAACAGCAACACATTGCCATTCAAATATTGAAAAACATTCAAAAGCCAGATGCTTGATGCTTTCAGATGCTTGACTTTGACTTAAATGTGCACTTGTGCTGGGATAAGTGGACATATAAGAACAGATGTGTCTGCAGAACCATGTGTTTTAATGTGTAAAGAACAAAAGAACTGGAGCTGCTCACATCTGGACCTTCACTGATGTTGCATATCATCATTTAAAGGTGCTGTATGTAAGATTTTGACTCTACTAAAGCATAAAAATACCATAATATGTTTGCAGATATTTAAGAAACATGCTAAGTTAACATACTTGTTTATCTGAAAAACAATGCTACAGTCAGTAATTCTCCTTTGAAAATGTGCATTCCAGGCCGGAATGTCAATCATTGTTTTGGTTTGTGAAACCTGCCCACTGCCAGTTTACCCAATTGTATTCCGGCACTCCGGGTTGCCAGTTGGCGGAAAACACAGCATATTTCATTTCATTCATTGTCAAGTGCACTGAGTGTGCCTCAAGTCTGAGGAGGAGGACCTGGGTGGAAAAAAAACCCCTCTCCAATATTTTGAATTTGGACTGCAATACCTAGTTCAACCACTCGGCGTCAATCCTACTGTACATACAGCACCTTTAAGGGCAGAACAGAATTGAAATATCCTGTATTTATTCACATCTGAAGGAGATCATCATGGATATGATTTTTTTTTGTTGTTGTTTTTTTTTGTTTTGTTTCAGCATCCCAGTTCACATACTATCCATCATAAATGGTATGCAAGTTGTGCATTTAAAATGACAATTAAGTTAAAAATAGTTAAAAAAAAAATAATAAAATAAAGATTTTTGGAATATGATATACAAGAAAATACTATTTCAGTCTTTCTACTTCAAATTTTTATTTTTAATTCAGTGTTAATTAATTGTGAAATTTACAATTAGTTCACAATAAAAATAAAAACCCTATTGCTACTTCCATTTCATTGCATCTTAAATATGTATTTTCCCATCATCAGTCACATCAGACTACATTCATACTTTTAGTATATAGTGCAGGTTTGCAAATTAGTGTCAACATAGTTTGCCATTTTATATTCTTAATTTTTAAGTTAATTAAAGGCTTTGAAGAGAAAGCATATCAACATCAAAGATTATGTAATTTTTTTTATTTTTTTATTTTCTTATTTATTTCTCTACAGTGGCATTCAAGCTTTTAAATGATAACAAACAGTCGTTGTTGATCAAAGGCAATTTAAGCTACAAGCGTACATCTTTATGACCATTCTCTCATTATTTTCTTCCTTTTCCTCCTAATTAATAGACTAGTGAACAAAGTGGCATTTATAGAGGTGTTGTCTGAAAGGCTTTGAAGAGCCAAGAGGAATTTGTCTTTCCCGTGAAGGTAAACCGTTTAATTGGCCAATGAGAGTGTGTGTTTGGGTTGAGCCAGTGTTCATATCTATTTCTATTTTCTTAAGGCTTAGACAGAGAGCTTTGTTTGTTTGTTTGTCTGTCTCCTCCTCCTCCTCCTCCTCCTCTTCCTCTCGTGTTGACTGCTGCTCTGGTTCTGGTCCAGACGCTCGTCCTTCTGTCTAATTATAGCTCTCGGTGTGTGAGGGGAAACAGGCAGGGAGTCATTCAGGATAGTTTTGTGTGTGGATATGAAAACTGAAAATGAATCCCTGCAGCGCTCATGTTAGCTAATTTGCTGATTATGTTACGATGACATTTTTATGTGGAATTATTGTCAATTTTTGAAATTAAGAAACCTTGTTTTGTGTTTGGCTACATACAGGAATCTGATTAAGCATTAGCTGAAGGGATAATCTGATTTTTGACTCCATGTGGATGCCGCTGTGATTCTGTCCTCTGCTGGTTTTGATCTAAAGAGATCCACCTCAGAATATTTGTCTGTTGCTAATAAAAGTCAAATGTTTTCTTCAGGACCGTTGGCCTGCTGATTCTGAGCTCTGAGTGAGTGTCTGTCTGCTGAAGTCAGGACGTCTGGCCACTGGAGCGCAGTGTTTCTCTACCACACATTAGGCTGGGAATAGGCTTTAGTTTGATTTTTGGTTAAAAGATGGATGCACTTTAGCATTATTCTCTGAAAGTATTCAGTATGATTTCACTTGTCAAGTCAGGAAGGCGATCCAAAAAATAAAATAAAAAATACAATACAAATACCAAATAATAATTGTCCTGTTAACTGTTGCAGTTGTTATTAGCCAGCTGCTTCTGCTTTTCTGTGCGATCACAGAAAATATGACATAATAATCCTTTGTTGTGAATAAGCACTGCAGTTATTTCAAAGAAAAGTGAATCAGTTAACAAAATGATCTGGCTGATGTGTTATAATTTGGTAATATGGGTGTCATTTAAAAAATAATTATATCTTAGATAAAATGCTTTAATAAAACAGTAGCATACATGCTGGGGATAAAATTGTATCAAATTGTGTGAGTATTATTAGAGGGAAAAAGATCTGATTCCTCGTTTGGAAAAATGAGGACATATTTCTTTGTGAAATTCAGTGAGATTGAATCAGTGATTGTTTGATGACATATTTAAGGCATATTATCTTTTGATATTTTGTATCATTATTAAAGGCCTGGCTCTGTCTCACTGCCTTATACAGTCCACACATATGGCAATTATTAAATTCCCGGACCTTGCCAAATTTGCATAGATATTAATCATGACTTTTATGAATGTGTAGATCAGTCTCAGCTCTGCAGTATTTTGCTGTAATAGAGAATGCTGTGTGAGAATGCTGCTTTTCTGGAAAGTTCTTATCAGAAGGGAAACACTTACTATCTGTATCTCAGAATCAATACTCTGAGGAAGTGTTTGTTTTTATAACAAAACCAATAAAAACCATCAAAAATTCTCAAATCCAGAAATAGCTGCATATTCAACTCAGCAGGCAACTTTTATTTTATTTTATTTTATTTTATTTAAATACTATTTTAAAATGATTTATTTCTATTTTTTTATTTTAATTAATACTTTTTTAAAACTTAAAATTTTTCCAAATCCAGATATATATATATAATATATATTTATATAATACTATATATATATATATATATATATAGATACTACTAATATATAATATATATATTTTTTTGCAAATATATATTTTAATAATACTACTTTATTTTAATTACCGTACAAATATATATTTTAATGCTACTTTATTTTAATTTATTTTGATGCGGTAATAATAATACTTTAACTTTTCCCTAATCCAGAAATGGCTCCACATTTAGATAAGCAGTTTTTTGTTTTGTTTTATCTGAGTTTAAGTGTGTCCAGTGGAGATCATGATGTATTCTCTGTCTGTCATATCCTGTGTGCAGTAATGAGGCCAGGTTTATGGCTGCTCTGCTGCTGTAGGACTCTTGTGTTGCGCTGTGACTTACGGCCTGTGCTTTAGTTTTGGACAGCGCAAGACTCTGTGTATTCCATTACAACCAATGCCTCTTACCTTCTGAAGCATCAGCATTTTTCAAAGGAGCCCACAGGCCCATGTTGGATTCAATGCTTTAATTTCCAGTTGATGCAAAGGTTTATTATTTCTTATTGTTTCATCGTCTGTCTAGCTATTATTTCTTTCTTTACGCTAACTGTGCTTTCCCGAGAAATCTCCCTCTAATTAAAGCTGCACTAAGTCATTTTTTCACACACTGTAGTAAAAAGTATTTTAATACATTTGATAAACATGTAAATTTGGCAAAATGATGTTGACTCACATGAGATAAAACTCCAGTCATAGGAATGGCCAGCAAAAAGTGCAGGCCACCCCTTTATTCCAGTAGCCATGTTGAGATCACAAGACCAACTTGACTTGCAATTTGAGTTAATAAACACTAAACTGCAAAAATTATTTACTGATGTTTAAAACATGTTTTTGCAAGAAAATACTAGTTCAGCAGTATTACTTGCTGGTTCTCTGTAATCTCTGAGTGAAAATTGTTACAAAGTAAACCATACACCATTTTTTTCAGTCTAACTGCAGAAAAACGTCCCAGGTTACGTATGTAACCATGGTTCCCCAAAGGGAACGAGACGCTGCGTCCGAAAACGCTATGGGAACGCCCTTCAGCGTGACCGGCTCTGAATAACATGTGTAATCAGTCCCATGAATGGGCGAGACGTCATAGGATAGGGGTGACAGTAGAGACCAGGAAGCTATAAAAGCACGTGAGGTGTAGCGAGCATCAGCTACTAGGAATGAAGGCAAGCTCTGGCAGGGATGCCGGAGTATGGCCTTGAGACGCAGCGTCTCGTTCCCCTTCGGGGAACCATGGTTACATACGTAACCTGGGACGTTCCCCTTCAGGAACTCGATCTGCGTCCCGAAAACGCTATGGGAACGAGAATGCCCACGCCGACAGACTTGCAAATCCCTGCCTAGTGTGTATAGGAGGAGCAACAAGCTAAGGCGACAGAACAGAAGAGCCTGGAGTGGCTCGCAGGTCTCAGACCATAAAAATCTGACAAACGTGAGGGGCGTGGACCATCCAGCTGCGTTGCAGATGTCCTGCATAGGACACACTCCTGACAAGAAGGCCTTGGAGGCCACCATACTCGGCGTCGAGTGAGCCTTGACTCCCAATGGTGAGGGGAGATCAGAGGACTCAAACGTTTTAGGATAGCATCCTGATCAACCCGCTTAGCATAAGCTTCTTCTGGCCGGAGGCCTCAGCCTCAGCCAATCCGCAGAGGAAACATGTAAACCAGAGGGTGTCTGCCCACTGAATGGCCACCAAGAGGGGCGCGGTAGGCCACAATGGCCGCCACGTAGACCTTCAGGGTGCAGTGGGTCAACCCTGCAGAGAGAAGGGCCTGCAGGAACTCCAGAACTGTACCAACTGGGCAATTAACTGGGTCGAGCTGGCAGTCTTCACACTAGGAGGTGAAAGGTTTCCACCTCAAGGAGTATAGTTTCCTCGTGGATGGAGTTCTGGATTGGAGGATGGTCTCAGCAACCTCGGTTGAGAGACCAGAAGCTACGAGATGTGGCCCCCTCAGGGGCCACACCATAACTTCCATAGCTCCGGGCGGGGGTGGAATATCGTGCCCTCCGCCTATGAGAGGAGATCCCTCCTGACGGGAATCTCCCATGGAGCGCCGTCGAGGAGAGAAATCAGAACTCCAAGAAACATACTCGGCCCGGCCAGAACGGGGCTACTATTAGAAGATGGACCCCGTCCCGGCGTACTCTCAGCGGAACTCCTGGGAGCAGAGTGATCGGGGAATAAGCGTACAGACAAAGCCTCGGCCAAGTCTGCACCATGGGATCCAGCCCCAGTGGAGCCGGATGAGTCAGAGAGAACCAAAGGGGGACAATGCAATATCATCTGAGTTGCAAACAGATCCACCTGACCAAATATTCTCCATATCTGCTTCACCACCTCGGGGTGAAGCCTTCATTCCCGGGCCTCGGCCCTGCCTCAACAGGAGGTCTGCTCCCATATTCAGATGCCCAGAAATGTGAACTGCTCTCAGCAAGAGGAGTTTTGCCCTGGGACCACACAAGGATCTGGTACGCTAGTTTGTACAAACAGCGTGAGCACAGACCCCTTGGTGGTTGATATAAGAGACCACCGTTTGTGTTGTCGGTGCGCACCAAACACATGGTGACTTCTTAGGTCTGGGAGAAAGTGATTTAAATGCTTGAAGTATGGCCAGCATCTCCAGGCAGTTTATATGCCTCCAATAAACCAAAGCGCGGCAGGGTGGCCACTCATGACCGCACCCCAGCCGGTGAGGGACGCATCCGTCGCTAGCATCACGCGGCAACAAGGAGCTCCAAGCACCGGGCCCTGAGACAAGAACCAAGATTTCCTCCACATGTCTAAGGCACGTAGGACCCCTGCGTGACCTTGAGTATGCGAAGGCGGGTTTCCCCTCGGGGAGAACCCCTTGGTCTTGAGCCACCACTGTAGGGGTCTCATGTACGCAGGCCAAGAGGTCTCACGTTGGACACAGCTGCCATCAGACACCAGCAGTCTAGAACTGCTTGACAGTGAGTGACCGGCCTTCTCTTACTCTCGCGACGGCGGTGAAGATCGACTCGATCCGAACAGGAGACATCTGTGCCTGCACCGTGGTCGAATCCCACACCATGCCCAGATAAGTGGAACGGTGAAGTACTGGCTGTAGGACCCGGACACCACTACGCGAGGAGGGACCACCTCGATGGCCTCAGTCCCCTGAGAGTGTCTACTTCTGTTCCATTACCAGAGCCTGCTCGGGGCCCACCAGGGTGAAAAAAGCCCCGTTGAATTGAGGCAAAGGAGAACCGAAACTGGATTCTGTGGCCTCTCACTACAGTGTGGCAGGACCCACTGAGACACTGTTTGGCAGTAGTTTTCATGCTGCTAAATAGTCTACTAAGGGAACCAGTCTCTCGAGACTGACCTCTGGTGTAATCACAGCTGCTGGCTCAGTGCCTTGATGCAGCGAACCAGCAGGGGGCAGCTGAACTAGCTGCTCAAGAGACCGTCCGTTAGGAGGTCACGAGCCTCTAAGCACCGCTACGTTTTCCCGGGCAGTAACTGATTAGGAAGCGCTCGCCGGAGACCGCTGTGCCCTGGAACACCGTGCAGGGTTGGCAGATCGATCTCCTGAGGGCACTGAGGAGAGACGGGCACCGTGTAATGCGGTGTACACCGCTCTTCCCCAGAGGGGCCTGCCCTCCAAGGTCCTGAGACACAGCATCAGGACTCTCATTGCTGAAGTCTCCTATTAAAAATGACGGTCCTCAGACCCACGTCATCTGCCTAGGACGACTCGACCACAGGCCTGCTCGGGGCAGGCGACCCAATGAAGCACACTTGAGCAGGATGCAGGTAGACACCATGTAATGCGGAGTACACCGCTCTTCACCAGAGGGAGCAGGCCCTCAAAAAGTCCTAGGCCTTAGGCATCAGGACGTTACGACGAAGGCTATCCAGTGAAAATTACGGTCCGCAGAACCGTTTTTCGCTAGAAGCCTTTGGCCTGGGAGCGCCACTCTGACTCTAGACTCTACGGAGTACGAGAAGTGTACACCCTAGAATGAGGAGCTTGAACAAACCACTAAAGAAATGAACGAACACCGGATGTTGGGACTGTAGCGGGACCTCCGCCCAGCAGCACCTGCTGACCGCCTCAACCTCCTCGGAGGAAGAGAGGTAAACGTGTTCTTACTCAAATATGTATCCCGAGAGCTCCTGTATATCTAACTTCTTCAAAGTGAGATAAATGTCATTATATTCCTCAGAATCAAATGCAATCAAACAATCAGACGAGTAAACACGGTCTGGTGTGATACCAATTCATATCGAAAACCGAAAGTGACATATCTAACTTCTCATAGTCAGATAAATACTGAATTTAATTCCTCAGAATTAAATGCAGCTAAACACCCAGACGAGTATACAGGTCTGGTGTGGTAAGAGTCATTTCAAGAATCAAAAAATTCTATATCTAACTTCTCATAGTCAGACAAATGCCTCATTTAATTTCCTCATTATTAAATGGAGCCAAACAACCAAACGAGTAAACATGGTCTGGTGTGGTAAGATTACAAATCATAAACTGAAAATGTAATACACGCGTTGCCCTCGGCAGCGCACGCGAGCCTGCTTAAGTCACACAAACAATATTAATCTCCTCGAAATAAATAGCTACAGCAACGAGTTCACAGTCCTAGGGGGAAGAAACCGCTTTTTCTTTTTAGCGGGGGCTTCCGAGCCTCGAAACGAGCTCTAGATTTTCTAAGGACCGGAATGGCAAGATTACAAGCAAGGACACACTCCTCGAGCTTGCCCAGGCAAGAGCGGAGAAAACACAATCAGCCCCCTTATTTTTTACGAGAGCCCGACCACGCGAGCAACGCTCCTCATTAATGCTGCTCGTTTATAATATTAGGCATAATATGCTTGTGTAAAACTGATGTTTGTGCAACTGATGTTTATGCAACTGCGAGCTCATCGACGGCCCCATCTCCGTTCAATCTCCTCGGAGAAAGACAGGCGGAGTGTCACGCCCTCTCTAAGCGGGGGGAAGGACCCGCAACACGGGCTTCTGAAACCCGAGAGCGGGTCGCCGCGAAAGCGAACCCCGCGAGCACAGCCCACTCCTCCGCCTCGGCGAAAGCAGGACCGGCACCCGCGGAAACGCTAGTGAAGACTCCTCCTCAAAGAGAGCCTTCTGAGAGTGAAACAAAAGCAGTACCAGACGGTCGCATCGCGGTCCGTCATCTCCCTTTTTTTTGAGAGCTGATTCTGCGTGCTTCGCTCTCAAGCAGACAACACACTGCGTGTGTCCCTACCCCAATATATTTTTCTCTCTAGGGCAGGGAAACACACGCCTGAAACACTGTCTGCTTTAGCCCAAAAACAGAGCTTCGCTGAATGACAAAAAGATGATGCTCGCCAGTGAACAAACAACACTAAATAAGACTCACAAACAAATAGCGACTGACACACACACAGAGCTTCGCTGAATGACAAAAAGCTGATGCTCGCTACACCTCACGTGCTTTTTATAGCTTCCTGGTCTCTACGTCACCCGCCTATGACGTCTCGCCCATTCATGGGACTGATTACACATGTTATTCAGAGCCGGTCACGCTGAAGGGCGTTCCCATAGCGTTTTCGGACGCAGCTCGAGTTCCTGAAGGGGAACTTTAATTTCAGATGTCTGTTATTTCACCTTGTATAAATAAGCTGAGGTCACAGTGTGATTTTGACCTCTTTAAATAAGGTCAAAATGCACCTTATTTTAAGATTTCTTTGTTGAAAATAAAAGGAACAATCAATTCAGAGTGACCTTGGCTTTGGCAATGCATGATTTTTGTTCTGATAACATCTTTATTTCAGCATGTTCCTTTTTGTTTGTGTCTCTTCACATTTTTTTTTTTTTTTTTTTTTCATAATGTGATGCAGTTGTTTCTTTCAAAGTTAAATCAGCAGATACCCACAGGCATAGAAGACTGATCATGATAGTGCACAGCTCAGATTCCTCCACTCTTCTGGATCTCATAAGGGTTCTGCTGATCATGGCATGATGTCAGATAGCATTCAATAATTTGTTTGTGAATGTCGCTACAGTAGGGGTGTAACGATACAAAAAAATGATGGTTTGGTACATACAGTACATAAAGTCACAGTTTAGTACATTTTCGGTACAGCAGGGGGTGAAACTAAACACAACATTTTTTCTTTTTGTCTTTTTCATTAAATGTGCTGTTTGTAATTTTTTGACTTGACTAAAGTATCAAGATACCATAATATGTTTGCAAATATTTAGGAAACATGTTGACAAACTTGTTTCTCCAAAAAAACAAAAAACAAACAAAAAAAACACTACAGCCAGTTATTCTACTATGAAATGTGCGTTCCATGTCGGAATGTCTGTTTTTGTTTTGGTCTGCGCGATTCTGCCTACTGCCGGTTTACCCAATAGGATTTCAACACCCCGGGTTGCCAGTTGCAACATATTGAAGCCAGCATACGAACTGGGTCAGAGATCGCAGATTCTGCCTGACATAAAAAACCTCATCATCCGTCTGAAAAGCTCTATGACCAGAAGTATATATTTTTATACATGGATAAATCAATGCATCTGTAAGGCTCTGTAACACTGTAAGGCTCGTTAGATAACATTGTCAGTTGCGCTCGTTTATTGTTGCATCTGGAAACTCGCCTGAGCATCAAGTCTGAGGGGCGGGAATTCTGAATTTTGAATTTAGACTGCAGTACCATATAAACCACTAGCTGTCAATATCACTGCACCTTTAAACTGTGAACAAATTGTGGTTCTGTCTTTAAATATAATTATATTTAACATTTTCTTAAGGAATAAAAACCAGCAAATGCTGTAAACTATATAGGGTGTCCTACTTTCACATTAGTATTAACAATATTAATGTTTATAATAAATAACAGAACCCAAATTGTTAAATTAAATTGGTATTTATTTTTAGATATAAGCTAATAATAAACAATAAAATCTAAAATTGTATTTAAACATAAATTACACATTGGACATTTTATTTTTCTACTATAATTTCTAAATCTAATTATTAAATTAGGTTTCTACTCCCATTCGTTTTTGAAATATAGGCCTTTACACGGTGGCCTTCCTAACTTGTTTTCATGGTAAGATTTTATAAATGTGTTTTGAAAGAATCTATTCTGCTCACCATAGCTGCATTTATTTGTTTTATTTGATGCATTTTATTTTGCAATTTTTTTTTTTTTCAATATTATTTCAATTTAAAATAACTGTTTTCTGTTTTCATATATTTTAAATATATGATATATATATTATAATATATATATATATAGTGAAACAGATGTTATATACTGTAGGAAGGGGTCAGAGGGTCCATTCATACAGAACTATGGGCTATAATTTGTGCCGGACACTCTTAAGTTTCTTTTAGGAGATTGACACTAAAAATTCCTCCGAAGTGATTTGTCAAGGCAAGGGCTTGTTCAAAAATCACACCACTTCCAGACATCAGTGTGGCAGGAAGATGAATCTGGTGATATTTCATACAAAACCTTCCTGTGATTATGTTCACTCAGGCAGGGGCAATATAGATAAGGGTGGAGGGGGAGATCATTTAGTGTTTTGATCATTAGTATCCATGGGAAACTTCACAACATATGCAGCACTGAAAAGGTTATGAATCATTTGAATTCAGTGCATTTATTAAGTTATCGCTTGTTTCTTCTATGCATTTTGTTTGTTGGGAAGAAATGTGCTTAAAAAGAACTCTTGACTAACTTGACTAAATCAAACAGTCACAATAAACAAAACTGTACTAAATAAAGCTGAGACATAAGTTTGGAATATGCATAACTCTTAAGCATGTTTAAACCCAGCAATAGCTCAATAAACTCATTTTTAAATATGCATGACTCTTATGCATGTTTAAACACAGCAATAGCTCAATAAACTCATTTTTAAAGAGATAGTTTGGCATTTTATAGAGATACCTTGACCTTTTTTGTTTGTGCATCTGATCTCTGCATGTTAACCACATTCCTCACTTCAGGCTCACATGTTATAGACTAAACCCAAAAGCAAAGGTGGTTATTAGACATATACTTTAAAGCAAGTGATGTTTAGTCAGGGCAGGAATGCTTCATTATAAGCCTTGTAAATCAAACCAACCTTTCTTCTCTTCAGCCTGAGGATGTAGTTTCTTGAGAAATACACAAATCACTGAGGCTAATGTTAATTCTGTCTCATTTATTCTTAACAGAGATGAAAGTCTGTCGAGATGTTCTCAATGTAAGACGGCCCGGTACTGCAGTGTTCAGTGTCAGGTAAGAGCTCTTCACACATGCTGTTGGGTCCTAATCATCAGAGAGCTTCACAAACAAGCTTATGATGAGATCTTTTTTCACTGTTAAGATTACATTGATTCAATTTTTTTTTTCAGGAAAGGAAGAGTGCTTATGAAAAATGATTCAACTGATATAAACTCAATAAAGCCTTGCAAAACAAAATCAACCTAATATATAATATTATAATATAAAATAATCAATAAAATATAACTTATTCTGTTTATAATATTAAATAATCAATGACCGAGAACTGCTTCTAATATTACTAATTTAGTTTTGATTACTGACTGTTTACTAGAATAATTACTTGGAAAAACTTGTGCATTTTTCACTTAATTAAAAAAAAAAAAAAAATTGACCAGAGACATACCATTGTTTTAAATGATTTTGTTTTTTAGTATTTATATTAATATTTCACTTTTTGAATAGATTGCATTCAGTAGAACATTGTTTGTAATAGAACAGTGATGTGGTATAGAAAGTGTGTTCAGAAATCATGATTTCACACATTAAACATGAAATAAGGTTTGCGTTTAAAATACATAATATTAAACAGAAACATCTTAAATCAGTGACCTTAAGTTACATTAAGTTTTTACTATTAATATCAAATATTTTTAGCAGGTTTCTGTGGCAGAATGGAAAACCAGAGTGAAAATCAGATATTTAAATGTTATGCCTGTATCCTGTGGAATTTAATGGTCATTTTGCTTTATGTGGAATTTGATTGTCCATCAAAACTCTGTATAATGTCATTAAAATTCTCCAGTTTTTTTTTTTTTTTTTTTAGCCGGCAGTTATCGGAAACTCCTGCATGAGGTCCAGTGTGACTTTTCATCATAAGTATTTGGTGCTTGGAGCCAGACACCTGTAAAACACGTTCATATTCAGAGGATTTTCCTTTAGTTCTGTCTTTTAACCCTGTAAAGCCTGACATATGAAATATAGAGGAGAAAAAATATGAGCAAAAATTTGGTCCGCTTGCTTATATTTACAGTATATGGCCATGTAAATCTGTGAGATTTTTATAACACTATAACAGACTATTTGCATAAAATTTCTCAAATCTCATTGCTCAAAATCTGAATTTTGCAGTCAATAACTTATTAAATATTGTTCTGTTCCTCATACAAAGCTATCATAAAACTTCAGTAGAGTCATATTAGCTACTTCTAAGACTGTGTTCATCTTCATTCACTTCTCTGCTATTTAAAAGAGCAGCGTGAACTTTCTGCTAAACACAGAAAAAAGAAAGTCATGCAGGTTTGGAAATGATGTGAGGTGTAAATCATTACAGAATTAATTTATGGGGGTGAAATATCCCTTTAATGTTTCTGTCACATGCTCTGCAGAAGTCTTTGCAGTTCAAGAGCATCCAATCTCAAAGCTAGACGCCACGCTGCTTTAAAATAGCAAAGCTGTCACTGTCAAACCAGCGCCGTTCTCTCCAGGCACTCAGGGTTGTCAAGTTGTCTTTTTTTAATTTTAGGGCGGACTTTTATCATAATTCCCTCTAAAGGGACAACGCACACAGAAAGCGTGTTCAACAAGATCTGAGCACTGATAGAAGATGTGTAACTTTATCATTTTTATCCGTTTGTGAAATCTCTTCTTTTTATTGTTTTTATCCTCATCTGCACCTTTCAGAAGCAAGCATGGCCCGATCACAAGAGGGAATGCAAATGCCTCAAGCGTCTCCAGCCAAGGATCCCCACCGACTCCGTCCGCCTGCTTACGAGGATCATCTTCAAACTGGTATGTGACATCAGAACACCTGCCGAATCAGGACCACTTCGGACCCGTTCAAAGAGTGCTTCGCCTTTAAAACTGCCACAGGGCCTGATGTTGTTATACCCTTTCTGTCTCTTTCCAGCTTGGCCAATCTGAAAGTGACCAAGAGGATCTATACTCGATAGCTGAACACCAGTCACGTAAGTCTGTATTTTATTGTATTGCAGTGCACTGACACGAGGCAAGAGACTTGCTAGATTGTGTATTTTTCATGACTGTATGCTGTTCTGACCAATTAGCATCCAGGTCTGGATTTGTTTATAAAACCATATACAGTGTTGTTTGGAAATGCCTTAGAGAAAGTGGGATTTTGATAATACAGCCGGAAAATAAATAAATAAATAAATATTTGCACTGAACAGGGATAAAACAAATTCTGAAAAAACATTTTATTAAATAACAAAAAAAAAATATATATATATATATACAATTAATTAAAAAGATTTATTATTAGAATTAGAAATGTTGGCAACAGTATATATATGTGTGTCTAAAATATATATATATATATATATATATATATATATATATATATATATATATATATATATATATATATATATATATATATATATATATATATATATAATATTTTTTTTTTAAAGTTATAAATATACCAAAGCTTATTGGAATATATTTTACAAGACAATACTATATTAGTCTTTGTACTTCAATATTTCATGTTTAATTCAGTGTGTTACTTTCCAGTTTGTGAATTTTATAAGCAATTTCTGAGTGATTTTTTTTATGTTTTGGTCTGTTGTGTACGAACCTTGATTTGTAAAGCTAAAGGTGCTAAATAAGACCCAATAAAATCTAAAAAAGAAACCTGAGCCAAATAATATCCAGTAATCAGGCATCACTCCTGACTTTCATGTGTATGTATTGCCATTATTATGTAATCAAAAAGAATTTCTGGTCTGCACTGGCAATTTAATGCTACTTTAATTCAATAATGGCAAGAAATTATAAGGATATATGCTGATATTGTCCACTTTTGAAAGTTGTGTTTCAGGCATCACAGAAAAAAAACTGGCTTTTTTCCTTTAAAAAAGTTATATAAAGAATAAATGGCACTGTTGTTAATGGACAGCAGTAAAAAGCACTAACTTATTCTGTGAGGTTGAAAAATTAGATTTTCTATGATGGAAGGTGAATAAATGTCAGATCCTGGTGGGAGTTTATTGTACTATTATGAATTTTCCTCTCTTTCTTGGGTCAGACCCTCTGTGAAACCTGCCCCGCGGCCCCTGACTTTTCAAAAGTAATTGGCTATATTGTCACAAAGAGCCTTGGACTTCTTTTTGGCCTCACTCTTTTCTATTCGGTCATAAGTAATGTGCAGCCATTAGAGAGGTAATCCTGCTGATGGTCCTTATGGAAGCAGTCAGCACTCCATCTGAATTTCCTTATAAGACGCCACTCACTCTCACCTCAAAATGAAGATTTCATCGGGGCATGTATTATTTCAGGAAATCCATCTGCTCCTCATTTTTGCGGCTTTGCTGATTTACGTCGAGATTCATATGTAGACCTGTTCCTTTAGACAAACAGAAGAACATTTCCTTCATGTGTCTTGAGTGATTTGAGCTGTGGGCCGAACAGTGGGTTTTTTCAGTGGCTCATGTAGAATTTAATCTTTTTTTACTGTTTATTACAATTTAATGGTAGTAAATGAGACATGCAAATTAACAAAAATAAAAATAAATACAAAAACAAAAACAAAAACAATATGTACTTACGTCTATTATAAGTGGTTATGAAACATTAATGAGGCATTAAATCATTACTTATTGTATGTTCCCATTTAAATTATGAATTTGTGTTTTCATTGCACATATTCAAGAGAATGAAATCACCACTTTCAGGGGAAATTATGGCAAATTAGAAATTAATGTTGTAGCCACTGTTGATCTTTATTAAATACAATCATTTATCTGCCATTTACAACGTGTTAGAGAGAAAATTTATTCAGAAAATGCGTTTCCATTGTAGCATACACCAAATTAAAAAATTTAGGGTTGGTAAGATTTTATAAATGTTTGTAAAATAAGGCTGTTATGCTCAGTTCAAGGCTGCATTAATTCAAGGAAAATACAAACAAAACAGTTATATTGTGAAATATAGAAATATATTTATTTTAAATCATATTTAAATATCATATCATATCTACAACACAGTTTATTCCTGTGATGGAAAAGCTGGATTTTCAGCATCATTTTTCACATGATTCTTCAGAAATCATTTTAATATGCTGATTTGGTGCTTAGGAAACTTCTTATTATTATCGATGTTGAAAACAGTAATGCTGCCTAACAGTGCTTTTTTTTTTAGGATTCTTTGATGAATAAAAATTACAAGAAGTAAAATATGTATATATGATATTTCAAATGAAGTTCTTTTACTTCTTGTAATAAGAAGTTTCCTAAGCACCAAATCTTACTAACCTTAAACTTTTGAATAAAAGATGTGTCCACCTCAAGCAGACTTTTTATTATTTTATGCTCTTTTGGGAAGTTCTGTTTGCATATTATTTTTTCATTTAGCATTTTTATGTGATATGCCAAAATATGCATAAAAATATATGTATGGAAACCCAGATAATCACATCAAACCTGGCTTAACGTCTCGATGCTGCGTTTTTTAATTAAATGCAAGTGTAAGTATAAGGATGCTTGAATCGTCAAAAAATCTTTATTTTGGGGTGAACTATCCCTTTAAAGAGACCAACATCTGCTTCAGGCTCATAATTCGACACACATTCAACCTTTCATGCTCTGAGAAGTGAGAAGTGTGCGGATCTGTCTGCCATCCAGCCTGCTATTTTCTTCTCAGGAGAGGTGTCAGGCCCCACCGGCGCTCATTTACAGTCTATCTATAACTTTTAGAAATAAATCATGACTATCCAATCAACAGATTTGAATCATTTCAGATCAACTAGCCTAAGCATTGTGATTTTGTTCTGTTTTGGGGAGATACAATTTTCAAGGAGATGAGAATTTAAAACACTGATTCTGTGTTTATGATTCTTATTTTTTGTATGTGTGTGTCAGTGTGTCATTATTCTAATATTGTGATTGTGTGTTTGTGTGTGTGTGTATGTGTGTGTGTGTGTGTGTGTGAGCTGTAGCTGCGGGTCAAGCGTTCGCTCTATCTGCCGCAGCAGCAGTGAACACACTGAACTTCACTGATGGTGCGTTTGGAGGAGATGGATCAGATCAGGAAGGTTAATGAAAAGGCCCATATGTTTGGCAAAGCCGACATAAATCACACATCCAGAGTTATACTTCCAAATACACACTTTCATGCTACAATCAGACCTTTCTTTCCAGATACAATCTAAAAACCCCCCTATCAGACATCCATTTTACTGGTACATCCAGAAAATATGAAGCTGTCTGAATACACACTGAAAAACTGCCCTAATGAAACATTCAAAACTGCTTTTTGATTTGTCTTCATTGGCTAAAGACACCCCAACAGATGAAAACAAACACACACAAACCTTTTATTCTCCTCTGGTTTCTTATTGTGCATATTGGCCATTTTGTGCTTCTTCCTCGTTGATCATCATTAGCTGTTTTCAAAGCTTGTGTTGGTTCAGCTCAGTGTTGTTGTTTTATGTCACTGTCACCAATAATGTAGTATGTGAACTTTTTAATGTAAATTAGTTTTAATTAGGTTTTTGTTTTTCTAGTCTAGACGTTATTTATTACTGCACCCAGTGTAATTTATGAACCGCTACAAGAATGATACATCTTTATTGAAAATAACCTTAAAATACCCGAGTTTTGTAGGTGGAACTTTGGGACTATCATCTATAGTCTAGTCTTTTAGACATGGTTATCATTACAAATATACAGTACCATACAATATGATTGCCATATTCATGTATGTTCCACATTTATAACAATCAGTCCAAAACAGCACTAATGTTGCTTTTTTAGTGAATTATTCATTCCAGGGCTTTAAAACACGAGCTCTGTCATCTCCTGTGATTGTCTCTGAAGAGCGCTTGCTCTCATGCGTCGTGCTGTGTGAAGACTGAACAGAACGTCTTTAAACATGATAAATGCTCTATGCTTAAGTACATGAAGTGTGCAATTAATCGCTATTAATCACACCCTTTTTCTGTGATTATATAAATATATGTGATATATCTGTGATTATTATAATTATTAGTTATAGTAATTTTAGTACTTCATCTTAACTGGAGTCGATATAGGTTAATTTAAACTGCTTTATTTCAACTTTATTTCAGTTAATGATTAGGAAAGAATGAGAATTAAGTGGTTTTATTTAGTTAATGATAACACTGATTCCGACACACTTCAGAACCAGTGTTATACAGTGTTTTCTGAGTACTGTATGTACCATCAGTACCATGTTTTTGAACATTTACAAAGATAATACCATGTTTCTGAACATGTGATAATACCATGTTTGTTTTTTTTTTTTTTTAGATATGTACCATGTCAGTACTGTTTTTAGACACTGTATCACTATGATGACTATGACTATGAATACTATGTTTCTAGTCAAGTACCATGGTAATATCTTTTTTTTTTTTTTTTTTAGATATTTATCACAGTAATGCCACATTTTTGGACATTTACTTTGGTTATATATGGTCCCGTTCACACAGCAGCAGAATATGATTGTCAGTCCTGTATTTGAGTCCTTAATGCGGTTACGTTCACACACAGTTCGGTTGTGACAACCTATGGTAACTAGTAAGGAATATCGGCTTGACTACCATTGCACGTTCATCCAAACGCAACTGTAAGCTGCTGTGTGAACGGTGCATTTCGAGACTCACACCTGTAAGTAAATGCGGTTGTCAATCCCAAAAACTGACAGTGTGAACGTAGCCATATTTTTTTACGTATATAATGTTAATACCATATTTTTCCTCATGTGCTATGGTAATGTTATGATTTAATAAGATAGTAATATGCTTTTGGAAACATATCATTATAACACTAAGCTTTTAGTAACAAAAAACAAAAAGGTTTTGCTGGTTAGCAGGATCATTCATAGGTATCACTGATGTTAGATGTTGAAAGCGTTGTGTTCTGTGTGTAGATCTAGCTGACATGAGTGAGGAGAAGAAAGAGGGCCTGGGGCACCTCTGCACGACGCTGCAGCTCTATCTTGGTGAGGAGAACCACGATCTGTCTCAGCTTCCGCCCGGCCTCGACCCCGTCAGCCTCCTCGCCAGAGTAAGTGTCCTTTTATTGTCATCTCCGGCAGTCAGCAGGGGTCGCGCTCTCAGATCTCATGCAGTGTTGCGAATGGTGTCAGCATGCCACACTTCCCATCCTCACATCACCTGCTGTGAACCCATGCTGCAATATCTTTTTTGTCTTTTCTCCTCGAAACAGGGAACAAGTTGTTTGTAGAAGCTAAATTAAGGCATTTCTTGTTCAAGGTTGAATATTATTTTTAGTTTCAGAAAATAGTCCTAAAAGATTCAGTGAAATCAAATCAGATCCAGAATCATTAGATTCCTGACAGTTTCGCCTCCAAAGAGGACATCATTTTCTGCTGTTTTCTTCATGGACGCCTGAGGTGCATGCTAATGTACTAGTTTATTTACAGTTGTGTCAGTGAGATCGCTTGTTTGGATTCCTGTGAGAGTAGATTTTATTTGCTTGTTTACCGACCATCACTCTGTACTGTAATTGTGAACACGTTGAGTGAAAGATGCGTTTCAGGGTGAACATGGTCATCTTCTCTTCAGGATTGCATGTAAACACAGAAGGGGTTGCACATCTGGCCCGGGATAAACAAATGCCTGTTGCATGTGAACACAAACACCTGTTTTATATGAGAGACAGCCAGCAGCCATCTTTCTCATATAAAGCATCAAAGACCCAAATGTGGATCTGATGAGGATTTCTAATCCAACACTAAACACCACAGCAGGGCAAGTCTCGGGTTACGTAAAACACACACAGATGCTTGAATTGAGAGCGTCCAATGCACTTTTTTGGCGATCATACTGTAATGTATTGTTTAGATCCCACAGTCATAGAAATCCTGGAAATATCAGTTATTAAATTCAGTTTTTTTTTCCCCCTGGAAAAGTCGTCATTTTTATATTTTAAGTATTTTATCCACTTATTTTCTGTTGTACTTGCTTCCAAGCCATAATGATGTTTGATTTGTGAGTGAGTCATTCTGCTGAGTTGGTTCTTTTGAATAGCTGGTTAATCAGGGTCAATTATTCATTGGGTAATGAATCATAATAATCCAGTATTTACAAATGACTGGAAAGATCACAGAAAATGTTGGGTTAATTTGATGTTTTTGTGTCATTCTATAGCTGGAGGTGTTTGTATGTGTGTTTTTTCCATCTTTGTTGTTTCTAGATGTGCATTAGGGAGATAAATAAATACAGAATCTCAACTATAAAAAAAAATGTGTTTTTAACTACTTGAGGGTGTTTTTTTTTTCCTGTTCTGAACAACACTCTCTCTCTTGAACCTCTTTTAAAAAAGAGGGAGATATAAAGTAGATTAGAGTGCAAATGAAAATTTAGCTGAACTGCACCAAATTCTTGTAGTCCACAATCAGTAGCTTATTAAATTAATAGTTTACAAATATCTTTTTAAGTAAGATATAAATGCATTAGGGGTCGCTCATTTACATGGGGCCATTTTTGCATTCTACTGCACTACTTTTCTATAGTTTTCTGTGTAAACTGTGTGATATATTTGATCACCGTGTTTTTAGAATGCTGTGAAAGGTTAAAAATATTAAATTAAGGAAAAAATTGTGTCTTGACATTTTGTCTACCACCCCCCCCACACCATTCAATGCCCTGCTTTTCATATTTTTAACGTGTTCATTCAAGTGTACATTTTCATTGCTATGACTTGTCACTATTTCTTTTACCTACACAAAAGTGTGTCTGTGCTACTAATAGAGTATGTGATGAACAGTATATTCAGTTCCACCAGCATTTCATTGGACTTTTTTTTTTTTTTTTTTGTAGGCAAAAACCATTAATGCAATTATTACTGAATGAAACTCGAAGTATTCTATCCTTGAACACTTTACACGCATTACCTTTTATAATGGGTCATACTTCTTGATGCAGTAAACTTTTGTCTTTCCCTCTCACACATTCTTTCATTCTTCCATGCTTCATTAATGAGATGCACTTAAATCCTGGATGAATATTTCAGTTTAGGTGTGTGTGGAAAACAAATGTGCAGACACTGGAAGAAGTGTGCTGGTTTTGACCCTGACTGCTGACGAATCTTTCTGTTCTGCATTAACTCCACTCGTCAGAGTCGGCTCTTGGCCCAGCACTTCATCTTTAGCATTACAAACATGTTCAGCCGCTTTAAACCAACACCCTGCCCATCGCCGAATCAATTAATCAGCGTGAAAACAAGCATCCGTGGCCCAAAAATGATTTCCATTTCAAATCAGACCGATATTCTGTGCCATTTGCTGAAACTAATTGCTGAAACTAATTCTCTTATAATATTCAAAATGTATCCCTAACATGCAGTGGAAGTTCCTCGGGGGAATTTGGGATGTTTGTTGGCAGTGTAATTTATTTATTTATTCATATTAAGCAGGAATTACCCACAAACTGGAGTAGGTAGGAGGCAAAAACTCAAATTACAATAATCAAACTGAGTGAGGGACGTGTCAGAACATGTGAATTTAGATTAAAATCCAGATCCGAGGGGACATTCATTCATGCCATTCACATTCCAGAACTGAAGTGATTGTAAATGTGCCGCTTTAATTAAAGTTGTAAGAGAATGCTAATGTTATTGTCCAGGGCTTTAGTGAATACAGTATTCGCTTCTGTTAATTCTTGCATATGTGTGTTATGAACTCAAAAGGGAGCTTTTTTGTGGAGCAAGTCTTTTATAGACAGACTGAACAGTTCTGATTTACTGAGCAGATTGGTTTTAAATATTCCTTAAGAAAGTGATTTGTGTCACATTGATCTGTTAACAGCTTTATAATGAGAACTAACTATAGTCCAATTTATCGCCATTTTACACAGAATTGTGAAAAGTATTAACCCTCTCCTCTCCTCTCCTCTCCTCTCCTCTCCTCTCGTCTCGTCTCGTCTCGTCTCGTCTCGTCTCGTCTCGTCTCGTCTCGTCTCTTCTCGTCTCGTCTCGTCTCGTCTCGTCTCGTCTCGTCTCGTCCCCTCCCCCCCCCTCTCCTCTTTGTCCTTCTCTCATATTTTAAAATGAGTTTTTAACATGGGACTTGGCTCATACTGGCTTAAAAGAGATTTGACCATTATTCTGGAATGAGTCATGCTTTATTCAACATCTTTCCGAGCAGGTCCAGTCCACATGTCAGCAGATTTGCAAAAATCTTCACCTTTTCCCCTCAGTTTCACCCTGACAGTCATATATGGATTAAGAGCAAAGGAAAGATGATTTGGTAGATGACATCTCTCCTTTGTCAGAGCTCTACAGATGCTGTCATTGAACATATGTTTCATTTCTGACTTTAAAGGAGCAGAGGTCAGAGGTCACACTGACAGGGATCTGGGTGGTCTGGCTCTGGCACTTAATAAAAGAACCCCACCGTTACTGTCATCTTCTAGTGCTTTTTCATAGTACCCTCCAGTGACTCCAGGGTAATGTCTGGATGTATGATTGTTTTCTGTCAGTCTGACTGTCATTTCACTTCAGGCTCTTTAGCTTTAAGCTCCATAGTTGGACAAATGACCGAAATCATGCTGAAAATTCATCTGTCTCTCATTCCGTGTGCACTGATAATTAATCAGAGTTTTTTTTTTTTTTTTTTTTCATTAGATTAGTCTTGCAAAACATAAAGACAAAATCCTGGAAACCTTGATCATAACATGACAGATGGTTTATATACAGCTCTGAGTCTGCAGAGACTATGGAGACTAAACCATGAGTATCCCGAAAGTTTAATCATTATATTGCTGGGAACGTTAAGGTCATTTTGTGCTACAACCTCAGACAATATTAAGAGATTTACTACTGTTTCCATTGTCACCAAAAACTGTCAGACTGCACCAACAGGGGGCAGCGTGCTCTTAAATATATCTTATATATACAGTTTGCACATAAGCAATTGCATATACCATTTGTTTTGTTTGTTGGAACTCTTGGCCTTGAATGAAGGAACATAACTGCCTTTGTGTCCTCTGGCTATTGCTGGCACACTGAAGGTCCTGTTTCACAGTATACGGTGAATAGAGTAGTAAAGCCTCTTACTTTGACGTGTAAAGTGTACGTGTTGGTGTCTGCATGTGTCTATTCTTCACAGGTACACTCTTTGCAAGTGTTTATTTAGGAATTGTCCGTTGTAGTGTGATTGTATGTGTTAATTGAGAGTTTGTGTGTTTGTGGGAGCCACAAGGATACCTGAAATTAGTTAGCTACATTGGGACCAGCCGACAGTTCCCTTGAGGAAAACGACTTAATAGACAAACTAAATGATGTATAAATGCTAAAAGGTTTGTCCTAAAGGAGTAGTTCACCCAAAAATGAAAATTTACTCACCCTTAGGCCATCCAAGATGCAGATGAGCTTGTTTCTTCATCAAAGATTTGGAGAAATGTAGCATTATATCATTTGCTCACCATTGGATCCTCTGCAGTGAATGGGTGCCGTCAGAATGAGAGTCCAAACAGCTGATAAAAACATCACAATAATGCACAGGTAATCGACATGACTCTAGACAATCAGTTATTGTCTTATGAAGTGAAATGTTGAGTGTTTGTAAGAAACAAATGCATCAAGGCGTTTTAATTTTTTTTTTTTTCGTTGCCAAAATACGAGTACATAATTCATATCCATCCTGTTTTGGATGGTTTTCATTTCTAAACAGTTAATTGATGGACTAGAGATGTGTGGATTACTTGGGGATTATTGTGATTGTTTTTATCAGCTGTTTGGACTCTCATTCTGACGGCACCCATTCACTGCAGAGGAGCCATTGGTGAGCAAGTGATGTAATGCTGAATTTCTCCAACTTTGTTCTGATGAAGAAACTCATTTACATCTTGGATGGCCTGAGGGGGAGGCAATTTTCAGCAAATTTTCATTTGTGGGTGAACTATTCTTTTAAGGTTAGGTTGAGGAGACAGAAAATAGCATTAGCTCAGAATAAAAAAGTAGAAGTTAATGGAAAGTCCACATCACGATAGGAAAACAACCGTGCGCATGTGTGTGATGGGCTTCAGTCTAGAGGAGGATGTGGGTTATTGGAAGGAGAGCCAGTAAAATGCCCCATTACTATTCTGAGCCCTGTGTGTGTGTGTGCATCAGTGCCTTTCGAGAAGGCTGACACACGCCTGGTAATGCGAAACACATTTTAAAAGGGGATATTCAAAAACTGTCCAACTGTTCCTCCTATATAAACTCCGATTATGGATCTTTTAATTTATTGCAAATATTTACCATCAACAAATTGTGGCCAAGTGCATCGATTTTAATTGGCATGAAAATTGGTGCATTTTTGTTTACATCAACAACACCATATCACATTAACAAATGGGCAAAGATCAACAGTCATATCCGTATACTCAATCAGCTGCTGTATCCTGCTGATATGGAGCAATAAGCAGCAGTTATTGAGCTGTATATGACAGAGTTTAATTGTGTCCTCCTGCAGAAGAGACACTCTACAGACTCTACAAATGCATCACCTCTCTGAGACGCCCACTCAATTCCTCATCCTGACCAGACCATAACCCTGCAATACACACCACAGAGGTATTGTGCTGCATCTCGGAAACAAAGAAATGGAGAGAGACAAACATTCATTCATGTGCAAGTCTTCCGAAACCCTTGGGAATTTTTTGTTGTTGCTATTGTTGCTTTTGTAGCTTACTTTGCCTTTAAAATGCCTTTTTTACTGTTTTAAAATGCCTTTTTTATAGCTTATATATTATGCCTTATATATATATATATATATATATATATATATATATATATATAATCATTTTTTTTATACAAATTGTATATATGCAAGGCTTATACTGTAAGTTAATATAGCATATATTTTATTTGCAATTATTAAATGGTATTTACTGTGTCTTCCACGCAGCTCTTTAGATATATTGGCTATATTGAAAACACTTGGAGATTTGTAATTTTTCTTACTTTTTTTTTTTTAAACTTATGTATTCAGTAAATAACAAAGTTGGTTGATGTTCAGACCCAGATTTAAAAACACCACTAATATTATATACACAAATAAAAACACACACAAACACACAAAAACACACACACACACAAACAATACATAAACAACTGTTTGCAGATTTTATTGTTCTGTGTTAAAGTTCTGCATGTACTAATACATTTTTAGCATTTCAAGTTGTATTAATAAACATTAATGTATTTTGAATAACACACATTTTGAATGGATACACACAAACAAACACAGGTGAGGTATTTAATTTTCAACAATCATCATTTATTAAAATTTAATTATATAATAATAAAAAGGCAGCAATTATTTATAAATATTATTAAAAATAATAAAAATCCTTTGTGATGCGTAATATTAAATTTATGTACAATTTAATTTATTCCTGTGATGCACTTCCTGTGATCAAAGCTTCATTAGCCTTTACTCCAGTCTTCAGTGTCACACAAACATTTCTTCTTCTTCTTCTTCTTCTGCATATATATATATATATATATATATATATATATATATATACACACACACACTATATATATTGAATCCTTTAAAAACAGATTAATTTAAAAAAAAAACCCTTAAAACAATAAAAAACAGTCACTTTTGATCAATTTAAAGCATCCTTACTCAATAAAAGTGTTAATTTCTTTAAAACAAATGTTTTACTGACTCCAGACTTTTGAACAGTAGTTTATAAGGTAACATTTAGGATTTTAAAAACTGCTGTAAAAATGATTGTTCGCTGTTAGTTCATGATGCCTAATGCGTTAACTCGTGTGTCAGAATTGAACCTTATTGTAAAGTGTTACAGATATTTGACTATCATAGATGGATGATGTTTTATTTCTGTTCAGCAGCATTGTCCCTAAGAGCACAGGGAGAGTATTGATGAATGTGTGTCATGTGTTGCTGAAAGCGAAGCAAACGCTAATGGATGTGCTGTCTGGTCTGGTGTACTCGAATGTCACTCTAAGGTGACTGGTGGTTCCTGCATGGTCTTCAGGGCATCTCTCAAGCTGTTCAACATCTGGACACCACTATGAGTTTTGGAAGTATTTTTGATAGACTTGGCTTGGTTTGAAATCCATCAGTTCACCTTGCTTAATTCAAAATTACTTTTTTGTGTGTCAAAGGAGGAAAAAAAGGTTTGGAATGACATGAGGGTGAGCAAATGATGACAGAATCTGCATTTTTGGGTGAACTGTCCCTTTAAGTAAAATCTTATTTCAAATGTAAAGGCAAGTGAATGTCATCATTTTATTCTCCCTTGTGTTCGCTCTATATTTCATTTCATTTTCAGTGTAAGTGTTGATCGTCTGCAATATCCACTGAGATTGCCAGACATTTTACATGATCTCAATTACAGTTCAGAGTAAGGACCGATCAATCATAAGCACATATGAGCTTCTATAGTACATGTTCCTGCCTGCCAACTTGCTCCAAATGAAGTAAAGCGAGATTTTCATTACACTTGTACCTCAGCACTGTAATCACACCTTTTAATATCTCTTGTCCTCGCCCACCAATGACACACACAGATTACAGTCTCTTTTTCCATAATCCTAAACAGTTTCTCACACACATATCTCATCTTTATGGACCCCCACAGTGCTTCTGTTACCATGTAGCTGTTTCACACCACATTTCCTTCTCTCTCACCCTCGACTTTACCAGTAATAAGATAATTAGTGATTTATGGTCGCCTTGCTTTGTTTGCTCGATTTTGACGATTCGGGCTGAGGGAGTTGAGCTTTTTTGGCAGCATTCTGAGTTTATTAATTATCTTTTGACGTTTTTCCTTTGTAACAAGCTATTACTGTAATGTGCTGAAGTGAGAGCGGAGTGTGTTTTTAATGAATGTGTAGCTGTTGCTTTATACAGCATTTCCTCTTAATTTAGAGCATCTGAAGCATCTTATCTCTCTCTCTCTCTCTCTCTCTCTCTATCTCTCCTCTCTCTCTCTCTCTCTCTCTCTCATCTCCTCTCTCTCTCTCTCTCTATCTATCTATCTGTCTGTCTGTCTGTCTGTCTGTCTGTCTGTCTGTTCAAAGGTTTGGGGTAAGTAAAAAAAACAAAAAAACTTTTATTCAACAAGAATCTATCACATTTATCAAAAAATACTTTAAAGACTTCAATAAAAATAAATGATGTTTTCATTTCAAATAAATTCTAATCAAAAAAACTTATAAAAATAATAAAAAATCCTCAAAAAAACTCAACAAACTCTCCACATTATCGCAATGATAAGAAATTTTTCTTAAGCATCAAATCAGCATATTAGAATGATTTTTGAAGGATCATGTTACATTGAAGACTATTAATGCCTGGATGTTATTGTTCAAACTACTTTTCAATCATTACCTTCAGCAAGTATGAAAATAGGAAAACAAAGCCAAAACCTGGATATTTTGGGCAATATAGAAATCCTGGCCAGGACATGTCCGGGAAAAAAGGCACATATGGTCACCCGATTTAAAGGAGGGTGATTCTTTTCTATACCCACTGTATTTAATACTTTAATAACAATTTCAAATGTAATCTTTAGCAAGTCTCAGAATGAATTTCCATCTGTCATCCTGTACATTATAATGTTGTGATGCCACTTAGCATATTTAGTTAATGTATTATTTTGTTTTATTTACAGTTTAGAATTGTATCATTTAGCCTTTTGTTGTTAATCGGCCACAGTTTTAATATGTTTCTGTCCATCTGTCAATCCATCTGTAGAGTAGACTAAAGCTGCAATACATTAACTGTAAAATACTTTATCGATGAAAATAAATGACAGACTTCTCCTATAAATTCTCATTTTCTCTTTCTTTCTCTCCTCGTTGTTCTTTTCTTATTTGAATTGTTTTTTATCATTGGTTTCCAGTCTTAACTAACTGCTACAGGCAGTGGAGCTTTGGTTTGTTTCCACAGTAGACAGCACAGCTTAGACACACAAAATAATACAATACGAACAGCAAATATTTAATAGAGTGAAACCGCAGGATAAGATTAATTTCATCTATTTGAAAATTTTGTTCTGGCAATATTCCACAAGGCGTAATTGATATTGAAATACTCAAGTGTTGACGTGTGATAAAAATGTAGTTGATTTTGAGTGGGATGTTAGATAAGGCTTTTATTTTAATGTCTTCCAGCCTAGTTCTTCCATAAAAAGCATTTAGCACTCAGTGTTTATGTGCGCATCTATCCCATGTAGGGTGTGTGTTTGCTTGCGTCAGTGATCTGTCAGTATTGCCCTGTGTTTGACGTGCCCATAGCACTGTGACAGATGCCAGCTGTGTGTCTGAGGAGGAGCTGAACACTGGCCTGCTGTTACAGTCAGATCCAGCCCCGCTCACAACCTTAACCCCAACTGAGACAGACAGTGAGAACGCCACACAATTCTGTAGATGCAATGCAGTATAGAATATATGTTAAGTAACTTGTGGGACAGCACTATTTTATAAGTCATAATTTTGCCTCTTTGCAAAGGCTTCAGACAGACTCTTTATTATCAGGTATTTCTCCATCCATCCATCCATCCATCCATCTATCTGTCATTCTGTATGTTTGTCCGTCCATCCGTCTGTCCATCCATCCATCCATCGTCCTATCAGTCGTTTTAACTGTCATTCTCGCTGTCTATCATTCTGTCTATCTAGCTGTGAAATGTAACTTAAAATGTAATTATTTAAATATACTGCTATTCAAAAATTTGGGGTCAGTATTTTTTTTTTAACTGAATACTTTTATTGTATTAAAAGTAACAGCAAAGTATTTCATACATACATACATATACATATATAGTATGTATGTATCGTGCATATTCATAATTATAATATACATATAAAAACATATACAGAAATTAATGAATATACCAAACATTAAACAACTTATAATTGGTGCAATCACATACTATAACTACTGGACTTTGCCAGAGGTTCATGCATATTCACAATTATATGCAACTTATAATTGGTGCATTCAGTTTTTATGACAGTAGCTCATACAACAGCAGCATGTAATTGCTCCATCATACTAATTTTAAACAGAAGTCATGTTATTTTCTTTGTTAAAGACTTATTTTTTCCTGTAAGATGGCAATTTCCTCTTTCTGTTTTTTTTTCTGCACATGTTCTGAATTAATCTCTCAATTCACCAGCCTAGTAATAGGTTTAACCTGCCTTAACCTTGTCTGTATGGGTAAAAAAAAAAAAAAATATTACAACCCACCACAGAGAGAAAGAGAGAATAAATTACAAATAAAGTAAATATAAGATTGTAATTATGAATGAATGAATGAATGAATAATATTTCTCAACATGTAAATATATAATTTTTATTCAATGTAGTAGCAAGCACTATAATAGGCATAATTATAGTTGTTTTAAAAATAAAATATTTTTAAGGAAACTTTTTGTTTTACATGAACTTGTTTTGCTACTGTACATCTGGAGAACAGCAAATGAGGTGATAGGCAGTGATGTAACTCTGCTCAGTGGTTACAGGTGTCTGAAGGGTATCACATCAACAGGAATAAAATTAACAGAGGATGATAATGATGTGATCGATCTAAGATCTCAGACGTGTTTAGAATGAGTGTGTGTATGTATATCTCCCATAAGAGCTGAAAGAGCTGTATTTATTGAACTGTATGGTGCAGCTGCACTCTGGAGAAGCAGTGCGGCTGTATAACTGTGATTGTGCAGCATGGAGCTGAAATCTCAGAGGCGTCTTTAAGGTTTATTTTATGACCTGGTATGAAATGCACTGACCGGGGTTTTTTTTCTTCATATGGGCACAAATTTCTCTTATATTTTAGAAACCTGTGTGTGTTTTGTTAGGCTTTTTTTTTTTTCTTTTTTGTAAAAATATGCTATTGAAAAAACATGGTTTTGTGTAAGTACCACGGTATATATATCACAATAATAAAAATACTACATACTATACCACAACATAACAACACATAATGACATATTCACAGTTCTTTTTGTTGTTGTACCAGAAAACTACTATCACTGAAGATTAGAACCTAAATCACAGCACTTTTACAAATTACCAGACCTTTACCATGCAATGATCTACATATATTGTTTGTAATGTATTAAAATTATTTCAGAGTTCTGACATGCATTAAGCATTCACAGCCACAGACAGACTGTTACCATAGAAACCAGCTCTTTATATGGCAACGTCTCTCTCTCTCTTTCTCATTTTCAGCACCTGTTAAAGGACTTATGAATTGCCCAATGTTGTTCGTAGCTTACAGTAGGGCAGATTTATTTGAATATCTTTCTTTGTTTTATTACATACATTTGTGCACAATTTGTGGCTGCATGACTTTGGTGCTGAATAGATTTACATGATACCACATATCCATAGATTACATTTAATGCTAGTTCTGTTATTCTTTCAACTAAGTTCTTTTTATATTTATAAAAAGAAACACACCATTTCACATAAAATACTTTAATATGCCAGATTAATATGCAGAGACAACTATAAGTGTAAAGACTGCTCTCTTTCAATATAACGTAAGTGAAATAGGAGGTATGACAAAAATCAGTTTTTGATTAAATTTGAGGAAAAAACCCATCAGGCCAGCAGTGCTGAGCATTAATTTCCCATCTAACGCTGGGCTGCACAGAAATGCCATTGGTTACACATGTTAATTAGCTTAACGACAGGCTTAGCTTAATAACTTTAATGCTATTGTTCAGGCTGTGTTGCATCATTTTTATATGGACAATATAAGATCCTATTTGTTTAATTAACTGAACATTTGTGTAGTTCATGTCTGCTGAAATTAAGCACCAATTTACTCTCTCTCCCTCTTTCCCCTGCAGTTTGTGAAATTTTCCAAGACTGCATTTTTCATGGAAATTAGTCTTAGCTGTGATAATCAACGTTTCTTTCTTTGCATTTAATTGTAATTACTGTGCAGTGGTAGTGCATTCATGATCAGTATGCCACATCTCTTCATTAATTAAAGTAGCTTAATTTATACTCCCCTCCATACTGAAGACTGAAGATTTTACTGATGAATTCATTCGGTTAGCTGACATCTGTGTACTGTATAGAAATGTGTATATGGTTCACCAAAGTTTGTTTGTTGCTATTTAGCATCTTTTGTTCTCTTTGGACCTTTTTATTATTCAAACGGCCCTCCATTGAGAGCAGCATCTCAGAGGTGTTTTTATATTTTGGCAAATGCATCTCCTTTGATATTGGCCTATGGAGAATTTCAGTGCTTAATTGAAATATATTAGCAATGAAAACGATCGGATGGTCTTAACTTTCCCAGCTCTAAAGACTTTAGTTGCTTATCTGTTTATTAATATTTGTATTATATTGACACTATGCCTTAATTAACCTTCAAGTTTTCTCATCAGTCTCAAATGAGGGTAAAAATGAAAGAAATTTAGCAACTGCAGGACTCAATACCTCATTTCAAAATATAGAACTATATCTTTCTTACTTTGTTTTTCTAAGCATCCCCATTTTCCAAAGTGGGTTGGGTGATATAAGCAAAAAATTATTTTAAAATATATATAAATTAATATGCTCTTCTATGTCATCCAGGCCACGAGGATGTGCTGTTTTATTTCAAATCAAAGCTAAATACATGTAGAAACAGCGCATCCTTGTGGTGCGGATGACACAAAAGAGCATACACAGCATACGGTGATATGGAGACACAGAGAAGACCATTGACAAAGGAATTATTGAATAAAGTCGTTATTTTTGTTTTCTGCGCTTACAAAAAGTGTTCGCGTCGCTTCATATAACCCAGATTGCACGTCTGATGGCAGATGGAGTATTCTGATGATGACTTTCATACCTTTTATGGACCTTGTTATTTACTAGGCAGTCTATGGGACAGTCTCAAGCCTCCAGGTTTTCATCCAAAATATCTTAAATTGTGTTCCAAAGACGAACTAAGCTTTTACGGGTTTGGAACGACGTGTGGGAAAGTGATTAATGACAACATTTTCATTTTGAGGTGGAGTATCCCTTTAAGACCTATGTTAGTTGCTAGAGTTAAAAGAGTCTTTGAACTTGGTAAATTTATGTTCTAGAATATATTTCTTGAGCAATTTCCAGTACAAGACTAAGAATAAAAACCTCCTGTCAGACCACAGCCAGGATGCTTGAACGGAAAACTGAATAATGCTAAACTCACACAACTGGGAAATCAGCTTTTGGCTTAAATTTACTCAAAGATCCATCATATAACACAACAAGTTGGATCTTCATGTCTGTAACAGTGGACCACCACAAAACCTGCACTGGTTAAACTCTCTCATACAGTTATAAATAATGAAAGCTTGCAGTCTTTCATAATGATTTATCTGACAAACCCAGTAACAAATTTTAAAAGCAGAAATGTTTCCACATTTTCACTTTCATGTGCAGATCTTTGCTCTCTATTCCTTGTATAAAGCTGTTCAGTCATGACATCAATTTATAGGACAATTCGCATAAAAAAAAGTGCATAATGGTTTCACTTGGTTTCGATGCATGAAAGTTAATTCAAGTAATTCTAGTGGGAGCACGTGGCTCAAAAATGCAAATTCTCTTCCAGAATTTAAGACCACAAACTGAACAGCTTTGTTATACCAAATATATGCATTTCCTGTTAGTTTCTGCCATTTGTTTTTGATAAAAGGCGGGTATGGCTTTCTGTCACATTTTTCCTCTATAGCAGTCACTGCAGAAAATCAATAACCTTTGATTCCCATCAATGTTTGATGAAGATTTGCTTTCGTTGCTCGTACTAATTGTATGTATGTGAGTGATAGCGAGTGAGATGCTGCTTTGAGTTTTCTCAAAGGGCTTATTCTGTTTGCACAATTTATGACAGTTCTCCTTCTTAATGGACTTGGAGAGAAAGCAGGAGACAGAATGATCGAGAATATGGCCTCCACCTGTTTAGGTCACTTTTTGAGACTAAAACCCTGATTATTAAAGTCTGAACCGCTCTCATTTATTTCATTTTTAAAAAATACAATAAAATATTTTTATTCAATTTGGTGGCACTAATGGCACAGATTTTTTTTTTTTTTTTTGATTTAGGGAAAAAAGTTAAACATTAATACAAAATCTAAAAGAATTTCTATAGTGTATTTGCATTTGTTTGTTTTCTTTAGTCATACTGATGTTCTTTTCACTGTGGGTGTTCAATAGTGTTATATCGTGTATAAATAGCTGACAAGGAACAGATTGTCAAGGGCTTTTCTCAAGGTGAACTGAGCACCTTGGCAAACTCAGAGCTTTTCCAAATGGATGTGGTTCTCAGGTGCTAGGGAAACCAAACCAGTCGCGGTACCATCCAGAACACACAACAGGCTTAAACACTGCAGGAATGTGCCAGAATCACTTCATCAGACATCTGCTTAGGACTTCTTCAACAGCAAAGGATGTTTTACAAGACAAGTTGTGGATGAAAATGCTGTCATCATTTACTTAGCCTCATGTTATTCCAATTCTAAAACGACTTTCTTTTTTTGCAGAACACAAAAGGAATTGTTTTGAAGATTGACCAATGGTCATCAAGCTTGAAAAGGCCATAAAAGCAATTCAAAAGTACCATACAAGTTATATAATAGCTTTACGTGAAGAGGAACAGAATGAAGACATTTTTCCCAAATAATAATTTCAGGTTTCATTCACATTCAAACTTGCCATGCCATGTTTACTCACAATAGATGTGAGAAACAGTGTATTGATATGTGTAAATGAAATTGAAGTGCCTAAGAGGAACGATTAGCAGTAAATAACAACTCATTGCCACATTATTGCACATATTGTTATGGAGTTATATCACTGCATTGTAAAAACTGCTGGTAAGGTGTCATAGAAGCATTTTCTAATTAAGATTTTACACTGGCATTGATCCATAAATGACACTAGAGACACATTGTTAATTGTGTTAGGACAGATCACTGGATTTAGTCACTGAATAGTTTTTCTCATCAGAAGTCCTCCCAAAAGACAGCTCTGTACTTGAATGCTAAGATCCAAACCAGACAGCAATAAATCATTAGCCACAAATCTCCAAAAAAATAAATAAAACACCTAACAGCATCTGTTTGCAGAGCTACAGTTTAAATAGAACTGGGCCAGGAGCTCTGGGGATCTTCCTGTCTCAATCGCGCACACAAGCTTCTGTTTTTCAGATGAGGTTGCTCTCATTCTCATCGCATTTCGTCCTCTTCCAGGGGCAGTAACAGGCTAATTCTGGAATTTCTTCATCCTGAGATAATTCCTCCCTACCTTTTTCCATCCTGTTGTTCCGGCACTCCTGCTGAGGGCTCGTGAGATGCTTTGAGGACGTCACGAAAACTTCGCTACGCCGGAGTTGCCTTTGGGCCACCACCAATAAACCCAGGAGACAAACATCTTAACATTTTAACCAACATCTAGATTTATATATATCTACCAGACTTAGCAGATGCAAATTTTAATAGTACACTTCTCGCTTTCTGAGTTCACTTTTTGTTTAAGTCTGCATGGGTTATTCAGGTGAAGTTTAAGTGCCTGTTTATGTAAGGAATAATTGACGACGGGCCGTTGAATTATTAGAAAAACAATGCGTTACACCTCGGTTGTGCATTATTTTTCTAATAATTCAACAGCCCAGAGTCAATTATTGCACTTATACTACGGTCACCACACCTCAAGACATCGATCAGATGATATATTTAAAGGGATTCATCCGGTTTTTTCTTCTGCATCGCTATTGTGAGTAGGATTATTTCTTCTGCATCTCATCCAACGCCTCTTTTGCTTGTTCCAAAACGTAATTTTAAAGCTGGTAATGGAGGCTTGAGCCGTTGATAGCATTCTACTGCAGTTATTAATTAAGTTATTAGAAAGAGAGCGAGAGAGACAGAGACACACAGAGAAAGAGAGAGAGAGCTGGTGTGAATTAGGCTGCCTCTGTGCGTCCCTATACAGTGTTCTGCAGCAGCGTCTCTAAACAGTCTCTAACCTGTTGTCCTGTATGTTGTAAGGCAGAAGTATCTATAAAGGCAGCTACCTTGTAAGACCGTCCAAATTGAAATCTAAATTGACAATTATTCTTTGTTTATGGAATTTGTTGTATTTATTATTAATTGCTTATTTGTTCACATTGCACCAATCAGTAAACGTCAATTATCCAGTCGATCCAATCAATTCCCATTATCTAATATTGGGTTCTGCCATGCTTTTTTTTTTTTTTTTTTTTTTTTAATGAGAAGCTGTTTTCTTACAATAAAGAAGAATAGTCAATCGCAGTTTTCTATTCATGGCAACATTAACTGAAATGGAAACTAAATGAGAAGTTCACTACAGCTACATGGTAACAAAATTACGCAGCCAAAGAAGGGTTTTTTTTTTTTTTTTTTTTTTTTTGAGCACAGCTCACAAAGAAGCGGCTTTCAGATCAGCTTTCTGTTGGTCAGCGGATCCATGTGACCAATTTGAACCCATTGCAAAATCTGCTTGGGGAAATCTTTCACCCATGAGAAATTCACAATTGCATGGATACATTTTGACATGACTAATTTTCGCTTGCGGAAATTCATCAATCAGTGGAAAATGTGACTGTACCTTAATGTTCACAGCCAATTATCATAGTCTGATGTTAGCAAGGTAACGACTTTATATAGAAATATTGGGTGCACCCTACTTAAACCAGTCTTAACTGTGTCGTTGGTCTTAGCTAGTTTAAGCTGGTCTTAGTTGGTTTACATTGGTCTCTCAGTCTGGCCAAGTTGGTGTTTAGCTGGGTGGCCAGCTGGTTACCCAACCTAACCAGGTGAAAAATGCCCCAAACCCATCTAAAATCAGTGAGTCAACCTCCTTAGACTGGTTTAAGGTTTTTATTTCTACTGTAAACTAACTAATAGACAAATACTGTTTTCACTTGAACAATTGTTTGTAAATGCATAAATTTCACAGCTAATTAAACAGCAAGTAACACTTTGAAATAAATTTGACATTTTGAAATGGAAAGACTAAAATAGTATTTTCTTGTAAAAGATACTCCAGAAATTGTATTCACATTTTTTTTAAATGGTGTGTGGACATATTTATTGATATTTTTGCTACAGTATAACATTTACTTATATTCAACATTTCCCTTGACTCAAGTCCATCCTGTATGAGTAAGTTTGTTGCAATGAATTTTGAGATGCATGCAGTGTTGCATTTGATTTTGGTCTAAATAAGTTTCGTTTCATTCTAAATCTTAAAAAGCAGTGTTTTAGTTTGGAGTGAATGCATAATGCCTTAAAATTCTGTCTAGGTTGGCAGCTCAGTGTTCTGCTTATGTTTGTTAATATGGAGTGTGGTGTATGTCGATGTCACTTGTGTTTGGTTGGGCATTTGGACAGGATTCATGTTTAAATTGGCCTCCTTCCCGGTGTCTCACACACACATGCATTCACGCACCGGTGCTCTCTTTGGCCGGACCGAGCATATCTGGAACAGAGATGTCACGGCATTGAGTGTTCTGCCATGGTATCTAGGGCCGTTCTGAGGGTGTGGAGGACTTCTGGTGCTCTGCCCAGACCCACAGAGAAACAAGCAGCCAAATGAAGAGTAAATATCTGGAGAGATGAGCCGAGGGAACATGGCATTTACAGAATTACACTTGACTGTTTTGTTTGCCAGCATGTTGGTGGCCACAATCATTGGCTCAGGCTTAAAGAACGCTGCCAAATTGTTGAAAACCTGGAATAACATGGCAAACTTGAGGATATTGTTTGTCTGAGTGTCATGAAATAGGATTGTTTTTGCGGAGTGTTGATATCCAGCTTATTTGAGATGCAAAACAGTCAGATGGTGTACACGAAAGGGCTAATTCTCGCTAGCTTTCTCACAATTATATATGTGCTCACATAAATTCACTCGCACACACCGTGAGTCTCAGAGTGCACTTTTAAAATCTGCTCACATCCACATTTCTCTGCTGCGTCCAACAATTTGTCATTGTGATTGGCTAACATCTCTCTGCTTCCATTCTCAGATCGCCAAGGCAACAGAACATTCATTCTCAGCTACTTCCCATGCTCGCTCGCATGTTGAAGCAGCTCATTTCCACATCAGAATAAACCTCTTTTTTAAATAAAAGTCTTTTTTTACATTTCTTTTTTTCTAGCATACTAATTAAGTTAGCATTTCAAAAACTAGGCTTTAACTTTTTCTTAAGGCAAGGCTCTAAAGGCAAAACCATTGTTTTGTTTAGTTTTTTTTTCAGGCACTGGTCAGTTTTGTGATTTTGGGTAGTTTTACTTTTATATCTTTGTCTTATTTGAGAGTAGTAAAAAGAAAACATCCGAAATAGACATTAATGTGATTGTTATATTATACTTCATCTATTTGCATCTGTAGATTTCAATTACAATACAGTACATTGTGTTTAAAGGCTGTTTCCTCAAAATGAGGGATTTCTCATGCACCGAGCCTGGTTTGTTTTATTCCAATCTATATTCTGAAAGTTTTGTAAATTTGTACAGAGGTGTTGTTCATATATCATTTGATATTCTATATCATTTTAATATTTGATTCCTAAAAACATGATTTTTTGACAGTATTTTCTGATTTATGGAGTGAGAAAAAGAGATGTCCAAAGTGTTCTGGAAGTATCAGAAATAAGCACCTCTTTAATTACATCATAATACATTGTTTGCATATTAAAACATAACATTTTAGAAAACTTGTAGTAGAAAACAACTGTCTTAATACACTGTGATTAATCAACTTGGGAAAATAGAGTGATTTGTCTATTAGTTAAAATTATTTTCCTAATCATTTATGCTGTCTTGCCTCTAGTTTTCTCACTGGTTTGGGCTACACATGGACTATATTGCTTATAATTTTACATTATTGATATAATGTTATATGTATTCCACAAGGAAATAGCATTCCTCATGAAGGAAGCACTGATGCTGAAGTAAATCTATAATGATCAGGTTAGTAAATAGCCTCTTATTGGCACTATAGCTTCCAAAGAACATTATATAGCTCTTCTCTAGAGACCCTTTATTCTCAATGGTTGATTGTCACCGTCTCCATGGAGATTTATCAGATAGAGGGCGAGATAATAAGGAAGTGAGAGTCTTTTGAAGTGAAAGTCTGAATGTGATTTTTATAACGATTCCTGTGGTGGAAATAAAGAAGAGAAATGATCCCATAGTGTGCTTATAAACACCTTTTTTTATTATTAGATGCTTTTGAAAGCTGAATTAGTACCCATAGATACAGAAGTGATCTGCCCTTGATTAACACTGTATTTGAGCTCACATGTAAATGGACTTATTCAAAGAATTCTTGGAAGTGAATTCTGGGAACATCTGCATGATAATTTTATGAAAGGCACATACCTAGATCAGAAAGGATTTTTACAAAAATTTTTTACAATTTCTGGTTTTACTCTTTGAGGGTGATTCATTTTTTTAGATTTGTTATAATATATTAACATGACCTTCTTGATCAATGACTAGACAGTATAGTTGAAGTAGTCCTGTAGAGTTTGCACTTAATCCTTATTAATATGGTTTTGAATGTTTGATGTCAGATTTCACTCCTTCATTCTTGCATCAAATTCTTTTTATTCTTTCAAAGTTTTACAGATTGCTTTACAGATCATAGACTGCAAAAGTCAAGTCGTGGAAACTAAAACCACATTCATTTTACTCCAGAGGTTCGTTTTTACAGGTAACATCTTTCAAGGAAGGCTTAAGATGAGCTCTGAAGTTAAGTGATGTCATATGTTTCTTTAGAGGTCACAAGTCTGTGTGATTGAATTCATTCTAAAAAAAAAATGGTTTAACTGGAGAATTCCTGGTGAAATACAACTTAACCCACATTTCTGAAGAAACATCCACCAATCCGTGAGAATTGTGGCAGTTTGACTAAACAGACTGTCAAATTCATTCTAACCGCTTGTGAATGACCTAATTGAATCAGTCTTTACACACTCAGAACATTATGATCATGTCCACCACAGAACACTGGAACTTTTCTTTACTGATCTTATTCTTGTTTTTTAAAAACAGCTAAAAAAATAAATACTATTTTGAATTGGAGTTAACTTTGAAATATAGTCTTTAAAACACAATGCATCTGGAAATTAATTGTATGTAAAGAGAATGAATTTAAAGGGGACATCAAATAAAAATTTCACCTGTTTAGCGTTTTTTTTTTTTTTTTTTTTTTTTTTTTTTTTTTTTTTTTTGCATTTAGTTAGGTTTCTGCTGTGTATGCCAGCTCAGAAAAGCTTAAAAGAAAACACACAGCCAGTTTGTTATGGGCTGTCTGAGTCTGAAACTGTGTCATCCAGTGAGCTGTTTCAATGTAGATAGCTAGCTATTTGAATAAGACCACCTCCGAACCATATACAGAATCCAAGGCAGCAATTCACTTTTCTTGTGTCAACACGCCCCACAGAAGAGAGGGGCGGGGTGAGCAGTAACTCATTATCATTTAAAGAGACATTCACCTAAACGAGTCGCTTTGAACAGAACTGTTCAAGGTAAAAAGGGTGTTGTTTTACACAACTATTGAGGAATTTTAACCAAAGTATGTTACAGACATTTCATGAAGAACCTAAAGAATCATACCAACTTGCGGAAAATGGGCATCCGATGTTCTCATTAAAGACGAACAAAAACCCTCACGAGGAAATTGTGAAGAGCTCACAACTGTAGTTGATCCCAACAAGTGATTAGTCGATATTATAACCACATCCCAAACCACCATCATATATATATCAATGTTAATTATATTCAAAACTGTATAAAAAATTAATAGCCTTTTGTCATCTTTGTGATTTTCAAACACTTCTTGCTTGGAATCGAATGTCGTGATTCACCTTGGAGCTGTCTAGTTTAGTTGAAAGCTTAGATCTCCTCACGGAATAAGGTTTTTTAAAATTTCTATGCATTACATGGAGGCAAAAATACTATTGCGCTCTACTGATCTTCAGGTCTCCATACAGGGACTGTTTGCTGAAGGCCAGGACTGATTTGCTTCATTCTCTAAGAAAAATCCACTTCAATGTGTGTATTGATCTAATCTAACACCCGTATCCATGTGTAACTCTCACTAGCATACATCAGCACTTTCAGGTCTAAGGAAGCCAAGGGAGAGCAGGGTTCCGGAAATGAGGGCTCCGTCTTTAAACCCACTGAGACCACAAACGCAACACTATTAAACTCAGAGCTCTGAGAAATTAATTGACTCTTCTGACCGGAGGAATCCGATAGATGTGTATTCAGGTTAGTGCTGGCGTGGCCCAGTGTTGCTTTAATGATGCAGGGGTGGAGCGCTCTTCTGCTAAGCCGCGATGTGCTAGTACACATGTAGCCGAGCCGAGAGGGAGCAAATTAGAGAAGAGAGCTGACGCAAGAGTAAGGACAAGGTCACCGTTTCGTCTTCCCAGGGGCTTTAGTCGGATCAGTAATTTTTTTTTTTTGCAGTGAAGAGGGTCATTTAGCTCTTGCTCTGGGTCTCTTCTCAAAGTCCTTCATTAGTTCACCTCATTGATCACCTTAAAATGTCCTTCAGTTTGTTTAGTCCACGGCTAATTAATTCAACGTGGAATTGAATTGCTAAACACCCCAGAAACACAAAGGGATTGTTCTGTGGCAGTGCCAAAGGACTGCAGATGCCCCATGTAATGTATAATGCATAAAGCATATCATCTGATGGGGGATCAGATAGTTTTAGCATGTTATTAATTTCATCAAACAGATTCCACTTAATATAGTGACATGCTGCAGACCACTTGTGTTTTCACTCAAGTTTTTGCATGTTATTATGACTGAAAAAATGCCTGATATTAAAATTCTATACTGTTTTGTCTGAATTAATTAAAATTAAAAGACATTTAATATGTCTTATTTACCCTCATTTTATCCAAGATGTAGACGAGTTTGTTTCTTCATCAGAACAGATTCGGAGAAATTAAGCATTACATCACTTGTTCACCAATGGATCCTCTACTACAGTGATTGGGTGCCGTCAGAATGAGAGTCCAAACAGCTGATAAAAACATCACAATTATCCACACCACTCCAGTCAATCAGTTAATATCTTGTAAGGTGAAAAGCTGCATGTTTGTAAGAAACAAATACATCATTAAGAAGTTCACTTCAAACTATTGCTTCTAAAATGTGAGTCTGATTGCATCTGAATCAGGAAAAATGCACAGATTAGGCACAATTTACAAGTGAAAACAGTCCAAACCCTTCTAAACAAATATGACGGTGGATTTTGATGTGAGAGAACAACAAGGGATGGACTTTTATTTTTTTTATTTTTTTTTGGAAGTAAGGAAGGAAGCATTATTATGGAATATGGACCTGTATTTAATTCAGAAGCATTTAAAGTTTAAATGCCTTATTGGATTTCTTTCTTACAAATGCGCAGCTTTTCAGTTAACAGATGTTAATTGATGGACTGGAGTCATGTTGCATTACTTGTGGATTATTGTGATGTTTTCCTCAGCTGTTTGGGCTCTCATTCTGACGGCACCCATTCACTGCAGAGGATCCATTGCTGAGCAAATGACGTAATGCTGCATTCCAAATCTGTTCTGATGAAGAAACAAACTCATCTACATCTTGGATATCTTGAAGGTGAGTAAACTATCAGCAAATTTTCATTTTTGGGTGAACTATTCTTTTAAGTCAGTTACTTAAAAAAGTTAATTTAGGAATCACATAATTATAATGTGCAGTATGAAAAATGGATATTCATTTTGAGATTTGATTACATTTGCTGTTGGTGAATAAGTTTTTCTCTGATATGCAGCATACAAAAGTGGAGCAAAATTGGAGTGGTTGTGACATCTTGATTAATAGTGTTTTGACGCTGGGGATGCCTCTGTGCTGTAGGCTGTATGTAATCAGATCTTGAAACATGCAACACATCAGTCATGTGTAATGCTGGTGATGCTGGTGTTGAGTGATCATTGTCTTACCACGGTGATTTTTCAAATCTAAAGCATGTTATCGGGACACTTTGGTGGTCCCTTTTGATTTCAGGATAGGATGTACAAACTAGCTTTAAAATATGATCTTTGTAAACATGATACATGTTTGATGTTTAAATTATTATGGCTAGACAAAATTCTTGATACTTAAGGATTAGGAAAAAATATTTTTGAAAACACATCTGCTTTTAACATTGTATAATCCTTGTTTTTCCTCATTACCATTATACATCCTGATGTTTTACTTTTGCTTTTGTGTATATTTTTATTTTAATATCATTTCAGAAATTTGGATAAATAAATTATATTTTATTTAAATCCCCAGCATAATATAATAATAACAACAACAACAATAATACATTTTGATAATGATATATATATGTTTTTATTATTTAAAATTTCTAAAATGCAATTTTATTGAATTATAATGATTTATAATAATAGGACTGATGTATAATAATAATAATTAAAGTTAAATTAAATTATAATATTTTATAATAGTTTTAGTACTATCAAAATTTATGGTGATTTTAATAAGTAATATAGTAATGAGATTCATCCTGTCTAGACAGTGTTTTTAAGGTAATAGGAATTGTGGGAAATATGCTTAATTGTCATTAAAAACAATGCAGAACAATCTTAATGGTCCTAAAAAAGTTTCAAAGTCCATCATTAAGTTTTTAATCATTACGTTTCTTTATTTAAATCTTCTTTTGATCTTTTGTGTGAAATTAGACTCAGACATGTTCTTGAAAGGCCATGTTTTAAAAAGCATGAGGAAGAATAAAGAGCATAGTAAAATGTGTCACACCACATTTCTATCTCCAAGAGAGAAAGAATTACTTGGAATACAAATGGATTGGTCTGTCCTCAGGTTGTGCAGTGCTTAGCCTCAAACTAAACGGCTTTCTGGAAGTTGTCTGTTGTGATGAATCAGAATGCGTAGTATACTAGGACTTGTTTACGCTTAGTATGTGATTATAATGTAAGGTCAAGCTGACCATGTGTCCGTTTCTTACTGCCCCTTTGCAACAATAACAGTTTTGGTTATGCTTTCCTCTTTCTCTCTTTATCACCTTCCCTCCCTGTCTCTCTAACCCCCTCGGCTGTGCTTCTTGCACATTCTGTCCTGCTCTCGTTCTCTCTCTCTTCACTGCAGTGCCTCGGGGTCTCAGCAGCGATGTGTTTTATGAACAGTTCAACCAGGGGAGGCAGGAGAGGGAGGGAAGACAAATTAAACCTCAGAATGCACTACATATAAACTGTTTTGGCATCTCATCTTCTCCCATGGTTCTTAAGTTCATCTGTACCACACACCAAGCTTTATTTTCGAAGTATAAATAAATGCCTGATAAATGCTAGCCCAGTGTCTACCGTTCTGTCTGTCTGTCTGTCTGTGGTTCTATCTGTTTATCCGTCTATCTGTCTGTATATGGATTTATCTGTCTGTCTGTCCGTCCATCATTCCATCTACCTGTGTTTTTTTTTGTTCTATCCACTATGTTTATTTACAGCATATCAACAGCATAATTGTAGATCTGTGTATAGAATTTATAAAATATGTAATCTACAGCACATTTGTTTTACCTTTATATATATTTACAGTTAATTAGCCTGGCTGATATATCAGTGCACCACTAGTTATTTTTATTTTATTATATACAGTACAGGTCAAAAGTTTGGAAACATTACTATTTTTAATGTTTTTGAAAGAAGTTATTTCTGCTCTTCAAGCCTGCATTTATTTGATCAAAAATACAGGAAAAACAGTAATATTGTGATATATTATTACAATTTAAAATAATTGTTTTTAAATGTATTATACTTTAAATTATCATTTATTTATGTGATGCAAAGCTGAATTTTTAGGATCATTATCACATGATCCTTTAGAAATCATTCTAATATGATGATTCAGAATCAAAGTTGGAAACAGTTCTGCTGCTTAATATTTTTTTCAGAACATGTGATACTTTTTTAGGATATTTTGATGAATAAAAAGTAAAAAAAGGAAGCTATGTTTTTAAAATATAAATATTTTGTAATAACAATATACACTACTGGTCAGTAATTTGGGGTCAGTAGTTTTTTTTTTCCTTTTTTTTTTAAATAAAATCAATCCTTTTATTCAGCAAGGATGTGTTAAATTGATAAAAAGTGATGGTAAAGAAAATATATTATTAGAATATATATTATTATAATTTTTTTATTATTTTGAATAAATGCAGTTCTTTTTAACCTTTTATTCATCAAATATATTAGACAGCAGAACTGTTTCCAACACTCATAATAAATCAGAATATTAGAATGATTTCTAAATGATCATGTGATAGACTGGATGTTACATGTGACACTGAAGGCTGGCGTAATGATGCTGAAAATTCAGCTTTGCATCACAGGAATAAATTATTGTTTTAAAGTATATTCAAATAGAAAACTATTATTTTAAGTTGTAATAATATTTCACAATATTACTGTTTTTTTCTGTATTTTTGATCAAAAAAATGCAGGCTTGATGAGCAGAAGAGACTTCTTTCAAAAACATTAAAAATAGTAATGTTTCCAAACTTTTGACCTGTACTGTATATATAAAAAAACAGAATAGTACAGAAACAACTGATAATATTATGAGCTGATCCTGAGCACTGCAGTGTCACAGACAGACAGACAGACAGCACATAATGATGATGTTTATGAGGCAGGTTAGTACTATCAGTCTCAGACGCTGCTCTCTTATTATGTGAGTGTGATGAGCTGGGTCTGCCTCCATGTCCAATCAGCAGTGAGTGCTGTCATCTCTACAGCAGATAACACTGCACAGCCTCCTGGAGAGAAAGAGAGGAAAGGGCTCGTCCTTTTGGAGGAGAAGGTCTCTTTTTTACACTTGCTCGCTCGCTTGCTCTCTGTCTTTATCTGGAGTAAATTAGAAGATAATTAATGCATCAAGGTTTCTGACTTCAGGGTCTAGACTGAGATATAAACGTTGCCATGTTTGTTAGTGAATAAATTGTTTTTATACGTCTCATTTCACCATTTTGATGAGATATTCTGCACAATGCAAAGTTATTATGCACAAGTTATGAGGTGAACAAAGTGTGTTGAGTTTTTTGTTATTGAGAGAAAATTATTTTATTTTATTATTTTATATTTTACACAAGTAAAAATGAAATAGAAGGTATAGTTTTGGTTCAGATGCCTGATTTGGATGAGTAGTTACAGCAGAGACCATGCATCAGTTCAGACTAAACCTGCAGTGTTTATTATGACAGGAGAACTTCATTATGGAGACGCCCTCATCATTAAACATTAGTTTGGATGGCTCAAACTGCTCTCTCACCCTCCTTTAATTCATAACAACACTCCCTCATTCCCGCCCTTGAAGAGAGGGCATTAAAAATGAGGGTTAAATTATCTGCAGCTGCTATTAGCTTCAAACATGGGTGTTTTAGAATAATGCATGACTATTTTACAGATCTATTTCATAGGTGTTAATTGGCATTAATTTGTCCATTAGGTGCTAATAAAATGAATTTAAAATCCCTCCCTCATCACCTTCAATTAAAAAACATCACCAACTATTCTCAAATAACAGCTTGATGATCTTAAAGCACTAGTGCAGCTTAAATAACAGCTAGAGTTCAGCTCTTTGACAAGTCCTTTGTTCCTCAAATTAAACCAGCTTGATGATGAGCTTAAACCTTCTTCCCACGCAGAGTTTTACTCAGAGGTTTTTGTTTTTTCACTCTATACTGACAAGTACCCTGTGCAGAAATGGATATTACCACTTCCATGCTTTACTTTGCTGATGGTGAGCTGTATTGGATTTCCGGCCAGACATATCATTTGGTGTTGAGGCCCAAAAAAATTCAGTTTTACTCTCATCTGCCTCAGAATCTTCAAGGTGCGTTTTGGCAAAGCTCTGTTGTGACTGCATGTGGCCTTTTTGAGGAGTGGCTTTTTTTTGCAATCCTCCCATACAAGCCATATTTGTGGAGAATTTGTGATATTGTTGTCACATGCACACAGTCACCTCTCTTTGTCATAAATTCCTGTCAGAGTTGCTGTAGGCTCTTGGTAGTCTCTCTGACCAGTTTCCTCGTGGCTCATTCATCCAGTTTGGAGCGGCGTCCTGATCCAGGGAGGGTCTGTGTTGTACCAAATACCTTCCACTTCTTCATAATAGACTTTGTGCTTCATTGATAAAGCGCTTGAAATTTTTTTTTTTTTTTTGAAATTCTTTTGTAGTCACAAAGCCTTCATATGGCTTTTAGTGGTATTTGTAGCCTTTTTCTTATCCAGTACCTATTCTTCTTCCTGTCCCATTATGCTTTTCTTTTTTGAAAAGCTTTGCATCAATTATTCACACTGTTGCTCTCATTGCTAAAATCACAGGAGGACGTGATCCCCAGTTTTATGTGGTTTGGACCGTCAACCCTCTCCTTCATAAAGACTGGAATTCCACAGAGCTATGGAAATCCAGTTTTTGCTTTACATTTTGCTAACTAAACCTATCGTCCTCAACTGGAGCTGAGCAAGACCATGATGTAAAAGAGAGAGCAGTAATGAGCAAACCCACACTGAATCTGTCTACCCTGGACATATGTCACACTGGTTTCGGGGGAAAATTGGCAGAATTCTGCTAAATGGATTTAAAAATATGTTGAGCTAAACATACTACGTTCTTATTGATATCAAAGCATTGTCAAATTGCCTGAAATTGTAGTAAATGCAAGGTTTGAGGGGTAGAAATTGTGATGTGTAGAAATAGTGAAATTACAGTGAGCTCTGCATGTGCAGATTCTGTGTTGACCTGGTAGTGAGGGCCAAACGCTGATAATTATTTGGACATGGCAGGATGACAGCATTTTTTTTTTTTTTTTTTTTTTTTGAGGGAAGAGGTAGGCAGGGGATGGACAGAAGAAATATAGTGTATTTTTTCATGTTGTAAACATTCTATTTGGGGAGATGTAGACTTGATAAGACTGTGGAACTCTTTTTTTTTTTCTCTTTCCACTAAACCCTGAAATACACATTTCTTTCACCTAGATAAGCTGTTGATTTGGAGCATTACCAAAAAAGATTGTCTGTGCCAGCCTACATGCTGCACACTGTATGTCAGTATGGACATTTAAACATGTTTTTCCTGCACGTACTGGTGCAATTAATGTCAGCATCTTCTCTCTCGCTATGCTTGTTTTCTGTCACACTATTGACGATCCCTTCACTGACAGCACTGACAATGGAGTGGTTTCTATTCAGTGCTTCTGTGTGAAAGCGGTACCAAAGATTCACTGTAATGCACCAGATCTGTGGAGTAATACAGGAATTACTCATTGTGAAAGCCTCCACAGACAGACACCGATCTTGTTCCATGAATAAATAAAGGATTTTCACAAAACAATCTTGTACTCCTTTTAAAAATTGAAGATGTTTCTTGTTTTTAGTCAATAAAAATAGTTACGGTTCTGTCACTGGTCAAAAAGACTAAGTGCTCAAGTGGGTGATGTGAGTTCAAATCCGGCTTGCAACATTTCCCAATCCCACACGGCTTGCACAATTTTCCAAGCATGTACCTACTCTCCTCTCTTTAAGGTTAATATAAAAAAAAAAATTATAATTTACCTTTTTACATATTACATTACCGCGCAAAAGTTGCTTGTGTTCACAAAGACTTCATTTATTTGATCAGAAATACAGTAAAAACAGTAATATTGTCAAATATTATTCTAATTTAGTTAAAAAAAAAATTAAAGTGTAATTTATTCCAATGTTGACAAGGCTGAATTTCTAGCAGTCTTGATTCCAGTCTTGAGTGTCACATGATCCTTTAGAAATAATAAATATTTCTTAAAATGATCAATGTTGAAAACAGTTGGGCTGATTAACATTTTTTTGGGAACAGTGATGCATTATTTTTTCAGGATTCTCTGATTATTAGAAAGATCAAAAGAACAGCATTAATTTGAAATAGAATCTTTTGTAACATGATAAGTGTGTTTACTGTCACTAAAGATCGATTTAATGTATGTTTGCTGGAAAAACAAAACAAAACAAAAAAACACTCACCCCAAACTTTTGAACGGTAGTGTCTAATCTTATTGGCACTTTAATAAACATACACATACTTTTATATACATGTCCATACATGAGTATTTATATATTTATTCATCTGTAGATCTCTGTTCGGTGAAGACTTCCTGTCGTAACTGTCTGGAATCACCTCTTGAATCCCCAAGTGGTGGGCGTGACCTCACTGCTCCAGAGGTCAACATTAATATCCAGAGCTTACTGCAGCTCTGTGAATCAATAACTGCTGGAGAGGACATGCTTAGCTCGGGAAGCAGCCCACACTTCTCTCTGATGGAATTTCATCCCTGTAGATCTTCCAGAGATTGCTTGTACTGTGCGGGTGATAGCAAAGCCCCCTCAGCTATGAGTCCAGAGTCACCGTCACAGAAAGCCAATGAGGGGGTCACACTGTACCAGCCGCCATCAAATATTGGGCCGACTGGACAGATGACAGGGTAAACCCAGCCCCGGGCTAAACACGAGTGAACGTTGTCCTTGTACAACAGAGCGTGTCCTGTTCCTGTAGGCACGTCACATTCTCTAAACTGCTCTTTGTAATCAGTAATCCTGTTACAGGCCTTTACATGATGTTTGCTGTGATCAAATTTTCAGTAGTGAGAGACCTTACTTAATTTTCAGAGTCTCTAAAGTGTTCTGTGTAATTAGGGGGTACCAAAGTTACTGTAAATGGTTAGTTTGACAATACAGAGAGTAACGCATTTACAATTAACTAATTGTCTGTGTAGCTGTGTGTGTGTGTGTGTGTGTGTGTATATAGATAGATAGATAGATAGATAGATAGATAGATAGATAGATGTGTGTGTATGTGTGTGTAAAGAGAGAGAAAAATAAAAAATAAATAATTATAAATAGTTTTTATATAAATATTGAATGTTGTCAGGTCAAGGATATTTTTGGGGCCCTTTTTTTTTAAACAGTGTTTGAGGAACTCACTCATATTTGATATTGTGTATTGATATTTTTGTTACGATTTTTAAACAGTTTTATGAATTTGAGTTATTTTTATAACTATTTCATGACCATTTCATTGTAACTATTTAATTGTTTTGTGATTCATAATTGTTTTACTGTTTAAATGTATCTGTAAGGCCTATAAAATTCTGTTTAATGGCAGGTTCTGTTGTGACAAGTTACCCCATATATTGGGAAAACATGTCACATTTTTTTTTCAGCTTGATGATCATAGAGGAAATTATGTTAGTACAAATCTGTATAAAGTTTCTTCAGAAATGCTCCTTTTGCATTGCACAGAATTACTGTAATAACATGATATTGGTTTAAAACAACATGAAGGTGAGTAAATAATGAGGGAATTTTCATTTTTGAACTATTTGAACTATTTCTTTAAAGTCTCAGAGATAAGGATTTGCTCTAATCATGTTAGTATATATTTTAAATCATTATACAACTGTATAATGCAAAATGTATTTTTATCAGTTTATTTGTGTTTATAGCTGCTTTGCGCATTTTTTAGTTAGTATTCAGGTCACGTTTAGTGTTATTTTTGCTCATCGTCCTATGCATTTCGAAGTCTCTCTATGTTATGTTGAGGGATGTATGTAGGTCCATTGTATAATAGATTTTTCCCTTTACATTTCTACTTGACCTCACAGGTGAAAACAATTTTCCAGTTATCTGGTGGAGAGGGTGCATGTCCTCAGGAGCCATATGTGTCCTGTTCCTCCTGCTTATAAGTTCTTAAATATTTTTTTTCATCTCTGAACCAGTCCTTGAAAAGCACTTCCATCTTGTAACTCAATGTAGATTTAAAGGTATAGTACACCCCAAAATGATTTTTTTGTCATAATTGGCTTACCCACATGTCTTTCCACACCTGTATGGCTTTATACAGTATTTTCTGTGGAATATGAAAGGAGAAATTTTGAAGAATGTTTTGTTCATTTTTGAATTCCCAACATTTCATGGCCCAGTTTTGGCTATAGGTGTACTGTATAGACTATAGGCCCTAGCAACACCAGCTCATATTTCTTTCATAAGTAGACTTTCAGATCCGCATATGACATGCTGTGTGGCAGCAAAGTGAACTGATATCAGTACTTTGGTAAAATCACTTTTAAATACACATCAGGTGTGTTTAAGTGTAAGCTAAGGAGCTGAAAGCCAGCTTTTCTCCCAAGACCCCCGTTCACATCACCCCCACCAGACTAAATATGTCTAAAGAGACGTACAGCAGATATTATTCTTCAGACGCCATAAACATGTTCTGTGCATTCAGTTATGATTCAAAATGTGCTCCTTTTCCCTACTTAACACTGAGACACATTTATCCGTGACAGACACAGGCCTTTTCTGCTTATTTGCTTAATTTCACACTATATGAGAAAGAGACACTTCTTTTCTGTGCAGCTGGTGTATGTGTGATTCATCAAGCAGAAATAAGGGGTTCTACCTCTCTCTCTCTCTCTCTCTCTCTCTCTCTCTCTCTCTCTCTCTCTCTCTCTCTCTCTCTCTCTCTCTCTGTCTCTGTCCTTCTCCAGCTTACAAAGTCACCATCTCCAGTGTGCAGTATTACTCCTCAACCTATCAAGGCTGTATGTATGAAATATGAGAGGTAATATTGTGTTGTGTAAATGGCTATAGTGCACTCTTTCACTGTCTGACATTTGCTATTCAAACATGGTGCCACTGGCAATAAAGAGAAAATATTGAAGGAAAACATGAGAAGTCCCATGATGTTAGGCAAGGTATCATTACTGTAATTTTCTCTTTTCGTGTTGTGAAAACGCTATGAATAAAAAACTGAGTTGAAGTTGAGTTTTTACAAATTTCTGTAGGTGTTTTTTTTTTTTTTTGAGAAACATTGATTATATAATTATAAAAAAAAACCTACAGAAATTTGTAAACATTTATTATTACTATCAATATTGAAAACAGTTGTGCAGTTTAATATTTTTTCAGGATTCTTTTGATGCATAGAAAGAATATTTATTTATTTATTTGAAATAGATTTTTTTTCTAACAATATTAATGCAGTATTAAGTATTAATTTCTTTAAGGAAAACATTCTACTCACCCCAAACTCCAAGTATTTGAGATATATGTTTATGCTTGTGTTTTTCCCCCCATAATGCACAATGCTTGCTGCTTTCGAGCAAAGACCATCTTGTTTTCCATCATTGTGTCCCTCAAAATAATGGGATTCATATTGAAAACATGCTTGTAATTCTGAATAATAGTGAGACGGTGGTCATCTGAAGAAGAATGAGCATAAGACTTTTACAGTGTTTAACCAGGAAGCATCATTTTATCAGAAATACCTTATTGGACAGCTAAGTGTAATGTAATATTTGTCTATGAGCTAGACCAGCACCAAACCAGTATAAACCAGCCTTGAATAGCATGGAAAAAGTATGTTTATAGCATGTGTATAAGGGAACTGTAAGTCATGCATTAATTGTGTGTGTGTGTGTGTGTGTGTGTGTGTGTGTGTGTGTGTGTGTGTGTGTGTGTGTGTGTGTGTGTGTGTGTGTGTGTGTGTGTGTGTGTGCTTCGCAAAACTCAAAGGATCACTCTGATGGACCATTTTCAAAGTTTGTCCTCTATGATAAATGTGGTCATTATCGAGCAGAATGGAAAAGCAGGCCTCCGTCATTATCCACACTCAACAGGGAGCCATCCCGTTTACTGTGTGTGTGATTTTCCCTAAACATAAAGATGGTTTCCTCTTCAAACGTTCTTATTTTTGGCTTCTCCTGATGGCCCTCAGAGGGACTTTCTGATGAGAATGAAAAACACAAATATGCCATTAGAAACACACTGTCATTTGGCACAGTTAAACGGCTCTGTTGATGCCAAACATAACTTCCTAAGGTTCAGGTGATTGTACAGATTTTGTTAAAGAAGTCAGAGAAGAGTTATTTCATTCAGGGTCATTAAAAATGTTTCACATGTTTTAAGTCTGTTAGATCAGTGGAAAAACAAAGACATTAATATTGATCAGATAAGCTAGTTACTTTTTGTGCATAAAAGAAAAACAAAAGTCATTCTTGCCAAGCGACAAACAGCCAATAAAATTGATTATTCTAATCAGCTTGGAGAAGTAGTTGTCAGAACCTTTATTTGACTGATAATGATTTGATGGAAATTAACTGCTTGATTGATTGCTGTCGTGAATTTTGGCTCCGTCTGTATGTTTTGATCCAGGATTTCAGTCTCAGTCTGTGCTGTGTTTTTTCTTTGCTGTGCTGCTCGATAGTGGATGAACTGCATTTATAATTGTGTGTGTTTTCTCTCCTGAGGCTGAACGTAAAGGTCAAAGTTGATGAATAGATAAGCACAGAGAGGTGTAAAGTGATGCACTGAAGTAACAGATGCAGTTTTTTCCAACCCAGTGTGTTTGGTAGGAAGCAGTCACCTCGACTGAAGTCGTTCGCATTTGAATGACAATTTTTAATGACCCATGGAGATATGTGGAAATCAAGCCAATAAAATTTGAAAAATACACTACTGTACCAAAGTTTGAGGTTGATACATTAAAAAAAAAAAAAAAAATAACACTTTTGTTCAGCAAGGATACATTAAATTGATCAAAAGTGACAGTAAAGACATTTATAATTTCGCTTATTCTTTCTGTTCTTTACAGAACCCTAAAGAAAATGTTTCCAAAATCCCACAAGTAAAACAGTAAGCAGCACATCTGTTTTCATGTGTCACTGAAGACTGGAGTAATGATGCTGAAAATTCAACTTTGCCTTCACAGAAATAAACTGCATTTAAATTGAATAAAATAGTAAACAGCTATGTTAAATTGTAATAATGTTTCACAGTATGAGTTTATTTATTTACTTTTTTTACTGTAATTTTAATCAAATAAATCCAGACTTAAGCATAAGACTTTTAAAAACCTTAAAAAAATATATTTTCCAAAGTTTATGGACAGCAGTATACATGTGCATAATACAATAAAGTTATTGCAAATGAGATCTGAAAAACATACTATGAAGAGAAAGCTGGTTTTATACAATATTTCCTTTTTTATATATTTATATGTATTTTAATGCTTCGGTTATTTTCTGAAGTTTACATGGTTATTGCCCAATCCTTGTTTCACTTTGCACCATTTATGTATTTATTTATTTATTTAATTATGCTAAAAACACATTTTTCCATATTCAAATCTTTTTCCCAAATTAGAATAAGAAATGCAAAAGCTTGCATAGACTACTTTGCATTTCTCTCTTAATGTTATAACCAAATCCAGATAGAATTAACAGCCATTTTTTGCATGTTCTGTATTGATTTAGGAGGGTGAAACCAGTGGAATAATGTGAAATAAATTTAAATATGCAAAAATATATTATACTAATATACAATCTTAATATGTATTATAATTTTGTAATGCCAGCAAATCAGATTTGTGCTTATAATTTTGAAAAAATGTCATCAGATGGTCCAGGAACATTCAATGGTTGGTCCATTTTAACTAGAGACTATAAGTGCTGTGGATAACTCAAGAAATAACCTTTTCAATCACATTTATCTTAAATGCCAATTAAACCCAATACTGCCTGTTTTGCCCTTGTGAGAAGGCCTATTGATTACTGTTTGCTTATACAGTGAATCTGAAGGCAAACTATTTTTGAACATTGATCAACAGTAGGTGATATATCACCATTGCAGAGATGCAATAATATGGCTGATATGATAGATCACACACATATATACAGAGGGTGACCTTCAGTATGGAGTTCAGATGCTGAGAGTGACTTCAAAGCTTTGTGAATCCCTCCATCAGAAGGATGAGTTTAAAATGTGTCATGCTAGCATGGACTGCAGGCTGATGGGTGCTTGTTATAGCCCCGCGGGCCACTTCAGATGTAGAAGCAAGGAAACTTTTGACAACTTAAAAAAAACAAAAATGTAAACGTTAAGCTATATTTGTAGACATTTACGATTTCAGTGTTTTAATACACTTGCGTTCCTTTGACAAATATTTCTGCATTAGTGTTCATTCATAAGGGAACATGCATAGGACAGAGGGGAGAAGGAGCTGGATAAGTCAGCTGAATACTCCTTTGATGGAGCTGGAGTCAGAGAGGTGATGCAGGCTTTGATGGCTGTTGCCGAGCAACACAATCCATCTGTCTGACTGTCTAGGGCTTGAAAGGCCAGATCTGCTTCATTTCATTTATTCATGCCACGGTGACCTGTTACTAGGTAAAAAAAAAAAAAATATATATATATATATAAAAGTGGATCACAGTGACAGCTCATTTTCAAAGATGAACATATGCAGGTTTTGAACATCCTACATGAATAGAACCTGGGTGGGCATTGGGCATTTGATTACAGCCTCTATAAAAACAGATAGTTGCTATACAGTTTTGAGCTACCATTGCATTTGTCAAACAGACTTGAGTGTAATTGGTTTGTTTGTTTGTTTGTTTGTTTAGTTCGTGATTTAGTTGATTATTTAGCCATTTATTTATTTAGCCATTCTTGTAGTCATTTATGTACTCATTCATTTATTCCTGTTTGTTTGTTCGTTTATTAATTAATGTATTAATTAATTCATTTATTCCTGTATTTATTTATTTACTTATTCCTGTATCTGTTTATAAATCCATGCATTCATTCATTCAGTCATTCATTTATTCCTGTTTGTTTGTTCATTAATTCATGTATTAATTTTAGTCATTCATTTATTGTTTATTTATTTAACCATTTAGTCATTTATTTATTAATTCATTCATTCATGCCTGTATTTATTTGTTAATTAATTATTAATTTATTTTAGTCTTTCATTCATTCAATCATTTTATGTATTTATTTATTGTTTTATTGTTTAGCATTATATTTTTAGCTTTTGTTTCAATTTTTATTTGTTTTTACAAGTTGTAGAGTTACAGACATTTTTTTTTTTTTTACTTTCTTACGTTTTTAATTTTTTTCTATATTTTTTCCCCACTTTTCTTTATTGTTCATAGTGAAAATTAATAAATACTTGACAAAAAACATACATCTAATAAAGAATAGTAATAATTAGATAACAAGGTCAACTGCACATATTTCAGTGCAAGCTGGTTAGGGAGATTTTTGACTTTGTAACAGTGTTTTCTATATGGTTTGACTTGTGTTACATGCATGAAAAATTACACACCCCTTCTGTCCTGTTACATTTGTTAGACCATCTTTCATCTGTTTGTCTGCCATTTACCCACTCAAACAAGATATTTTTTTGAGCACAGTCAGTATGGTCATAATGACTTGTACATAATTAATTTGTGATGGCAAATTCGTGATTGACTCGTTTGCTTATGCTGAAATATCCACCATGAATTATTTAGTGTTTTGCAAATCTAATAAGCATACATAGACTATAATGGCTGTAGAGAGGCAGACATTTCAGACCAACCAAAGAGACCAACTAACACATGACCAACTGAATTTTCAACATGAAAACATGATGAATTTTTGATTGCATATGCCCAAATCATTTTTTAACGTCATATGCTGAAAGCGAGGCGTGGTATTACTTTCATAAGAATTCAGACTAAATTTCATTCAAACATCATTGTTTTCCATGCAGCCATGAGGTTTCAATGCCAGTCTGTTATTTGAATGTGCTTTGTGCAGTTATGCATGATATTTAAACACAGTTTTTCATATTTAACTACATTGTAACTGAGCAGATTAGTGCTTCTCTCTGGAGATAATCTAAAACTGTTTGTGCTTCATAAAATGGCTTTGCATGTTTTTTTTTTTGTTTTTTTTTCTGAAAGTTAAATGAAGCATTTATGTGCTAATTCTGTGGTAAAGCAGTTTAATTAAATCAACGCACATGTGTAAGCCTGCCTCATCTAACTAATATATTACTCCCTGATTTGATTGATTTACTGTTCTTGGCTATAGTGAGAAGATACGGTACGCTGCTCAACTTAATTTGAAATATAATACCCTACATATTCATCTTAGAGTCAGAATATAACAGCCTTTATTTATGTAGCCTTATTTATTTATTGCCATGCAATTAGGAATTTGTTTTAGAGACTTTTAAACCATAATTACCATAGAACAGTGTCTCAAAACCGATTACAGGGATTCTGGGGTTAAATTTGTTGCTAAGGGCACAGTGGTGATAGTCTGGGTCTGGGATCAAACAACCGATCTTTTAGTAACTATAGCCTTGAGTTTTTACCATTACAAAACAGCTCCCTCAAAAACTATCAAACGTGAGGGCATTCATTCATTCATTCATTCATTCATTCATTCATTCATTCATTCATTCCAGAGATGCCCAAACTCTATAATATGAAAGACCAAAGTCCAAACTTATTTGAGGGCCATGGGCCAAATATTGCATTACATCCAATTATATTATATAGAAATGTATTACATTTTTCTTTTTTGTTTCTTTTTTCATTCCATTTTTCATAAGCAAAATGTAAATAAGTTTTGTATTTTTAAAATTATTTAATCAAATTCACATGTTTTTACATTTCAATGCAAAAATAAAACAAAAAATGTAAAACAAATATACAAATTAGAAATTAATATATGTTGCAGTGAAATGTTTTTTAATTATTTATTTATTTATTTATTCATTCCTAATTTATATATATATGGCATGGCGGACCCTATGTATGTGTGTGTGTGTGTGTATGTATGTATTTATTTATTTATTTATAAAATATTAAATAAAACATAAATATTATTTAGATAATGTATTTGTTTATGAATACAATTTATTTAAAAAAATATTCTTATTATTTAATGTATATATTTATTAATAAAATTATGTATTTAATTATTTATTTATTTGTTTATAAATCAATTTAATTAATCAGTTTATTTATTTATTTATTAATCATAATATGATTATGACGTCTGAGCAAACTGCTACAGAATGGCTGTCACATTTGAGCAATTTTGAGTCTACAGCTTGTAATTTTAAAAATAAAAAAACACAACTAATGCACTATATGTGAATCACATTTACGTCAGTTTTATTTTTATACTGATTATATGTTTTTTTTTTTTTATTGTATATACTGATCTATTTCTTTTTTATGGTTTTATGGTACTTGCATGCAACAAGGTCACTAGAGAAAATGCATTTGGTTGATTTCAAACGCATGAGAGAGAGCAACTACAGTAAGCCTTGACTAGGCTAGATTAGGCTAAAATCAGTCAGTCAGTATTTTTTAGAAACTCAGGTCATCACAAAGCAATCACCTCTCCAATCACATGACCTGACAAGACGACGACAAACAACCCCCAGTTCACCAAGTGAACTGATGACTTAATTATGTTTGCCATAATATTTCATCCAGTCACAGCAGCGGTGTCTTAGACACAACGAGACCATTACTTTGAATTATTTACTCTGTTTCAGAACCCTATATGTGACTGCTGGCATGCATGAGGCCCCTGTAGAAATACTTGCCCCGTAGAGGATATCCAGCCACGTTTGGAGTTAAATAACCTCATTTAGCCAGTGTGGGCCATTAAGTCCCAGCTCTGACCATGCAGGATGTTGCACGTGGAAAGACCCATGCTGAATAACATTTTGCATACTATCCATTCTATAAAGAATGCAAGATTAGAATTAGTGCATTGAAAATAGTGTCTAAGGTGCTCAAATGGTAATGAATTTTATCCATTTGTGCATGCCCTTTTAGCTAGTATGCCAAAATGCTTTCTTCCCTGCTGCATAGTGATTAATATTAAGATGAACATAATAGTGAATTTTGAGGTGATGAATTCAGCTGGAAGCTGATATTTGTACATCAACACAAACAGAATGTAATATAATATAATATAATTAATATTTATGTAAATAATATATTTATATTTCATTTAATTAAAAAATGTTTTAATAAATATGCAAACTAAATGGCATTGTATGCATCAAGTATCCAGATACTTAATGTATACATATTTATTTAGTTGTTTGTTTGTTCAAATGTATTTAGTTTTTTAAATAAATGAATAAGATATAGTGAATTTTGAGGTGATGATAACATTTGTATTTCAACGCAAACAGTATGTGACAGAAGGTTTTTTATTACCAAGAGGCCGTTTTTTTGACACGGTAGTATGTTTTACTAAATGCACAAACTTATTGAGATTTTGAGTAATTGACCTCATTTATAGACATTTAGCAACACCTTTAACCCCAACCATTTCACTCCTGTCTGCTTTTGTTTGAACAGCAGAGCGGTGGATGCTGGTGGACAGCAGTCTGTCAGGCTGTGCTTAATGAGTTTTTTGGTAAATGAAGAAGTGAATGAGGCTCTAAATTTAACACAGACTGTGGGTCATTTTACGCAGCATATTACACATTGTTGCAAAGCTTTGCCTCATCACAAGATGGATGAGGGTAATTTTCATGGCTTTGGGCAGCAGTTTATCACAAGGAAACAAACAAAAGGCCTTAAATCACCATTTATTATGAAATGCTACAGCACACACACACACATGTACAGGAGTGGCACGTGTACAGCACGTGTATAGCTCCACTCTTCACATATTGACATTTAAGTGCATATTTATAGGCTCAAGATCCCTGTACCATAATTACGACAATCATAGATATTTGCACACAGGTTTTGTGAATGTGTTGCATGCTGTTAAGATTTATGCAAATCATCTTGATGTGTAACATTGTTTATAGCTGCAAAAATGTAGTTTATTTATTTATTTGGTTAAATTGTATTTATTTCTATAAATATAATTTGGTGATTTTAATCATTTTAATTTAATCAAATAAAATTAAACAAATCGATTTTTTATATCAAGTATCCAAATATCCAACTTTATTTATTTTAAATACTTGTAATTAATTAAATAATTATATACATTTATGTTCATTATTTAAATTTATTTTTATGATTTTATGATTTTTAAATTTAAACAAGTCCGTAGACATCTTATGCAAATTGTCACACAAGAATTGGCATACTGTATAACTTGGTTCTTGTGCTGCCAGATCAGTGTAAAGAAGTATGAAATATTTACCAGTAATAGAAAGATAATAGACCTATCATGTTTCACTATGCAAATGTATTCAACAAAGTCTAATCACAGTTAAAGAATGCAGAGTTACAGTTTTGAATTGCCATCATTATGACAAGGAGAGATTTTGGAAATGTCAAATTATTTAGAAGAGGACTGTGGTTTGTACCTGAAGTTTTCTCTATTAGAAGCTGACCTTTATGCGCTGTCAAGACTTAAGCATGTGTTATGTCTGTGAATTATATAATCACACACATAGTGACCTGGATCAGACATCTGAAACCAACATAATTGTTCTAATTTACTGTACTGAAGCTACAAAAGGTTCCTGTTATCTAAGGCTACTTTGTCGGCCATCTCAGGCACAATAAGTCTATATATAGATTACATAGTGCTGCTGAGGACTAGTGTCACAGCATCCTTAAATGAGCGCAAAATAATAGTAATAATCTAATGACAGTTCAAAACAGTGGAATTAGATCTTTCCCTGAACAAAGGAGACAATACTAGTGATTACAGAGTCTGAGGAGGATGTCATAGGTGTCTCATACCATACATCCTGCATAGCCCTGTTAGGCTGTATTGAATAGGATTTGCCATTCACTGCAGAATTCACACGTAACGTAATGTACCTGGCTAATCTATTATTGCTATTAAGTAAAACACATGCGTAGGATATTTATTTTCTTACATCTGACTGAAAGGAATTCTGTTGAATGAAATCATCAATTTCGTGACAGTAATAACTAACAGTCTTGCATGATAAATTGGTCTGTGCAGTCAAAAATTAAGACATTAACTTTGTTTTACGGACCTTTAAGTCAACATAAAAGGACATTTGTATCCACAATGTGTTGTATTTCAGAGTGTAAAAAATATTTAAGTTATATCTGGGGAGAAAAAACATTGATTGGGACTTGATTAGTTCACTCAGTAGCTCACTCAAAATGAAAAATTCTGTGCTGATTTAGAAAATCGTTTACTTAACCTTCATGTAATCCCAAACCTGTATGATGTTCATTTTTGGAACACACACACACACACACACACACACACACACACACACACACACACACACACACACACACACACACACACACACACTTTCCTCTTCGAACTATTTTATTTTATTGTATTATTATAATTTTTTTTTAACCATGTCTCAGTTTTTTTTTTTTTGAGTGTTTTTTTTCCAAAAAAAATAAATAAATAAAATAAAAATTGTATACAAATTTTGGGACCACGTGGTCGTGGGTAAATAGCACTGAATTAAAATTTTTGGGTGAACTATCCCTTTAAACCACTACTACAGTATATATTAACTCTCTCCAATATTTTTAAAGACTTCATTAACATTAGGAACAAACAATACCTAAATAGCTATTGGCTATTAGTTAGCATTAACTGATAGCACAGAGCAAGATATTCTAGAGCGCTATTCTATTCTTATGGTAGCAGATCATGTTTTTGCTTCATTTTCTAAAGGGAAAGACTGTAAATGTGTATATATGATAACATTTTAGTAGTGTACTAGCAAATAAATGGCTTCAGTGCTAAAAGACATGGACTAAAAGCCATCCAGTTCTGATTTTATGTGGTTTTTAAAGAAATATTTAAAGTAAGGCATTTAAAGTAAGACATGCGCACACACTGGCTTTATCGAATCAGTGTTTGTTACTTAATTCAGAGTGTCTGGGCTGTTTTGTGCGGCGCTTTCCTGAGGGATTATCTCCATTAACATGAATAGCTGCCCAATATCAAACCACTTTTCCCTCATTGATCCTTGCTGTGCATGAAGGCTGCCAATTTGTTTATATTTGCATTCAATTTTTATATAATACACAGCTAAAAATGGCCAGCTGAGTGTAATTGGATTGTGTGCTGTTGAGCTTTCATATGTGGACGCATTAGTGATTGCTCAAGTAGCAGTGACCTTGGGCTAAACAACGCTCACTTCCTCGCCTGACAAACCTCGCCGGTCCTCCTTGACTCGTGCCTCCTCGCTCATTTTTGAGATGCAAATGGGATCAGCAAAGGTCCCATGGGGAGGTTTGTTCAGCTAACTCTACAGCATACAAACAATTAGCACATGCCGAGGCATGAATATGTGCTCACCTTGTGCTCTAACAGGGGCAAAGATTCATCCAAATCTCATCAGGGCTCAAGAAACGCTGTTGTCAAGTGTTACTAGGAGATGTTTTATATAGTCATTCAAAATGAAGCTTTAATGAATTCATGTACCCTTTTGCTAGTTTTTAGATATCTGAATAGGATGGAAGTGTGAATCTCATGAAAACATGACACTGACACTAAGTTTATCATAGTTCACCTTCAGAAATCAAAGGGATTTTTTGTTTTGTTTTTTACATCCTTTAAATATTCATTTCAGCTTCAAATGGTTGGTTTTTATTTAATTTTATGTTTTAGTTTATTATTTTAACAGCACTGTGTCATGTCTATGAAGGACATTACATTTATTTTATTTTTTTATAATGAGAATGGGTTGAAATGCTTCAATGCAAAAATAATTCATGGCAAAACACACGCTTAATTTCTAGGCAAATATTTATATTTTTCACATATGTTTGGGTATTTGTATTGTGCCATTATTTTTATGAAAATTAAGCATATTTCACCTTCCCCCTTTAAATTCACTTTTAAGAGACATTCTGACAGACTTTCATTCATTCATTTTATTTTATTTCATTTTCTTTTATTTTATTTTATTTTATTTTATTTTATTTTATTTTATTTTATTTTATTTCATTTTCTTTGATTTTAGTAAATCTTATGATTTAATATAATGTAATATCATGACTTTTCTATATCAGAATTAATTTTAAGACATTAAAGTAAATACTACAGTACGTTATTGTACATTGTACTGGTAATAAGAATGGACTGATGTTATTCATGCAATGCAAAATGACTTAATAGTCAAGATCAGCCTTCATTCATTTATTTATTTAGATGTATAATATGACCATGTTCTTGACAGAATCAGAGTTTCACCAAGACTGTTTGATTCCAAGTGAGATTTATAAGAATATAATGTTGAGAGCATGTTTGGTTTATTGAAGTGACGCTGCTTAAAATAAAAGTCACCTTGACACTTTCTTTGGCCTTCATACGGGAGAGATAGAAAAACAGGAAAGGAAAGAAGAAAGCCAAGGGGATCCATCTAAAATTAGCTGCTGTGAGAACAGCATCTTGATGGAGGAGTTCACAAGGTTCTCTTTCTAATCCAATCAATCTAGAACAAAGCCAGAAGTTTCCTCCAAACTAAGCACTCAGTATGAAAAGAGCAAGACATGTTTGATGTCTGCGTCCAAGCACAGCAGCAGAAACTTTGCTGAAACAGACTGTTTTTCTCTCGTACTGTGTTCGCATGATGTAATTTCTCATTACCAGAAGCATGAAATGATCAAAAGATTCATGGAGCTTAAACTCATAGGACTTATAATCCTGTTGTTTTGTGTTTGCAACATCATTTGACCTGAAATGCATTGTTTTTTTTTTTTTGTTTTTTTTTAATGTTTGTGGCATGTCTGACAGGCCAAAGCAATGTTTTCAAAGACTAATGCATGCATCCTCAGTGGCCCCAGTGCATCATGGGAGCATTGCATGCTCGGTGTGAGTCTCAGTGCTGTGTTTGTTGAGTCATAAACATATACATAACCCATGAAAACAGAAGAGCTCACTGTCAGAATGACTCATTTGGAGAATGGCCGATGTGTCCATGGGTCACGTTCATGCATGACACTCCTGCACTGATGTTCATTTTTACTGGAGCGTGTTATTTATATGAGACGAAGCCATGTTGTCTGATGGAGTTTTGCCTGTTTGAGAAAGCAGATCTCACCATGTTGTGCTTGATTTTACCGAATTAGTGTGCAACATGAGAAATTGAATTTTAAAAAAAGCATAACCTTAGTGTGGCTAAAATGGACTGTTAACTTGCATTATATGTACTTGCATTATATGACTAAAATATGTTGTGCATCTTGTTAAACTAAAATGTAACATTTTAAAGTTGTTGCATGTAGTTCAGAAAAACTTAAGAGGACACGTGGGAGCTCATTTAACGTTGTCATTAGATTACGGGATTGTGCTCAGGTGAAGGTAATTGTGTAATATTTACATGAGGGTCAGTGCACTCTAAATCCCATAATCCACCAAACTCCATTACTGAAGTCTTTTATTAGTGGGGAAGCAGTCGACATTTCCCTCTGAATGCATTAAAGAGGCTTTATTGAAATGCATTGTGGTGCTTCATATGTGCTGTGCATCAGACCATTGGTAACCTCCTTTGACTCTGGCTCAGTAATGATCCTTTAATGAAGTTGCATGCAACATTGTGACCGATAATCAATGGTTCACACTCGTATTGTGTTACAATTAACCTGATCCTCAGAGACACCCTGAACGCTTTATCCTGCTGTGGTGGGGGCTAACAAAGATAAAAAAAAATTCATTTAGCACCTCATGAAAAATGAGTTTATTTGTTCATCTGAACAGATTTGGGGGAATTCAGCATTCCATCACTTGCTCACCAATGGATCCTCTGCAGTGAATGGGTGCCGTCAGAATGAGAGTCCAAACAGCTGATAAACATTTCAATAATCCACACAACTTCAGTTCATCAATTAATGTTTTGTAAAGTGAAAAACTGCTTGTTTGTAAGAAACAAATCCATCATTCAGACATTATAACTACAAACCATTCCTCCAGTCAAAAATACCATCCCATGTTGTCTTCGTACATAAACAAAAAGCCCATCCCCTGTTGTCCTCTCACATCAAAATCCACCAACATATTTGTTCAGAATTGTTTTGGACTGTTTTTTCGCTCGTAAACGGTGTTTGATCTGTGCATATTTCTCTCCTGATTCAGACAAGATGAGGTTTTAATTTGAGAAAGCAATAGGACTCGTTAAAAATGGATTAAAGTTAAAACATCTTATTGATACATTTGTTTCTCACAAACACACAGTTTTCTGTTTCACATGACATTAACTGATGGACTGGAGTGGTGTGGATTACCTGTGGATTATTGTGTATTTACATCAGGGTATGTGTATTTATTATAGGATGGATTCATTATACAACACATCTAGAGGCATTTACTCCCATCACTTTCCTGTACAGATCTGTGTCTCTGAACATCCATCAGTGCTGCATCTCTTTTGAGACTTTAGAAATGATGAGATGTGCAATAACATGTCATGGTATAATAATCCTGTTGGCTAGCCCAATGCTGCTGAGATAAATTTCCCAGTGCATTGTGGGAGGAGATCAACCAGCAAAACTCAATGGAAAACCCAATGTAAATTGCAGTGCATAAAAATCCACAGAAATGTGTCCAGATGTTGAGAGATCCTTTGGGTGAAGGTCCTGGGAGCAGCACATATGCTAATATTCAGGTTCCTGACAGGTACATGTGGACATCATGTGTACTGATGAAGACGTGACAGGCAGAACTGGTTCCCTGGACGTTCTAATGTCAAGCAAAATGATAGCTGTGGGATAAACTGTGTCTGATGTTTCAGGGTAAGTTGGGCCAGTAGCTTAAATAATAGCAACAGTAGGACTTGCCTCCAAGTGCAGGAAGAATTATATATTATACTGAAAGTGGTTTTATTGCATTCAGATATTAATATTGAATCTTGTCTTTGTCTGATTAATAAAAATTGTAATAATTTGCTGCAAAATGAGATTTTAGAATGGGATTGTGCAGTCGTTTTTTTTTCATGTAACACTTCAGTTTAGATACAAATTCTCAGGTCTGACATGTCTTTCCTTTCTTTGAGGAAAACTTACTCTAAGAAAAAGTGGCACAGCTTACTCCACAGTGATAGTTCATCAATTAGCCTTTGAATTTGTGCTTGCAATCTTTCTGTTACTATTCTTAATCTTAAACTACTGCACTGTAATTGTAACAGGGCAAAATTGTATCAGACTGTTGGGAGACTTTCTGGGAATTCCAGAATTCAGTTCAGATCTGAAACGGTAATTTGAGGGAATGAAGGGGAACTGAGGTAAAGTAATGCCACTCATGAAGATCTCAGTCTGGACTTCCACCACAGAAGGTGTCCATAATAACCGACACTAAATTATGTTCTGTTGTATCCAACTAACTTTCTATCCCTTTTGAAATTTCCTTCATAACACAGTTTTCCAATCTAGATTTTATTCTTTGCCCAAATGGTTTGATCTTCCTCATAGGCTTTGTGAGTCATCGTCTGTGTTAATAGAGTTTCAGGTTTTTGATCTTTTTGCATTGTCTGTTCCAAACATTAAAGAACTATGTATTTTCAAAGAAATTTTGATGTAGTATTCATCTGTTTGGATGCTACCCCGTCGCTAATAGCAAGATTTGGGCAGATTTACCCATCAATGCTGAACTTGTATCGCAGTCTCACTCATCTGGTTCCTGTGATTATGATGCAAACAATTCATTCTGCACATTTACTATTCATTGCTCAAAGTAAAGAAGAGCTGCCTATTAATCTATAACTAAAGTTATTAGTCTCACTACAAGTGGCCACAAAGCTAAAAAAAAAAAAAAAAATCTCTGCATAGTTAAAAACTAAAACAAAGGTTCATTTAGTTAGGAAAAGCAAAAGAAATGCATTTGTTTAACTTCATGTTTGTGTCTTTTTCTTGAAGGAGCATCAGGCAGATGTATCAAATATGTCGTGATATTTAGCTTTGGTTGGTTTGAAAAGCAATGGTGGGTGATAGAAAGAGCCGTTAAAGCTGTGCAAGGTGCCTGAGATGATTGACGTGTGACAAGCATCACTGAGCAAGTGATTTCAGGATATTTCCTGCATTTAGCCCTGCCCTGCCAGGTTGGAACTCACTTTAGCACAGTTAATTGCCCTTTTGGTTGCATACAGTTGCTTTTTTTTTTTTTTTTTTTTTGGCTTTCTTTCAGTCATCCAGTTTCTTTTATCAAAATAAGGACTGTGATTGTTCTCTGATATGGCAAGCAACTATAATTTCTGACCTTTTTTCCCCTAAAAATAACTGTTCCTTGTTGCCGAAATGATAAATTGCATTGTTGTTCTTGGTTTAAAAATGTTTATCTACAACAATTGCTCATGTTCTACTTACGGTAAACTCACAAAACAGTTTCTGTAAATGCATTCAAGAGCGTTTCATTAAAATTACATTTAAAATCTTAAAGGGATAGTTCACCCAAAAATCAAAATTATGTCATTAATGACTCACCCTCATGTCGTTCCAAACCCGTGAGATCTCCGTTCATCTTCGGAACACAGTATAAGCCATTTTAGATTTAGTCCGAGAGCTTTCTGTACATCCATTGAGAATGTATGTACGGATATATACTGTCCAAAAAGGTAATAAAAAAGTCTTCAAAGTAGTCCATGTGACATCAGAGGGTCCGTTTTTTTGAAAAGAAGCGAAAAATACATTTTGGTCCAAAAATATGAAAAAAACGCTTTATTCAGCATGATTTCTATCCCGGTAGTTATGAGCGCGCCGTTCACAGCACATCCGGTTCGCGAACGTCTCAGCGATTGTAACTTTGATTTAACAGTTCACCAGATCGAACTGATCTTGAAAGGTTCGCGGAGAGCAATAAGCATTAATCCACGTGACTGCCGTTTAACTTTTTTAACGTGGCTGAACGCCCTCTGAGTTCAAATAAATCAAATCCCGGAGTAATTGTGTACTCAAACAGTAGGGACTGAACCGAGCCAGATAACGAACGAAAAACATGACTCGTTCTCGAGTCAAAGAACCGGTTGCATCGGTTTTCGGATCCCGGTAGTGATGGAACTGTTCTCTCAGAACCGGAAATTTCGAAGTTTGATTCAATAAACCGGTTGCTCAAAAACGGAACCAGTTTTTCAGTAATGACTTCATTGGCGATGATTGCCCTTGATTCATCTTCGCCCCGCGCTTACATAACATGACCACAGAATCAGTCCAGAATCAATCATTTCAGACGCGCTGTGTGTCAGATGCTTCACGCATGCGCATATTTCTCGTTTCTCGAATCGCACGCGTCCATTAATGTTTCTTGACTCGAGAACGAGTCAATGTTTCGTTAATTATCTGTATCGGGTTCATGCAGTGTACTGTTTGAGTAAATGAATTACTCCGGGATATTGGTTTATTTGAACTCAGAGGGAGTGTCAGCCATGTTAAAAAAGTCCACTTTGATTGTGGATTAATGCTTATAAGACGCGAACCGTTTCAAACGATTAAAATCGATTTGTGAACTGGTTCAAGAAGATCCGTTACATCGAGTGATTTTCGCAAGATGAACGGAGGTCTAACATTTTGGAATTTACGTAGTCTCTTCATAATTTTGATTTTTGGGTGACACTATAAAAAAAAAAGCCCTTCATTGTCATGTACCCCTACCAAAAAAAAAAGAGCCCTTCAGTGTGAATACATACGTATTGTATATGCATAATACAAGTACAGAAAAAGTCTTTAAAAATGGGAAGACTGGCTTCAAAAGAGGTGAGTGTGAGGGAAAGCTCAGTTTGAATACTAAAATATCACAACATTAGGAGGCTTTTGATTTAAGTTCAGAGGGAAATCTGAGAGGGGGAGTTGAAGGGGGAGAGCCGCTTTAGATGTGCCGTTTAATGAATTCGTGCTGGAACGCCCGTGGTTTGGGATCAAAGCCGCTTTGTGTCTAAAGAGGGCGAAAATTTGACAGGAAGTCGCCAGTTTTGCCCCTCTGAAACTGAGTCCAGAGGAAATGAAGTTTTTACCTTGAGTTGCTCAAAGGAACATTTTTCAGATCGCACCATCTCTGCCCTCAAAACTGACCCAAGTCCAGTAATTATTTCACATGAGATTTGCATATATTTCTGTTTTCAGCATTCCATTAATGTTTAAGTAAAAAAATCTCTAAATCCATACAAAACCAAAACTTAAAAAACAAGAATGATGTAGTCCAACTCCACCAAAACTAAAAATACTAACAATTTCAATTAAAAATAAGTATAAGCCGTGTACATGCAATTTTACATTATGCTATTATAACAGTTGCAATTTACGTAGATCTCTTCATTTAGATCTTTAGGTACAGTAGACCAGTTAATTATTTCTCCATTTAGACCTTTTTATGCAGATATTTATGTAAACTAATTAAATTAAAAATTAATTATATTAATCAAACAATTAAAAAAACTTCAACCAAATAATTTAAAACAAACAATAAAATACAATCAATAAAAAACATAAAAATTAATTAATTTAAAAGTTAATTATTTTAATTGGACCTTTTTGCAAAGTTAAATCTCAAGAAATGCAAGCAAGTTAACAGTTGTTCAAAGAAGTTCAAATTCAAGGTACTCTTGCAAAAGTTTATTTATTTATTTATTTATTGGCAAAATACAATATTAAAATATGACAACTCCACAAAATTGTGGTAGTTGATAAATCAGTCATAGTATTTGTTTTTATACTTAATATTAATTTTAATTAATTAATTAATTTATTTATTTATTTTTTTGATAAATGGTACTCATTTTACAATGAGACCACTAACAATTTTGTCCTTGATTTCTTATTACCCCCCCCCCCCCCCACCTCTAGTGAATTTTACTTTAACTTTCAGCCCGGTCGACTAATTTGACACGCAGGGAGATGCGCAGGCGAGCATATCAAGACACGCCAACACCCTGCTAATAAATCATACTGGGGCTGCCACACGGGAAAAGGCCATCCAAATGTTCTTGCTAATTTTAAAGTACGTCTGCTCCGGCTAATGTAGGAGCTCTGCTCTCCTGTCAGCAGCATCTACTCCTGCTAGCCAGAGGCTGCATGTGATGAGGTGCATGATGTCAGGATTTATCGGCACCGAATGGTGATTGCTTTAGAATTGGTCCTCGGCAATAAGCCTGTGCCATTTGTTCAGGTAATGCAAGACAAGTGGAGTCGACTTTGCATCTCGCATGGCTCAATAAACTAAGGGAAGCTGCTTTCGAAAGATAGGGGTGATTGCAATGAAATTGAGCAGAGGATATTTAAGATACTGTATGTGAATTACTAATAAAACTGAATCTGACTAATGTTCTCAATAGGTATTCTAAGCACACAGACTTATTTACATTTATCCATTTTATTTGATGGATTGAATACAATCTTTTTATTAATTATTTTTTTTTTATTTTTTATAGATATGATGAGAATTTAATAGTTTAATTTTTATGTGTGTTCCTCAGTTTTTATTATTATTATTGTTGTTATTATATCTGTACTGATCAAAATTGCTTTATTGAATTTTTTATTATTCTCTTTTACAATAGTGATATCACAATTTAAACAATGGAAAACTGTCAGACAATCAATCTCAGGACATCAGCATTTCATTAGCAAGGGTACAGTGTTACCTTGGTGAGACATGTTGATTTGCTTCTCTGATTCAATGAAATGAAGGAAACACATCACTTTAGAGTCTCTGATGGGACTAAACCTGTTACTGAGCTGTCAACACTGTTAAAATCTGAGAAACTGGACATTTTGAACAATAGTTCAGCTAAAAATCTGATCTGTTTTCCATAGCAGAAGGTGTGAATAGTGACCAGCTTTGAAAACTCCCATTAAAAGGACAGTTCACCCAAAAATGAAAAAATGCTGAATATTTTCTCATCCTCAGACCATCAAATATATAAATGAGTTTTTTTCATCTGAACAGATTTGGAGAAATTTAGCATTATATCACTTGCTCGCCAATCCAACTCGTATTCAGCCAGAAGCGAAGGTTTGAAGTTAAAAACATCTTGATGGATTTGTTTCTTACAAACATGCAGCTTTTCACTTCACAAGAAATGAATTGATGGACTGGAGTTGTGTGGATTACTTGTGGATTATGTTTTTATCAGCTGTTTGAACTCTCATTCTGACGGCACCCATTCACTTTTGAAGTCTTTTGAATATAGCAAAACACATTTTAAATTATTTCATCTCTTGTGCACTTCTTTTCCAATTCTCTCAGTCTTTCACTTCTCACAGTGTAATATTATTGTACTTCATTGTGAATTGAAGGTGAGAATTGTTTAGCCAGTCATTTAAGCATCATGCACTGCAGGAGTCTGAGTTCGATGCTGTTTTTCATTATTATAGCGATCCATTCTGAGCAGCAGCCTCCAGACTGCGTGTGTCTGCTGCACTCAGAAACTGACCCTGAGCTCGTAACTCACACGCCATGGCCTTGCAGTTGTTTGTGTGTCTAGCCGGCACTGGAAAACATTAATCGCTCCCCAGCGCTCTAGCCGTTGCTGACCAGGTTAACTGCCCCCTCTCTCAGACCATTTACCCCGCACCTCTTCCCCACTGTCGTCCAAATAGCTGCTTCAGTTTTAAGAGAGAAACATATCGATAGATGAGTGGTGCTTAATGAATTTTGATTGGTGTAGCTACCATCAGAGATACGCTTTTGCTTTATTGATTAAAGGCTACATTTTACACACACATGAACAAGAAATTTCAATGACGGATCATTGGGCTTTATCATTATCCCAGTTTTAACCTTTCTGCATGTGTAGTTTTGAATGTGATAATGGAAAATTTGATTATCCTTCCTGTTGTGTTGAATGATACCAAACCATTCAAGAGAATAAAATGTGTCCAAAATAAAGCAACATGTGGCAGTTTGGCTTGAAAATCTATCTATCTATCTATCTGTCTATCTGTCTATCTGTCTATCTGTCTGTCTGTCTGTCTAAACTTTCAAAGAAGAAATAAGGACGTTCTTAAATTTGAGAACTTTGTAATCCAGCAAATTCAGTAAATGTTTTTTTTTTTTTTTTTTTTAAAGGTTTTCAATTTATTTCTCAATTGAGCGAAACCCCGTAATTCGTATTCATAGGGCAAATGCTACAGAATGAGATCAAATCATTAACCTTAACTAATGCTCCTGTCAGATGTCAGCCTCACCAGTAGAGCATTATTTATTTCCAGTCCAGCAGTATGGTTATGTCAGCTGATTCCTGCTTATTTCCTTCATTTTCATCCTCGGTGTGTGGGTCTCATCGAGCGTCAGAATGAAAGGCTTTGTTCTGAGTCACTCTGTTCAGTGGAGGACTTCAAATGAACTCATTGGTGCAGTACAAGGCCAAGTATGTAACACTATTCCGCCAACTCATTTGGCCTGGAAACATTGATGATAGCCATATCAGTACACAGTGCATGTGTAGAGCTATAATATAGATCACTCTTTCTGCTTGCTCCGTTTTTTAAACACTGAACTTCAAACTTATCTATGACTCATTGTTCATTCTTGAAGTAAACTTGTGTCCATTTGGTGATTAAATAAACTGTTTTAGACTGCTGCTCTAGTTGAACACAACGCGTCCGGAGTGTGTGTAAAACCTGTGAGTTCTCAGACTCAGTGCTGCTCTTTTATTTTGATTAGATAATCATTAAGTGTTCAAGAATAGATGCAGTTTAAATGTGAGAATATACATTGTGCTGTTATAATTGTAATGCTAAGGCCTTTGTGTATATATTTAAAGATGTGCATCTTTAAGCATGACTGTTGAAATGAAATGGTAACACTTTCAAATAAGAGTCCATTTGTAACATTAAGATTAATGAAAGCTGTGTAAGTATTGTTGCTTGTTAGAGTGTGATAATTTCAACATTTACTATTACTATTATTTCTACTACTAGTAGTATGGTTCAGTAGGTTTTTTTTTTTAAATAAAGCACTATTTTAGTTTTTATTCAGTATCCATTTCAAAAACTATCCATTAATTAATTGGTATCGGCCAGTGTGGTCCAACCTAGCTATCGATATTGGCAAAATCCACTATCGGTTGACCTCTACATACAGTATATATTTTGAAAATATTTACATGTTTATACATATTTTTCTTAAATATAAACATGCATGTGTTTGAATTCTTATATACATAATAAATATACACAGTATACACACAAGTGGAAATTAATTATTGTGGTAATTACCTTTATGCCCCAGAAGTTTAACTTGAATCAATCCTAGAATATTTCTTTAAAGTGTCTCTTTTCTGAATATCTTGATTATTTGATGCCATGATTTTTACATTGTAACTGTACTGAATATGAACTTAGATCCCCGTGTTTTAGCAGAGACCTTCTTTAGTTTACAATCAGAGTCTTCTCCAATCTTCTCTAGAGGATCTTGTGTGTCATCAGTTATCACAGTTACATTTCCATATATTCCATGTTTCAGATCACCAGCGTGGTTGACACCTCTGATAATGCTGTGTTGTAAGCTACATAGGTCCAGCTATTGTTTTCCCAGAAGGAGATTCGCTGTGGATCAGAAAGCCACATTATGAGGTTATTTAGTGCTTGGACCCTTTTCAGTAAAGGTAGACTGGGAAAAGATAGCTATTGTTCTTCCACATGTCTTCACAGACAGGTGCAAAATGAATGTTCAGGGCGAGTGGCGGACAGGCATCTGATCAGTCAGATCATCACGATTACAATCTGACTAGACTCCTTTATTAAACACCTGTCTATCAAAGTTGAGTTCTGCAAGTGCAAAACTGTCGACTTGATGTCAGCCAGCAAGAAAAACTGCATTAAAAATGAGCAATGTTTTATGAGATGTTCCTAAGCTCTTGAACCTGGCAACTTGTATTGTGATGTACTGTCAGTTGTATAAGGTAAGATATTATTAATGCATCACTATGGAAGCAGATCAGTCTCAAATATAATTCACGCAAAAAACACGATTCACACATGCGTAGACAATTTCACATGCATGAAACCTAATTCATGTACACACAAAAAAAATTCATGTGCGTGAAAAAAAATTAATTCACAAAAAGCAATTCACATGCGCAAAATAAAATTATATATTCATAAAATACATTTCACAAATGCAAAACACAATTCGTAGATACACAAACTGTGCACAAAAACCTTTGAATGTTTAAAATGTACGAGTGTCTGAATGTACAAATCGTCATTTACTACGAATCCACTCGGATTTGTGTGTGTGTGGTTTTTGAGACTTTCCTGGCAGAGCTCTCTTCCCACGTGGGTCTGTCGTACTCTTTAGCCAATCAGATGCGAGCTCACCATTCAACCAATCATATCATAAGCCATTGAGAGTGCATTCAAGGAGCACGATTCTGCTCACTTTTTGCGCAATATGGATTAATTAGAACGGAAATTAAGCTTTTACATCAGTAATCCCATAGACAGTAAAAGAAATGGACACAGCGACCCAATTGGAACTCAATTGAGACAAGTGAAGCCCATTTTTAGCGCGATTTTTAGCACTTCCGTTTCTGACGCGCAGACTCAAACAAAGGAAGCTTCTGCCATTATTGTGACTTCATCTGAACGTGTGCAAAACTACTCTCCTTGAATGCACTCTCAGTGGCTTATGATATGATTGGTTGAATGGTAAGCTCGCATCTGATTGGCTAAAGAGTACGACAGACCCACGTGGGAAGAGAGCTCTGCCAGGAAAGTCTCAAAAACACACACACCCAAATCCGAGTGGATTCGTAGTAAATGACGATTTGTACATTCAGACACATTCGTACATTTTAAACATTCAAAGGTTTTTGTGCACAGTTGTATATCTACGAATTGTGTTTTGCATTTGTGAAATGTATTTTATGAATTTATAATTTTATTTTGCGCATGTGAATTGCTTTTTGTGAATATATTTTTTTTTTTCACGCACGTGAATTTTTTTTTGTGTGTACGTGAATTAGGTTTCATGCATGTGAAATTGTCTACGCATGTGTGAATCGTGTTTTTTGCGTGAATTATATTTGAGACTGATCTGCTTCCATACATCACGCACATAGGCTATATGAGCCACTGTTCAAAGCCCTTGCGACGTGTACTGCGTTTAAGTTAACTGAGACTTGTTATAGCACTTATATATCATTGCTCTTTTGTTGTTTTTGATTGCTTCCATTGTCCTCATTTGTAAGTCGCTTTGGATAAAAGCATCTGCTAAATGACTAAATGTAAATGTAAATATATGAGCCAGTGTTTGTTTTGGCGCTGTATAATTGGCAGTGGGATCTT